>NC_052349.1:12795970-12964594 GCF_009727055.1 Benincasa hispida
ATTAAATAAATAAATTTAATATTAAATATTAAATTAATTAAACATCAATTCTTCAATCATGAATCTCTATTCATGTAATCAATATTTAAATCAAATTTAAATATTATTCAATTCTCCAATTTCGTTTAATACGATAATTAAACATGTAATTATATCATATACAATTATTAATTCCCTTAATTCTAATTTGAACATTTCAAATTAAACTCATCAATCTATTCTAAGGTTTAATTCGATTGTGAGTTAGTAAGGGGACTTAATGGACCTACAGATCATGGGCTCCAACTATTCGAGATTAACCGGCTAAACTCTTTAAACTGATTTAATCAACATTCGTTAACTATCGGATCACTCCACTAAACCCCAATAGTTACACTCCCCTCACTATAGATATAATCCCGAATAAACAATAGTTCATAATTAGCTCAGGATTAAGGTTGAGTTACTTGGGTCATTGTTTTGAAACAGTCAGTCTTTGAACAGTAAACAACGTTATAAAGTAAAAGTGACTTATTTCTTGGTTCAGTTTTATACAAACTCATTGCATAGGACATCCTCACTCGCATGTCTCCACGTGAACGATTCAGGATCACATCATTTGTACTAAAAATAAAGTGGTCGCATCCAATAGTTTACCAGAAGTGGGATCTTCCCAATTCCCATTCTTTTGAAAAAATGTATTTTACAGAGAAGAAGAGGTCATGCATTTAATAAAAATGATAGAGCATTCCAAAAAAAAAAAAATGAAAAAGAAAAAATGGTTTCAAGAAATCATTACCTCTTGAAGACTTTCTTCAATGCAAGCAATTTCCAACCAAGGGCACAACCATGTATGAAACCTCGATATCCTCTGGATGATGGATCCAAGAGTGGTGGGCTTTGATTGATTTTAGGAAGAGGAAAAGAGATGAAGGATTTTTTTGGAGGAAAAGTTTTAGGTCTTTGTAATTTTGTAATTCTCTCACCTTCCCTTCTCTATTTTTCAGGAGGAAGATGAAAACTCCTTCATACATAAACCACGTATGTGGTGGAGAGAAAAAAAGAAGAGGGTTGTATCTCCCTCCACTTAGTTAATTTTAAAATTAAATAAAATAATTATTTAATAATAAAATAATTAATAAATAATTTTAATTCAATAATTAAAATTATAACAAATATATAATAACCAATTATTACATATTCATATAATCATATATTATATCATAAACAACATATAACATATAGTTTAATGTTGCATCATATACAATATATAACCTATGATTTTTTTTTTCTTTCACTAATGACATTAAATATAAATCACATTTACATTAAATTTTAATTGTATAAATCTAATTCATATAATTAATATTTGAATCATATTCAAACATTTAATTCCTCTCATAAATACTTTATATTATAATGTATCAAATACATTATAGTAATTATATCATATATAATTAAATTAATTAATTATATCACATATAATTTATTTTCTCAATTAATTTGAACAATTCAATTCAATCCAAAACTTGATCCTCATTAAATCCGTTGAGCTACCGAGAGGACCTCATGGACCTGTAGCTTGAAGCTCTAACGATTCGTGAATAATTAATTAAACTCTTTAATTAAAGTATTTATCATCCGTTAACTGTCGGGTTTATTCCACTAAAGACCGACAACTGTATTCTTCACACTACCGATATATTTTTGTGTCCGTTGGATATAACCAATCCATAGTATAACGACACTTCACAAATTGCTCGTAAGTACAGTTGGGTCAAAATTACCATTTTGATCCTGTAGTTACATCTAACTCCTTTAAGTACCATTGATTCCTCTAATGAACAATAAATCATAGTCCCACTATGACTAATCTCTCTCAGGCCAAGAGAAGGTGTGGCGCCACTTTGCTCAAGCACCGGAATCAGTCCTTAAGAGAGCAATTTATCTACTTTCCCCTGCTTTGGGGAAGGAGTGAATTTAATCTTGTGTAGTTGTGTTCCCAGTTCTCCAATTAGGCTAATCCTCAAAATGGTAGGCATATTGAGTCAATGATCTGACCACTCTCACCCATACAAATCAAAAGACCGCCTTCATAGGCTAAATTCATAACTCACTCAGGATTCAAGTCATGTTACTTATGATCATCTTGATGAAATGGAAGTCTCTATTAAGAACGGTATTATATAATGAGACTACACGTTTCGTGGTCCGGTCTTATACAAACTCATTTGTATAGAATATTTTCGCTCACATGTCTCCACATGAATGATCAGTACCAGATCATTTGTAGCACTTTACAACAACTGTAACATCTACAAAGCGGGTCATAGTCATAGTGTCACCAGGATAAGGTATCCAGCTTTATCCATCTACTACAAACCATTTAGGTTATCACTTAAAATATGATCCATCCGTATGTCTCTATATACATGTTTAAGCTATGAGATAACCTTGGAACTTAGTTTATTTGTTTGTGATTAATGCAACAAAAAATGAAAAAAAAAAATCATATATTTTATTAAATAAACAATGAGTTTGTATAAAACATTTACAAACTATAGAACCCTACGAGATTTAGGGCATCAACCTCAACATTTACAATAATTGTAACACCTTGGGTCATACTCGTAGTGTCACAAGGATAAGGTATCCGGTCTTATTTATCTACTATAGACCATTTAGGTTATCACTTAAACATGATCCACACGTATGTTTCTACATACATGTTTAAGCTACAAGATAACCTTGGATATTAGTTTATTGGTTTGTGGTTAATACAACTAATTTTGAAATAAAACATCAAATATTCTATTACATAAATAAAATGTTTGTACATTACAATTACAAACTATAGAACCTTACGAGATGTAGCGCATCAACCTCAACACACGGCATCTTCGTCATCGAAAGTTTGAACTTTTCAAATGCAGCCTCCACATCCTTACAAAGAATTGGTTTGTTATCGTCTTTGGGTCTAAGGATGAGATGTCGCAACCTCTCATAACTGGTATCACTTTCCAATCTTCCTATGTCGGCCACAACCCAGTAATCAAATTAAAATCAACTTGTGTGAATGTTACCTTCTTCCCTATGATGTTGAAGCTTACGATATCTGGATTCTGATCGGTGAGCTCCCTTAGAAGAAAATGATGCACAAGCTGCCCTTTGAATACAAGGTCGACGTCCAATAGTGACCAAAACATGTTTTCCGGAACATGTCCATCTGTGTATTTGTTAGTTTCTTCTTAATTAGTGCATTTACTTGTCAATGTGGGTCAAGCAAGTTACGGTAGTAGGAAAATATTTCTCAAGTAGGACTAAATGCGCCATCTACAATATAGCAAACATATATGATCAGGTATTAAAATATATGAAATCGAGTATGAAAGACTAATAGATCATATAGCAAAAGCTAAACGATCGTATAAAGTTTACTAAATGATCGTTTAGAGTGTACTACACGACTGTGTAGATAAATCTATACGATCGTTTAGCTTTTGCTATACGGTCTATTATTTAAATTTACGCGACCTAGTATATGAATCTATACGATCTAGTATTAAAAGCTATATGATCGATTATATAAAGTCATGTGATCGGTTATATAGGCTATATGATCGATTATATAAAGTCATGTGATCAATTATATAGAGCTATATGATCGATTATACTCAGTTATGCGATCTAAACCCATGTATTGAACGATTTCAAACAACAACAGACTAGAGTACCATATCTTTCAATTTACTGGAACGGTGGAAGGAGTTCAAACGAAAGCGAAAATGAGTAGATACGATTAATGAGCAGCGAACGACGTCGAAGACAAAGAGAGACGTTAAGAGAAAACTGAGAGGAGTACTTGAATGTGAACAGTCGGCTTGTAAACAAAGATGGAATAGACGCATGTTTGGTTTTAAAATGTAAAGGTATATCTGGTATAGAAAAGTTTTTAGAAATAGATCATTCATAGAAAAGTTTTTGCTTTTTGAGTTATTTTCTAAAATTCTCTCTATCTAAAAGAGAAGGGATAGATTTATTAGTTTCAAAAGTTCATAAACCTAATGATTTTTTAAAGGACAACACATGATATATTATTATTGGGCGCTATTTAGGTTGCACAGAGGATGGTTGCAAGTTGCATCCTAGTCTATTTCTTTTTTGAAAATAAACGCACTCCTAATATTATATCAATTAAACTTTTGAAAGAAAATATTATTACTTTTTCCAACAAGAACATTTTAATTTTTTGAATTGTGTGCACGTGAAAACTGAGAGATCCAAATATAACTCAACTCAAATCTCACAAATAAAAAGTGTAATTTTTTCATGTTTATTTTAAACTTACATAACTTGAAATTATGCTCATATTTAACATGATAGTCAAAATTATGTCATTAATTTTTTAAAAATAAAATAAAAAATAAGAACGAAGTCTATTATTAAAAAAAAAAAAGACATTTGAAAAGTTCAAAGCCTAAATATGAAAGTTAAAATATCATATTATACATTTTAATAGCTCAAAACCAAAATAGAATAGATTTAAAAATCCATGAATAAAATAGAATTTTAACCTAAGCATTTTAATGACATTTACATGAAATTGAGATCTCAATTCTCAACATTTTATTTGACACCCATATTTAAAGTTTCATTTAGTAACCATTTTGTTCTTGAAAATTAAGTCTACGAACATTACTTTCACCTCTAAATTTATTCCTTTATTATCTACTTTTCACCAAATTTTGAGAACTAAAAACGTAACTTTCAAAAGGTTGTTTTTTTTTTTTTTTTGGAATTTGGCAAAGAATTCTTTATATAGGAAGAACCAATCACAAAATTTCATTATATCCTTTCTAAGTTCTCTCTTATTTGGTATTTCGTAGGGATAAAAGATATCCAGATAAAATATAGAATAGATTTTGATTTCGACTATTAAAAGACCTTCAAATTACTAAATCAACCTTATAGGATGTCTCTTATAAATGACTAATCTGTGATTTGAAATAAAGTAATAGTTATATTATACTTAAAATATGTAAATCATTATAAGAACGAGGGATAAAATAGACTTCATTTTCAAAAAATAAAAAAAATAGAAAAAATAAAAAATAAATAAAAAATCTTATGGTTTGTTTAGTTTCTTTCCATAGACATTTCTTTTATCATCTCGTTTGGCTTCTCGAAATCTCTGATGTTCTTTATTTGTTGTTTGTTCTTTATTGTTATCATATATATATATATATAACGATGGGACGATCTCCCACCAATTCCCACAAAACGCATCAATCAACTCTCAAATTGCTTTAGCCCTACTAGTCCAGAATCAGCATCGCCATCCCACAGCAGGAATTGAGGAAAACCCTTGTTTGAAAGGGGAAATCGGTAGAAATGGCGGTCAAGGTTGCGGCTGAATTAAGGAGTTGCAGTTGCATTCAAACCATGTATCAGACATGGGAGTTGGCTTGATTCAGAGTATGCAAATTTGCCTACTATGTTTTCTTCGTCTTGAGTGATTTCTAAATAATTGAAGTTCATATGCTTTTGTGATGTTTAGAAAGTTAGCTAATGAGCAGATGTCCTAGAATTACCACTATTTGTAATTCAAATTTCTCTCTCTTTGTAAAATACACAATTTAACCCTACAACATATGGATAGTCGGCAGTTTATATGGGTGGCTGAGGAAGTTTTGAGTGCATAGACACTGTTTGAATTTAAGGCATTTGCAGTGTTGAACCCTTTTGGGTTGAGATTCAGGAAATCTTCAAGGGAAAGATATGGGTGTGAGCTCTTTTATATATCTAAATGGATCTAACTCCCTTTGAAGTTTAACCTGCTTCTAATTTTTTTTTTCTTTTCAATGAGATACAAAACTTTTCATTGATATATGAAAAGAAAGGAAAAAGTTTAAGGAAACCAGCTCCTATAGTGAGTGAAAAGAACAAGCAACCAAAACCAAAAAGAAAGGAACCCCTAAAAAAACTAGAAACCAAATAAACGAATGAAGAACAAAGTGCCCCATGGAGAAACAAACACAATGATCCCAGAAGCAAATCCACGACAATGAGAACCACTGAAGATATACCAAAGAAAATAACAATCAGCAACTGAACCTATGCCTATAGAGTGGAAGCTAGAAGAGAGAACCATTACTAAACCAGCTGTAGAGACTGCTTCAACTCCTAAACAAACTGGAAAATTTTGAAAGCAAACCCTTACGCAGACTAGGAACTAGCTGCAAGCTCAAAAAAAGATAGAAATGGCCTCAATAATATCTATATAGTTTAACTTCGCTTCTATTAGTTGTCAAAATTTGAATTGGTTTTTAAAAATGTTGGTGAGAAGTGGACAACAAAACAAAGAAACTTATAGGTGGAAGTCGTGTTTATAAGCTTAATTTTCAAAAATTAAAAACTAAAAAGTTAAACGGGACTTTGGTAAAAAGGAACTAGCCAGAAATGATCTAGAAGCTACAGAATATAGCAGCATTGTAAATGGCAGCATGGACTAATGGTTTTTCCAAATTGTAAACTCTGCATGAACATGGATGCTCTCTCTGAATGGATGCTCAATAGATTTTCTAAGTTGTCAAATTTGGCAACAGTTCTAGAGAAGTTGTATCCCTTGTTAAAGAGAAAGACATTAGAGATTTCATAATATTGATGTGATAGACTGTTTAGATCATCAATCATCATCCTCTAGTAAAAAGGGCGTGTCAAGTTTTATACCAGGATGAAAAATATTGCTGGCCAACCTGGAGAATATGAAGGCATAAAGACAGAAGGTAAAGAGAACTTTCTCCTTTTCTTTGATTTACGAATGATCATACATTTGTGGAAGCTCAGACAGATCTATGATTTATATAGGACATCCATTGTGATCACAGAAACATGATCAGATCAGATCAGATCAAGCAAGGAATCCTAATCTTTCCCCATTCTTCTTGGCTAACCTAATCAATCCCTGCCTTTGCTTTGCATCAGCTCCTATAGATTTGCAGAACTCGGTAATTATCTGTCCAAAAGGAAAAACTTCAACACAACTTTCTCACTAAACCTACAAAGGAGAATTCAAGTGAAGGAGGCTAACTAATTACCTGCGAGTGAAGGGCAATGGCCTTGCCTCTCAACTGATTGAAACGTTTCTTTCCAATAATATTTCGAGCAAGAACAACAACAGGTGCAAATAGACCTTTCCCTTCATTAATATTCTTCATCATTGGCCTGAATCTTACAGGCTTTGCAACTCGAACCACTTCCGGAACAGACTTGATCAGCACAATGCTGTTGTCACCGCAAATTGAAGTTCCCCAGCCTCCATGGAAGGAGGAGGAAAGAGGTTTATGAAGTCCAGTTGCAGCAATTGAAGTTGCCATGAAAAGGGTGGAAGATCAGAGAGCAGTTCTTGTACGTATGTTTACTGATGGCTGAAGGGTTTTTAGCAGCATGCTGGAACTTGAAATGGAAGCATTGATGATGGGTTATGTAAGCTCTGTGAAAATGGATATTTTTGTGGAATTGTGTGAGACAGGATGGAGTTGGGAGAGAGAGAGTTGAGAAGTCATTTTTTGAACCACACAAATTGGTGGCTTGGATTTTGGTTTAGATGTACATATGGTCCCTATTGGTTTTGAAAATTATCAGAATCCAGACTGCGATTGGCCCTTTTTCCCGATTGCTTCCATCTGTCTACTTTTTATCAACCCATTTCATTACAGGCGGCATCTTCCTAGCCGCTTAATAAAGGTTATTTCCGAGGTTTAATTTAGATAAATATTGATAGAACCATCTAGATACATTTTAAAATCTTTATGTAATAGTTTTGAAACAATTACAAAAAAGTACATTACATCCTCTAATGTTCACCATTTGTTGGAATGGATATAGTTAGATGGCTGGAATGAAATGGGTAGCTTGCTTGTGTGTTTGATGACTAGAATGAAATGTTGGGTTTTTAGATTGGATAATGTGAAATCCAATGTTACGGACCCATGTACAGCTTATAGAAGAGAATTTTCATTTTTCTTCTTTCATTGACTTGATCGTTGAGTGATGGAAAATGCCATCATTCAAATTTTCGTTTGAGGGAGAACATTCTTCTTATATCGAGCAAATGTTTTTCTTTGATAAAGTAAGAAATGTTAACCTTTTACTGTTTTGTTAAGTTGCTTATTCAAAGTATCGCTTGCTTTCTTGAATTGATCTGGTGAAGCAATAAATTTTTGGAAAGACTTTAAGAATTCAACAAGTAACTAAATAAAAATTACAGCCAATTTTTTATTAATAGCAATCTTAAACGTAAGTTCTCCATGTTTTGACAATGGCAACAATTAAGTGAAACTCTTCTTTTTTGTTTTAATAGATACTAAGCTCTAAGCCTCCTCGCAAGTAGAAATAAAAGTACAAATCTTGTGGTCATGGCAAAAGTAACTCCTCTTCCATGATCTAAACTTCTTGTATCTAACAACATACCTTATTTCCAAAGTTATTCTATTGATGTCACAGAGATTTAAACATTTAATCTTGTTGCACTATTCTAAATTCAATCACTGCATTTTAATCTGGTGTATTGAATCGAAGAAGAAAACTTTGGGAACTTCAGCCATCTTCGACGAAACCGTGCGAATCCAGGGATTCGAATTCGAAACCGGATTCTCTTGATCTTCCTACTCAAACTACGACATTTCTGTTTGATGCGATTAGTTCTAGCTACCAATTTCTTCATATACATAATGCCTGCATCAGAATTGAGCTATGAGATAAATAGTTAGTTTAATCATGACTCAACTAACTTAGGTCATCCTTCTGTTTAATTCCATATGCTGCAAAGCTTATTTGACTTAACTACAGATGTTGTAATCCTTTCGAAACTCAGGGCGGTGGGGATGGATGGCATTTAATCAAAAAGGGAAAGACCAACGGGAAAATGAGAAGACAATGGTATTCACATTTCTATTACCTCGACCCTTGTTGAGTACAGCATCATCTGAAGTTTTCTGATGTAGGATCTAGACATTTGGGAAAAGAAACTTAATCATATAACATAGAGACATAGTAGTGAGAACGTAGTGAGAAATATCATTAATCTTTTTTCTAGAGAAACCCCTTCTTCCAAATATCGCTGATATTCGGATACTTGAACTTACCTCAACAAGCCCTTCTAACCGCTTTCTCATCCTTCTCTGGATAAAACCTCTGGTTGTCTATGTGGAACCAAAGATGATAATAAACAGTGCCTTATTGTTATTCCCAGAAGAACAAGGGATGAAAAGATTGTCATAGAAGACAGGTTTTGGATAAAGAGGACAAACACGATACCTTTACATGGTACTTAACATATGCATTAAAGTTCAGCAAACTCCACACAGTCTTGTCAAGTCTTTTACCTTCCACGTGGTGCAGAGAGATATCTGTTCACACATTATGTCAACAGAGAGTCTGAAAGGTTGAAAGAGTGTCTAGCATAGTCATACGAATCTATCAAGTTGAACTAAGTGACAAATATAGCCTCCGTTGTTAGTGCAAGAGATCTTTTACTTTAAAACAACTGATATCGGATTTTTTACTTGTATGTAACACACACATATGCATTTATGGAAATATATATACCAAAGGTGACAAATCCTCCATTGGTGCTCAATTCTTCTAAAGGTTCGCCTCTCAGTTCTGGAGGGGGTATCGGTGACCAACAGCAGGGAGGTGCTTTTGACCATTTTTCAGAGCTTCCCACATCCATAAGTTCCTATTTTGACAACAGGAGTTGTATTATCCAAAATAAAATCATATAGTCATCAAAGTAATAAGAACACATCCCAGCATTGCTATTTCAGCTACATACCCGAAAGAAAGCTGTTGCAATGATCACATCTGTATCCTCCTTGAAACGAATTGGGTAGATTACGAGGATCTTTTGGGGCTGAATGCAAGAAATTTGTCTACTAAGAGATATGAAAGTGTACAAGATGAATCGAGAGTGGAACTTAAATGTAAGATATTTTGCTCAAATTTTGAAATAACCCCCAATCAAATTTCTCGTTTTCTCTGTCAGCTAGTATTCACCTGTTTGCACAGGAAGGGGTTTATAAAGAACAGGCACACTGATTTGAGTCAAAATACTCCTCCGTTAAGATGTCCTCGACTTTAGAGTTTCTGATTTAATGAAACAAAATAAATTCTCTGACTTGCCTGTTTGATGACAAAGAATGGTTCCCTTGGATGATATACAAGTTTGATGGGTCTGGAAGTTCCTTGAAAATGAGCTGGTGAATTAACAACATTTCTCAACACTTCTTTCAGCTGAGAACTTATGATCACTGCTTGGACAGCAGCAATGTCTGTAATGATCTTTTCTGACTCTGCAAAAAGTAGATCCACATCAAACAATCAATCTTACGGGAAGGCCCACAGTCCAATCTGATATTATAGTTTTCGGGATTCTCGGCATAACAGGACAAGTATGAGCCTAAACTCAATCTTCTAGAGATCGTTGAGCAGTAAAAATTGTCTTTTCTTTCTGAAACTATGTAGCATTGGCTCTAATTTTTTTCATCAACTAGTTTTCTATTTAATGAAGCTGTTCAAGTTTGAAATTACCTTCCCCATGCAAAATTTTTGCAGAGTCGATTCTTAGAGTAAGTTGGTATCCTTCTTTGGCAGGTTCAATGATCTCAACAGCATGAGAGCAAATTTGTTTTACCATCTCGACAGTGTACGGCGAGAGCCCATCAGATAAAAGAACCGCTTGCGACAACAATGGAGTGGCAATTGACAAGAAAATCTGCTGTGGATTCGATACAGAAGACTGCCAAACAATCAGCACGCCATTAGGACATGATTTCAAGTGTTTAACATGCATAATCCCAGATGAACGAGAATGACTGTACCTGGATATGGTACTGAACAGAACCAAATTCATGCAAGTGATGCTCCATTTCAGTAGGCTTTTCCAAACTGTAATCATATCCAACAAAAAAAAATAATGATAATCAAAAGAGCTATTTTCCAGCACAACATATGCATTTAATGCCTAAATGCTAAAACCTTCTCCAAGTTTCAACCAAACTCAAAATCTCTCTCTCAAAGAATTTATGGATTTCAAGGTGCTCATCTTTTTACCTAAAATGTATAACACATGAAATTGTTTCTCACCTGTACAGTTTAAGGAGGATCTCCTTCAAAGCTGGTGAAGCTCTCTGAAAGCATGCCATCCTCACAAGAACAAACAGCCCTCTGTACTTCCTTTTTTTTCATACTAAATGAGAAGAAAGGACTCGAATACATATGTAATGTAAGATTCTTCCCCTCCTTTTTGCTTGAGATTATGACATTATGAGTAAATTCTAAGCTCCACGTCCACTCAAAGTTTGGTAACACTGGAAGCAACCTACCCATCAGACCATTACCATCTCTCTCTCTCTCTCTAAATTTTTCAGTGACTTATCTATAAAGCAATTTTAGGAATTACCCATTTGATGTTCTCCACTTCCGGATAAACCCTTTGTTTGGTGGCGCTGATTGAAGTTGATTTGCCGCTAATCTGGGAGCTCCATTTCAACTTTTGTGTGGGTTTTGCTTCAATCTCATGCCACCTTTTTTATAGGCGTTTGGAAATTCCATCAGAACAACAATCTTTTTAAGTTTCCTACTCGATGTGAGCCTAAATAAAAGGAGGATGCAATAATTGAATTCTTCCATTAGAAATGGGTCGGCGTCGGTGCTTTACCCTCCTTTTTGACTTGGCGCTTCTTCTGGCTGGGAGGGATTTGTAGCAAATCCCACTTCAAGCTTAGGTTTATGCAGAAGGCACTTTCTTGCGAAGGTGAAGGAAGGTTCTACAATCTGATTCTTCATTATTATTATTTTTTTTCTTCTGAAAAATGGTCAAAACCACCCCTTAAAAGCCATAAACTATGGCTCAACTTTAAGCTGCATTGCATTCACATTTTTAAACTCTTAATTTCGTCGATTATCAATGTATTTTTAAAATTAAAATATTGATATAGACATATCGACGTAGATATTTTAATTATTGATTTCAAATGCTTCTCATTAGTGATATTGAACCTGTCAATTTACATCATATCAATTTATTAATTCTTTAATTTGCATCAAAACTTGATCTCAACTTTATCTTTAATTCTAAATATTTTTAATTATTATTTAATTAGAAAGTTTAAATTTTACTTTTACATTCTACCTCAATTCATTGTCATATTTGGAGGCATGTAAGTGTTTTTAGCCTAATTTTTTTTATTATTATTATTTTGTAAAAAATGTTAAGTTAGTATATTAATATTTGATTCCACGATCTTAAAATAAAATTTGATTTAATTAAAAGTGAGTCATCAAACAACAAAAAGTGACTGATTTGAAAGAAGAAACTTAAATAGCGGTAAAAATATATATATAGAGAGAGAGAGAGAGGGGGGAAATTATGGAAAAAAACAATGAAATTTGAGACAAAGAAAGATAAAGAGCTAGAGAAAACTTCCAAAGAAGAAAAAAATGTTAGAGAGGGAGGGTCAGTTTTTAATTAGAGTGGAACAAAAATTAAAGAGAAAATTTTAATTCAGTTAGAAAAATGTAAAGACAGAAATATGAGAGATAAAAAAATGGTTTTCAAAGGGGCATAATCTTTTTGGGTTATTTAAATTTACTTATAATTTCAAAAATATATATTTTTTTAAAAAAAGATAAATTATAAATTGAATTTTTTAAGAAATAGTTTTCGCTCGATTTCTCACACGCACGCCTGCCCGTCTGGATCCGACTAGCGCCTGCCTGCTCCACTTCGCGCGACTCACGCACTCATCCGCCTGCTCGCGCTCCACGCTCCACGACCCACTTCGAAGCTGCCTCGCGTGCGTCATTCCCCGCGACCCGCACACCCATGTGCCGACCCGCGCGCCCACGCCTCCGTTGACCATCTGGACGGTTCGTTTAACCTGGTTGAGCTTGTCTGACCTGTTCAACTTGGTTTTTGGTATTTTTGGGCCGATTCGAGTGGTTTTTGAGCGGTTCCAGATGGTTCAAATTGTTTGAAGCCGGTTCCGGGAAGCTGGTTGCTGATTTATGTAATAAATTAGTTATTTGTTTGTTTTTAATGCCAAAATTGGTCCACTGTAGTGTTGCTTACCTATTATGCATGTGATGTATAATGTTGTTTGATTATGTGTGCATATATTATGCCATATAGTTTTAAAGCTCCACCATAGGAAAAGCATGTGACATGCATTTGTTATATGTTATAAGTGTTATAAAATATATACTATGCATGCTTAGTTTTAATATAAGTATTAAATTAAAGCATGTTTGATTGAAGGAAGCATGTTATAGATGAATGCTCTAGAATTATAATTGTTATAATTTATTTTATAATTGTTATAAAATAACCTAGACTTCTAAAATCTCTAACAAAGATAAGATGCATGCTCATTTAGGGTTAACCATCGAGCAATCCTAATTTTCATAGAAAATAGTTCGATATCTTGTAAAACCGAAGTTACAAGAAAACTCACCCAGCAAGATCTTGGTAAAAAGTCAGATAAGATGACTAAGGTTGAAGGTTTTTAAGTTGACGGTTCACGGAACGCCTATAACACTGTGCAAAAGCAAAGGTGTCTTACGACTTGAACCTTTACATAGTGTAGATGATTTAGAATATACTAGAGTAACCCTTGGTTTTGAACTCTATCTCTAATAGAATCTCACACAATGTGTCATTAGGGTATAGTACGAAAGCCCATGCTTTTAAGGCCTAGCACGTGAATCCCGATTTAGTGAATGCTCTAGAGAGTTTGCCTAAAAACTCCATAGGAAGCGGCCCTCACTTCCACATTCACACAGGTGAATCTATCAAGGGTACTCCTGTAGCTGGGTACCCCACTTGTCATCAAGTATAGATTTCATTAAGAACTGAGTTCAACATTTCTTACGCTTCAGGATATCATGCTCAGACTTTAAGTCATAGGAATGAAACTCTATGTTTAGTTTAGCATGATTCACTATATATATCACTTGTGATCAGTTATTACCTGTTGAACCTGTTTCTTGGGATCTCCAGTCTACAGGTTGGGTTTTTCTCACTGTGATTCATTTTTCGATAGGCATGAGTCCCATCCTTTCTGAGGTTCTGAAAACCTTTTCTCTGGCCAGTCCTTTCGTCAAAGAATCTGCCAAATTTTCACCAGTCCATATGTGATCCACTCTAACTGCACCAGTAGTGAGAAACTCTCTAATGGTACTGTGCTTATGACGTATTTGACGTCTCTTACCGTTGTAGTAACGATTCTGAACTTTTGCGATTGCTGCAGTACTATCGCAATGGATCAATATGGCTGGTACCGGCTTTTCCCATAAGGGAATCTCTGATAGCATACTTCTAAGCCAACCTGCTTCTTCACTAGTTATGCTAGTGCTATCATTTCTGACTCCATCGTAGATTGGGCTAAAATAGTCTGTTTCTTGGACTTCCAAGAGACAGCTCCGCCAGCTATATTAAAGATATAGCCACTTGTAGCCTTTGAATAATCCGAAAGAGAGTTCCAATCAGCATCGCTGAACCTTTCCAGGACAGCAGGAAACTTTTGATAATGTAATCCTAGGTTTTGGGTTTTCTTTAAGTATCTCATGACCCTTTCTATAGCATTCTAATGCTCTTTTCTAAGTCTACTTGTAAACCTGCAAAGTAGTCCTACAACATAAGCTATGTCAGGCCTAGTGCAATCGGCAATGTATCTAAGACTGCCTATGATGCTCACATACTCAGATTGATTAACACTGTCACCAGTGTTCTTGAACAACTTGACACTAGGGTCATAAGGAGTATAGGCTAGTTTACACTCAAAGTAATTATATTTCTTTAGAATTTTTTCTATATAGTGAGAATGATCTAAAGAAATTCCCTTTTCAGTCCTATTTACTTTTATGCCTAAGATTACACTAGCCTCTCCTAAGTCTTTCATGTTAAAGTTCGCACTCAATATTGATTTTACCTCATTTATGACGTGCAAGTTCGACTCAAAGATCAATAAATCATCTACATATAGACAAAAGATAGTGCAGAGGTTATTATCAAAATTATGGTAGATGCATTTGTCACTTTCATTGACCTTGAAACCTTTAGATAGGATAAGATTGTCAAAATTTTCATGCCATTGCTTAGGAGCTTGTTTTAGTCCATAGAGAGATTTGTCTAATTTACACACCTTATTTTCTTGACCATGGACAACAAAACCCTCAGGTTGTTCCACGTAAATCTCTTCTTCAAGTTCACCGTTTAGGAAAGCGATTTTTACATCCATCTGATGTATTACGAGGTTATATAAGGCAGCAAGAGAGAACAGAACACAGATAGAGGTAATTCTAGTGACAGGGGAGAAGGTCTCAAAGAGATCTACGTTTTCTCTCTGTCTAAAGCCCTTCGCTACTAACCTGACTTTAAATTTGTCGCCAGTCCCATCAGGTCTAAGTTTTCTCTTTAAGATCCATTTGCACCCGATTGCCTTATATCCTAGGGGTAGATCTACTAAGTGCCAAGTCTTATTTGATTCAAGTGAGTCCATCTCATCATTTATGGCTTCTTGCCATAGGTTGGCATCTACTGAGGACAGGGCAGCTCTTAGATCTTTAGGGTCTTCTTTTACATTGTAGGTCAGGAAGTCATTTCTGAAATCTTTGGCGGTTTTAGCTCTTTTGCTTCTTCTAGGTTCTGGGTCAGTTTCCTCTCTAGGGCTAGGATTTCTAACTAGGGTTATACCATTTGAACCAGAGCCCCACTATTCCTTAATTTAAAAAGAAACCTATCTTTAAAGAAGTTGACATCATTTGACTCAATCATCACTTGGTTCACTAGATCATAGAACTTGTAGGCTTTACTATTTAAGGCATAACCTATAAAGACACACTCGTAAGTTCTACTAGCCAACTTTCTCCTTTTTGGGTTAGGAATCCTTAGAAAGGCTAGACAACCCCATGTTCTAAAGTAGGACAAGTTTGGTTTCTTATTCTTGAGAATTTCGTAAGATGAAGTTTTATTTTTAGATTTTCGGGATTCTATTTAGGACATAACACACGGTAAGAATGATTTCACTCCACCAATAATACGCGACTCCTGAACTAAGTAAAATAGCAGCTACTAGCTCAACTAAAGTTCTATTTTTTCTTTCGGCTTTTCCATTCATTTCAGGAGAATAAGGTGCGGTCTTTTCGTGTATTATTCTATGTGAGTTAAAGAATTTATTAAAACTGTCAGAGTCGTATTCAGTTCCCCTATCACTACGAAGTCTTTTAACTTTTCTATTAAACTGATTCTCTATTTCAGAAACAAAAAGTTTGAAGGCATCAAAAGCATCACTTTTGTTTTTCAACAGGTATACAAAAGTAAAATCAGAGCAGTCGTCAATAAAAGTAATGAAATATCTTTTACTCTTCCTAGTCAATATGCCATCAAATTCACAGACATCAAAATGAATTATATCTAGAGGTTCAGAATTCCTAAGTACAGATTTATGCGGAGTTTTAGTAATTTTAGCCTGACTACAATATTCACATTTATCAAAATCATTCGTGGATAACTTAGGTATCATTTCTAGCGTAATCATGTTATTAATTAAATTCTTATTCACATGATAGAGTCTAGCGTGCCAAATATTCATAGAACACAGCATATACACAGAAGATTTCATTTTATTAAGGTCTAAATTTAATTTGAACATTCCCTCAGTTACATACCTTTTCCCTACAAATACATTATTTTTGGTAAGGGTATATAGGTATGCCCCTATAGTTTGAGTAAACCCGGTTTTGTTGAGAAGATAGCCTGAAACCAAATTCTTTTGTATCTCTAGAGTGTGCAGAACATCCTTCAACGTGAGGGTATTCCCAGAGGTAAATTTCAGTCCCACCTTGCCGGTTCCAACAACTTTTTTGGAGTGGTGATCTCCCAACAGAATATTCTTATCCTTAGTTTCAGTATAAGTTTTAAACAAACTAAGGTCGTGACAGACATGGCACGTCGCGCCAGTGTCTATCCACCACTCTTCACAACCACCGATCAAATTTACTTTTGTGATCATGACGACTAACGGTTCTTCTGTCAGGTTCGTCTGACTAGCAGGACGATGGCTGTTCCTACGATTCCTAGCCATATGGCCAGGTTTATTACAATTAAAGCGGAGGAACTGTACTGTTTCTTCTAAAGGGGACTTCTGTTTTTTTCTGTTGGTTCTGGTTGCTGGAGCCACGGTTTTGACCTTTCTTTTTTGTCCCCTTAGGTTTTTGGTTAGGTTTTACCACGACAGAGGCGGGTTTCCTAGATACTATGTTCACCTCTACCCTCTGGTCCTACTTCCGGACTTCTTCTTCAATCCTTAACCGGGTTATAAGACTCTCCAAGGAGANTTCTTCTTCAATCCTTAACCGGGTTATAAGACTCTCCAAGGAGAACTCCTTGGTCTTATTCCTCAAAGTGTTCTTAAAGTTCTTCCACAAGGAGGGCAGTTTATCAATAATAACAACTTGGAATTGTTTGTCTAGAGGCATACCTTCAGTAATTATCTCGTGGGCTATCTTCTGGAGTTCTTTGGACTGGGCCTCCATGGATTTGTCATCCATCATCTGGAACTTGAGATAACGGCTAACAACATATTTCTTCGACCCGACCTCTTTGGTGTCATACTTCTTTTGCAGGGCATCCTAGACCTTCTTCGCTGTCTTCATTGTACTGTAGTCATCATACAGATCATCAGTCAAACTATTTAAAATGAAATTCTTACATAGAAAATCTTTCTCCTCCCAGTCAGCAGCTTCTTTTATCTGTTGTTCAGTTGGTTCTTCTAAAGAGATGATCGACTTAGCGCTAGTACAAGCTTCGACAACTTTCTTGATGGTGAGGAAGAACAACTTTTGCTTCCACCGCTTGAAGTTCGCTCCTTCGAACTGGATTGGATGGTTGAGGTCAGATATCTCATTGTTACTATTGAGGGCCATTGATGATGTGGAAACATCTTAAAATTGTTGGAAACGATAGGACCCTCGGAATGAAGAACTGTAAACTGTCAAGGCACGACGGTCAGGGGAAGAGTAAAACCTGTAAAACAGAAACTTGTTATAGGCTGAGTCGTAGAGCTCGCTCTCTTTAAGACGTTTCGTGGCTCTGTCCAAGTGTGCAAGCAGGTTTAAAAATTGCCACGTTGCCCCAGGATAAAATCGCCAAATGAAAACTGATCGGATATGCACTGTTACCGACTGAAACGTACACCCTTTTTAAACTCACTGCTCGGAAAGCTAAGATGGAGGAGGAGAGAAAATTGAAGTGGGAATTTAGAAAATGAATTCTATGTATCACGAACTGCTGAAGGCCTCACCTTTTATAGGCCTTCAGCGTTGAAACAGACTGTTTTAAAAATAATCAACAGATCGTTTTAAAAATAATCAATGGACCATTTTAAATATAATCAACGGACCGTTTTAAAATAAATTAATAGATCGTTTTAAAATTAATCAATGAACCATTTTAAAAATAATCAATGGACTGTTTTAAATATAGTCAATGGACCGTTTTAAATATAAATTTGCACCTAATATTTTCAAATAGCGAGACAAAAGAAAATGCACATATAAATATATATAATTTTCCAAACACAATAAGTAAATTCATGTCTAATCAATTAGGCATTTGAGTAAAGATAAGATAATTAAAGTATATATGTGAAATGTCTCTATTGCTAAGATAATTAGGTCAAATTCAGAAGAATGACGAAGTTTATTGAGAAGTAACAAGGATAAAATACAGATAGAGAGATTGGGTAAGATTCATACATTTAAAGGCTTAGCCACCTAACAGTAAAATAGGTGTTTGGGAGCAGTGAATCAATGTTCTCGTCTAATCCATAGAGTCGGTGTTTAGGAGCAGTGAAATCATATGTGTCGGGTGAAGATATCGGCGTTCACGTGGATTTCCTGACATTTGCGTGGAGTGGCCGGCATTCATGTGGAGAAGTGTCAGCGTTTCGCATGAAGTGGTCGGTGTTCGCGTGGAGAAGTGTTGACGTTCGTATGGACTGTGGAGATTGTTGGGATTGATGTCCTAAATCTTGTAGGGTTCCATAGTTTGTAATTGTAATGTACAAAAATTTTATTTATGAAATAAAATATGTGATATTTTATCTCAAAATTAGTTGCATTAACCACGAACCAATAAACTAACATCCAATGTTATCTTGTAGCTTAAATATGTATGTAAAGACATGGGCGGATCATGTTTAAGTGATAATCTAAATGGTCTGTAGTAGATGAATAAGATTAGATACCTTATCTTTGTGACACTACGAGTATGGCCCGCTTTGTAACTGTTACAAATTGTTGTAAAGTGCTACAGATGATCTAATTCTGATCATTCATGTGGAGACATGTAAGCAGAGATATTCTATACAAAGGATTTTGTATAAAACTAAACCACGAAATATTTAGTCTCATTATATAACACCGTTCATAATAAATACTTACATTTCACCAGGATGACCATAGGTAACATGACTTGAATCTTGAGTGAGTTGTAAACTTCTGCCTATGAAGACGGTTCTTTAATTTGTATGAGTGAGAGTGGCCAGATCGCCGACTTAACAAACCTACCATTTTGGAGATTTGTCTGATTGGGGAGCTGGGGACATAACTACACAAAAAGGAATTCACTCCTTATATAACTACACAAAAAGGAATTCAGTCCTTCCCCAATATCGGGGCAAATAGATAAATTGCTCCCTTAAGGGCTAATTCTGGGGCTTGAACAATATGACGCCACACCCTCTCCTGGGCCGAGAAGAGTTTTATCATAGTTAGACTATGATTTATTGTTTATTAGAAGAATCGGTGGTACTTAAGAAGTTAGATGTAACTAAAGGGGCAAAACGGTAATTTTGACCAATCTGTACTTATGAGCAATTTGTGAAGGGTCATCATACCGTTGATTGGTTATATTCAGTGGATATAAAAATATATCTATAGGGTGAAAAAGGCAGTTGTTAGTCTCTAGTGAAGTGCTCGACAGTTAATGAATGGTAAATAATTTAATTAAATAGTTTAATTAATTATTCGCGTACCATTGGAGCTTCAAGCTACAAGTCCATGAAGTCCCCTCGATAGCTCAACAGGATTTAATGAGAATCAGTTTTTGGATTAATTTGAATTGTTCAAATTAATTGAAAAAACTAATTATATATGATATAATTAATTAATTTTAATTCTGTCTCTTATACACATCTAGATGTGTATAAGAGACAGGTTTAATATATATATATATATAATATGATAAAGTATTTATCACACATATATTAAAGTTTGTTATTAAAATTAAAATGAATTTTAGTATTTTATTTTAATTTTAATAATTATAGTTTTAGGGACCTTTTTCTCTCACAATATGTAGGAGTGGTTGGGTGCTTCTTCTATCTTCTTCTTCCTGAAACAAAGAGAATATAGTTATGTGATTAGAGATCCCAGAGAAGTTTTTTTCCCTCCTTCCTTTCAATTTTTCCTCCTCCCTCTTAATCCAAAATCACCAGAGCCCACAACTTTTGGATTTTCACCTAGAGATACCAAGGTCTCCTTCGTGGAAGTGCCCTATTTTAGAGTGTTCGTGATTTTTACAGAAAGGAAGACTTTACATGAAGATTTGAGTTCTTCAAAGGTAAGGGTTTCTGAAATCCTAATTTGTTTTTCTCTATAAATGCATAATCTATCTTTCTATTTTCTGTAAAATTAAAAATGAGATTTGGGTAGATCCGCTTCCGCTCAAGGATCCCCTCACTAGGGTTCCTTCAGAGACGGCTTTAGCGCCATTCGTGTGGAGGGAACGTCCAAGGGCTTCAACGTTCTTGTGGAGACTATGGAGACAACTTTAATGCCATTCACTCTAAGGGAACATTGTTCTTGAGGGCTTCATCGTTTGCTGGAATGTGGAAGGCTTCTTGAGAGGCAAAACAAAAACGTAAAGTAAAATTAAAGGGGGAAAGGGAAAAGTGAAAGTGAAGAAATAAGATAAAAGGAAAATGTAAAATTTATGGGGGGAAGTGGGAGGGAAATAATTTGGCCCTATATTTAGCAACATTTTAATATGGATAAAAGTATTTAGTATTTAGTGGCGTTAATTGATGTGTTGCAAATTCTTTTAGTGACGCGGATTAAAAATGCATCGCTGATAATGATATTTTGTGACACATCTTTAATGCGTTATTATAAGTCGCCTTTTACCAACAAAAATTTCTTGTGCCACTAAAAAATTGTCGTTAAAAATATATTTTCTTGTAGTGTATTTACTAGGCAAGATTTTGAATTACCTAACATATCCATTTCTAACCAATCCAAAAGGTTATGAAGTTTTACCATGTATGTGGAATAATCTACTTTATTACTTATCTATAAAATATTGTTTAATTTTTGGGATGGTTTATTTTTTGAGAATCGAGATTGTCACACCCCTCATGAGTTTACATTTTTCACCCAAAAAGGATTTGTGAAGACAACAAATATCACCCTTTTGTGATACTTACTGCCTACTTTGACCTGTGTTGCTTATTACTTGTAAATCTAGACGATGTCCTAAGAACAAATAGTTCCCTTTATTACAACTAAAATTTAATAGTTTTTACAACTAATACTTGCAACTCTCAATTCCTATACCTACCGACTCTACATATTTCTTAAATAAATTAAGACAAAGAATTATTCCTGTAGTGTGACAAACCTTGGCTTCCAGTGATACTCTGAAACTCTTCCTCTTCCCCCTATTTGGGTGGGGAAATAAAACATTTAGAAAATGTGAGCTGGGAGCCCAAAGTTATCTTTCATACGAATATAGGTTTTGATTTGAAAATTCTTTTGGAAAACCTTTATAAATCATTGCAATGTAATCAAAACCAGAATATCACAATATTCAATCAAATTCCAAAACACGAGCATCGACCAATAAAACATATCAAATATTCTAGTGGCATGATTTTATATATTTCCACAACCAAATCTAGAGTTATAAATCATACTAAGACCCGAAAACTAGTTTCTAGTAACCAATCCAAACCAAATCTAAGTTTATGAGGTAATAATACTTATACCCAATGCAATCCGTCTAATGTGTACATGTCGACAATAATCTATTAGACGTGCTTGAGATACGTTAACATTTCTAGGGTACAATTCCAATTTCCAGAGGTTGAAATCCCATTCCATCAACCACATTTTAGAATACGAGTTTTCAATCAAATTTAGACAACAACTCCAATATAAAATATGCTTTTGATGAAAACCATGGATACAGTATTGGGAATGTAAATTAACAGAAAACTAGTGATTCCTAATTAAATTCCAAGAAACCACATTGAAAGATCATGCCAAGTTTTCCAAATCATACATATAAATAATATCATATATGTATATTTATTTTAACCAAAATATTGAAAATAAAACCACACACAACTATTGGCAAAGATTCCTCTTTTCCCCAAGCTCTCCTAGTCCCCCTTAATGTCCTTGGTTCCTCCAACTTCTAACCTGCCCTAATTTATTCCAAAATTAGCTTAAAATCCAAATTTATTTAATTTAGGGTCTAAATATCCTTAAAATATTTCCTTGACCCTAGACTTTTCTTACCAAAACCAAAATAGGGCAACCTAGGTGGTTTGGCACTCAAATGGACGTGGAGGACATGTTGGGCGCGCGATTGGACAGACTGGCATTTAGGACACGTGGGCTGGGCAGACAGACACACAGGTGGGCATGGGTGGCTCTGTTGATGCGCACAGACACAAGCTGTCTTTGGGCTGGGGCAATCTGGCCTTGCAGATAGGCGGTAGGCGTGCGATGTAGGTGTTAATGTTGGGCGATGGACGCTTGCGCGGGCACGACTGTGTCTCCAGCTGATCGTGTGATGGGGTGAGGCACGCATGCGAGGCGCCCTCAAAATGTTAGGAAAAAGGTGAGACGTGTAGAGAGGTGATGACCTAGCAATGGCGTGCGTAAGGGCCTGCTGAGGGCGCATGGGCTGGGCTAGGCAACAGATTGCCTTCTCTATCAAATTTTGAATTTTTCCCTACCTTATTATTCTTCAAACCTTATGGTAGTCCAAAACCTCTATTTACACTTAATTTATAAGAGTTTGGCTCAAGAAAAATGGAAATGACACAAGTGGATTGGAAAAACTACTTGTCCAAAGTCCCCTATTTATAGAGGTCCCAAATCCTCCTCTTTGTGATGCATGCATGCCTAGGTATCTTCAACATGCAAATTCCGACATAACACTCCTTTTTAGGTATCTTTACATGCTTCTTGCATGGTTTAAGTGGTCATCTTCTACTAGAACTTAGTCAAGACTCCTTTTAAGCTTGTCACCTACTTATTTTTTTGTTTCTATTTGATTTTGGTCTCCGAGAAATCTCAATTTTCCATGCCTAACATCACTTGTTAATTTATTTCCACGCCTAGTACTTCTTGTTGGACTTATCCTCAATGCCTAGCATTTCTTAAGTTCAACACCTTCTTCATCCTACGTATCTAATGTAGCTCCCCACCCCACTTATTATTTGTATTTGATTACCACCTTAAGTAGGCCTCCAAACCTAGCTCTCATAGGCGTCTAAGCTTCAAGTTATGCTTAAGCCAATTTTTTAGGGTCATACGTCCAAGATGACTTTCATTCTTCTTCTTCATCTTAACATGTATCCAAATGGTATCTGAATGGCCCAAGAGTTCAACTAGGTGTTCAAAATGCCATTTCTTAAGTGACCAACTGCATTTTCTTCCTTGGTTGATGGGTTGAACTTGCTTATGCTACCATTCAAAGCAAGCCATTCTTCCTCCTACTTATACCTAAAAAGTTCTTAACTTTTCAATTCTTCATACTAACACTTAGTCAAATTCCTCAACTCTTTACTACGCTGTAAGTTCAACTTTTCCTATGTTCATTCACAAGATTTCAACACTCAAAAGACCTTTTCTAGTTTCACTTTCTTTTCATAGCATAGTTTTCAATATTTGGCCAAATTCTTGGTTTCCAATTCCATTATGAACTTTACTTATGAAGATAAGTTGAATTCTAAGCTTAGTTGAGGGCTTACAAAAATAGTAAAAAAATTCATGGCCTTGTAAATGCTTGTAAGTAAAGATGTCTGATATTTTTAGACAATCATATATATTATGTAGAAAAACTTATAAGGACGTCTATAAATATTTAAATAACGATATATTTTTTTTTGCACGAGTTCTCTATGGAAATATCTAAAATCATGTATTATTCCAACAATACTTTACTATCTTTTGATAATCTATATAACATTTTTGTATCTTTAGTAATTTTTTTTTTCAATTTTAGTCATTGTACCTTTAATAAATCTTAAATTTAGTCATTCAAATATAATCTTATTAAAAAAAATAAATTCCATGCAAGAAAATATATTAAATGTGTTTACAATTATCTATACTATCTAAAAGGGGCTACGAGAGAGAAACATTCATTTTCCCCTTGCTTTTTTAGTGATTGGTTATGGGGTTATATAACATAATTTTGCATTAAAAACAAATAATTGATTATTCATGTATAAATTAGATTTGAAAATTTTGTCATTGTACATGTGAAAATCAAATTTTTTTTTTTCTGTTATTGTTCACGTGTAGATTTTGGATATTAGATTTTATTGGTTTAAAATTTGATTATCTATAATATTTGAATGTGTTTACAATTATCTATACTATCTAAAAGGGGCTGCGAGGGAGAAACATTCATTTTCCCCCTTTGCTCTTTTTAGTGATTGGGTATGAGTTTATATAACATAATTTTACATTAAAATCATAACAAATAATTGATTATTCACGTATAAATTAGATTTGAAAATTTTGTCATTGTACATGTGAAAATCAAATTTTTTTTTCTGTTATTGTTCACGTGTAGATTTTGAATATTAGATTTTATTGGTTTAAAATTTGATTATCTATAATATTTCATATGAATGGTTTAATAAAACGTAAATAATTAATAGAAAAATAAAAATAATTATACATTCAGGGGTAGATTTTATTTTTTCTATATATGAACACTTTTTCACAACTAATTGCATCTCATCAATTGCTTTCATCCTCAAAATTTTGTCCCTTCAAGTTGGGCAAAGAGAATGGACTATTAAGATTCTCAATGTCTCATTCCAAGAAAAGGAAAAATGGAAAATTTTCAACTTGACAATGAAACCTCCAAATCTTAAAAGATCATTTTATTAGATGAATAGGCAAATGAATTTTTTTATACTTTATTTTTTGCAATGTTCTCAATCTTTTTCTTAATTTTTGTATTCTTCATCGATTTTTTTTAAAGTCAAATGGTGGAGGAATTCAAAAATACCTTTCAATTAAATTGGTTTGAGAAATTTTGTCTTTTGCATAGGCCCGGGCTATATGAAATTGCAACAATAAGGATGTCCATCTCTTCTGGTCAGATGTTGGGTTTTACTTCAGGTTTCTTATATATATATATTTTTTTTTAAAAAAATAGAATTAATCAATTTTTTTTTTTTTAAAAAGAACAATATAACTTCAGGTTTTTCTATATTATTTCTGCGATTGTAATCTGCTATTATCCTTTTCCTTTCAAAATCATTCCAGAGAGATTCTTTGTTCAGTGAGAATTTAGATGTCAGTATTTTTCATCTTATGAATTACAATAGTAGTAGATAAACTCTATTTATCAATTGTTTATTTTTATCTATCTTATTTTTAAAAAAAATCAGGACACAAAGATTGAAGCAATAAAGGCAAAACTTACATAATAAAGAATTAAATTATAAAGTAGTGAACAATCTATCTATCTATATCTATATTATCTAAATGAGGTTATTGGGAGAAATTTTTTATTTCCCCTTTTTCCCTTCTAATGGATGATTATAGAGATATTATAGGTAATTTCATCATTAAAATCATAAATAAATTCAATTTTTCCCTACTTTGAGCATATGGTGTAAAAGGAAAAAAATAATAAAAAACATCTTATTTTTTCTTTTTTTTTTTGGCATCACATGTAAAAGGTTCTTTTAAAAATATATTTTTCCTTATTTTTGAGCATCACATGTTTCCCTCTTTTTGGCAACAAGATTGTGTTTTTTTTGGAGTATTATCAATAAACTAAGTCATATGAAATTAAAAAAAAAAAAGTAAATAATGATATTTTATTTTGTGTTTTTTTGAGAATATTATCTTTATTTTTTTAAAATTATTTTTAGATTATTTTTTTTTAAAAAAGCCAGTGGATTAGCAAATTCAAAAGATTTGATTCAAAATTAGATTTACGTTTTTAGTTTCTTTAAATGATCCATCTTCAGATTAACTAACTCAAAATAAGTAATTTATGCTTGATTTTAAAATTATATTCACGTTTTTTCACATTGAAAATACATTTTTTTAAAGAAAAAAAATTATCCACATTAACTAATTCAAAGGATTTGATTCAAATAAATTAATTCAAAAGATTTTGATTCAAAATAAATGATATATCTACATATATGCTAATTAAATATAATTAATGTCTATGATAGAGATGTCCACGGGGCCGGAGAAGCCATTCTCCGTACCCGCTCTTCACATACCCGTTCTCCAATTCATTCTCCATTCTTGGGAAATTCACCACGGGATCGGGAATTCGCGGGGAATTTTTCTCCGTTATTTTTTTTTTGGTAAAAAGTCAATTAATTTAAATCATTAATGTGAGCAAATTTTAATCAAACGATCGCTAAATTGTTTATTATCGTTAGTTTTATATAACAATTTGAATTTAAAGATAAATTACTCAAATTTTTGCCAAAAAAAAAGCTAATTAATTTTTTTTAGTAGAAAGAAATAAATATAAATCAGATTATTCACATAAATAATATAAATTTAAATATTCAATTTAAACATATCTATTATCTTTTCCAAGAACTAATAAAATTTGAAATTTAAATGTAATATTTATATAATAATAATATTAAAATAACCTTAGATAACTAAACTAAATAAATATGTGAAACTAATCGGGACATGGATGGGGAACGAGGTGGGGGCAGAGCTGGGAAATGCATTCCCCATCCCCGTTTAGCTCACGAGAAACTCCCACACTTCCTCCCCATTCTCCGCCTAATTGGGAAATCCCCGCCCCGTTCAGGACGGGCCCTGTCGTGGAGAAATTGGACAGCTCTATGTCTATGTAAACCTACTCCTTTTTCAATCTTCCAACTCCTTTTTCAATCTTCCAATTCTCAATTCTTTCTTTTCTAGTGTTTCAATTCTTGATCATTTTTCAAGGTAAGCAATAGATGTATGCAAGGTCTACAAAGAGAGTGATTTAATACATAAATACACATGGATCATAAATATATATGGATCCTCACACAAAGAAGATGACGGAGAGGAATACCTATGTTCTTCACATTAAGCAATTTATTGGTTATTAGGCTTTTTTTTTTTTTTTCACCTTTTCAATTTCCTAAATGTTAATGAACACCAATGATTGTTCAACTATGGGAGTGGATTGCACTGGTTTATCTCGACTCCGGCAGGAGATTCAGATCATTTTCTTTTCTCAAGCTTTTCATAAAGCTTTTCTTAGTCTCTTTGGTGTAAAAGAAAGATGTTGCTAGTAGGTCCATAACCTTATCTCTTTTAGGTTGGGATCTTTAGACATTTTGTATTTCTTTTTTATTTTTTCTCTCAATTATGTTGTAAATACACATCCATATGTGAATCATATGTTTAAAAAAATGATAATATTTTAGGATTTTACATTTACATTAAAAACCAACAATTTTGTTTGAAATAAACTTTGAAATTAAGAAAATATCCTTCCATAAATTTGTTAATGAAAATGAGATAAGGCTTTGAAAAAAATAAAAACCTCAAAAAAATAATAAAATAATAATTTGGTTTAAATTGAAAATTGAAAATAATAGAAAAGTCAAAAAATTAAAAAAAAAATTCAAATTTTCAATTTAGATTCAGTTTGATCATTATGTTATATATTTATTTATAAATTTTATTTTTAAAATTATATGTTGTAATTTTGGAAAAATGTTATCAATTTTTACTTTAACCATACAATGATTTATATTTGGTTGAAAATCAAATATATTTGAATCAAAATTTTCTTTACAATAAATTAAACTCAACATTCAGTACCTCCCCTCTTTAAAAAAAAAGTTATCTCTAAATTGTTTTGATTGTTTTATTATCTATTTAGTAGAAAGAATCTAAAATTTTATAGTTATTTATTAAAATAATAAATATTCAATAATTTTTTATATTTAAAATTTTATTTATTTGCTTGCTCAAAATTTTCTTTTAATATTTGTATTTCAAATTTAGGTCATGATTTCGAGGTTTGAACAACAATATCTTGAAAACATATAACTTCATTTTCTTTCCTTTCAGAAAAATAGAAATAGTCAACATATAATTCAAGTTTTAAATTAGCTTTTTTAGATCCTATTTTGATATTTAACATATAATCAATAATTTAAGAGTCACTTAAACTAAAAAATCATTTATCTAACTTAAAAAAAACTATTGTTTTAGAGACAAAAATCAATTTATTAATTTATAGAAAGTTTTTATACATAAAAATTAGATTAAATTAAGAATTTCCATGGTTCAAAATAAAATTATATTATAATTTTAAACAAAACTACAATATTTAATGTGCATCGCACCTGTTTGATTACTAGGTTTACTAAAAATACTCATAGATAAGGTGTAATTTAAATCTCTATATAAAAGAATCGATTTTTTTAACTAATATTTTATCGTTATGAATTTAGTTTATATTAGTTTTATATGTTGTCGTTTTTTTAAAACAAATTAATTTATATTGCTTCAAAAATATAAGATTAATTGTATTAAATCACAAAATTATTGGAAATATTTTCAAATATAACAAAATATCATTGTGTAATAAATACTTATAGACATCTATTTATAGCGATCTAGTATTAATACTGACACCAATAGATGTCTATCAGTGTCTATGACTAGTATACGGTGATATTTTGATAATATTTACAAATAAGTTAGCTTATTTTCTTAGTATTTTTAATTTGAAATACTTGAACTTAGAAGATCATATATAATTGATAATATTTATATGCGATCAAAATAGAGAAAAAAAAGAGAAATTGATATCAATCTGTGATTTTTTTTAAAAGAATATTGGATGACATTATTGGAAAAAGAAAATATTATATACAATTTAAACAGATTTTTTTTGTTGTACAAAATCTAAATACAGTTTACTTTATAAGAAAAAAGAAAAAAAGAAATATATACTTATTATTTTTTACTAAAAGAATATATTAATTTAATTTAATCATAAAATGAAATTAAGGAAAGGAAAAGTGATGAATTAGTACACACCAAAAAGAAAAAGAAATGACAAAAAAGAAAAGGATTATTGCAGTTGATAGCATTTTTAAGAATAATAACCAAGTGTGTAACATCATTTAAAAACATTGTAAATATAGACAAGTCCACGATAGATTCTTACCAGTGATAGGATAGACTCTTACTAGTGATATGTCTATCACTAATAGACTCCTACCAATAATATGATATATCATTGATAGACTATTTAAATTTGACCATATTTACAATTTTTTTTGACATTATGATATTTTTTTACTAACATTTTGGGTCTAATATTTATATCTGTAACTATCCCAAAAGAAAATGCTTTGAACATGAAAATTTAGGAACTTTAAGGACATCTAAAATTTGTAAGGTGCCAACTATGTGGCATTTTAAGATGTCTAGACATGTGGATAGTATTTTTTTTTAATTATTATTATTTATTTACCGATAAGGCATTTAGCCACATAAGAAAATCAACTATCCATTCTTCAGAAAGTGAACTTAATCTAGCTTTTTTAGCTAAAGCGTTCGTCAAGTTGTCTAGACATTTTGAGATGCATATATAATCCAAATTCATAGATGTCCACGAAACAACCTGCTAGATAATTATCAAGATTTTTTAAGAAGCTTATTTATTATTAAGAAGTTTTTTGGAGACAATTTTAGGCCATTGAATCTTACACTTTGTCAAAATTAATTTATGGTTATTAGATCTTTAACATCTCTTTAGGACAATTGGAGCCATTGGATCATTCACATCTATAAAAAACAATTTGGAATTATAGGATTTGCTTGATGGTCAAGTTTTTTTGGGCTTTAAATAGGTGAGGACCCATGGTTGCCAAACCATCCCAAAATCTCCGATAAATGAGTGAGATAAAATAGAGAGAGTTTCTTCTTGTAAGAGAGCTTGATATTTCTCTATAAGAAAGAAAGTTTGCAACTCATATTTTCATAGAGTGAAATTCTTCTATCCTTATCCGTAGTTTTTACCCTAATTTGTTTAGGAGTTTTTCACGTAAAATCATTGTGTGTTATTCTCTCCTTTCTTCTTCTTCATTATTATTATTCTCAATTTACTTTAGTTGCGATTTTACTCTATTCGATCACAATCCATTTTCTCTACACAAACTTTCTCTAAAATGTAATGAGATGTTAACGATGAATACATAAATCTTACTCTTATAGCCAGTGACAGATCTAAAATTTATTGTAAAATAGTACTTTACATAATTGTTTGAGGGCCAGAATCTACCATTATGCCATAAGCTATTATGATAATTAAAGTGACTTTGTTTTGTACTAATATAAAAATGCATTGAAGTTGGGAAGCTCAAGCCTCTATGAATTTATGATAAATTCATCATTGTCTGTATTTATAAATCTAGATGTAGATAAACTATCTCTATGATATAAGAAAATTTAATTATTTATCTTATCTAAAAAATATTTTATCGTTGACGTCTCATTTTCTATCTAAATTTTACTAATTCCCCCACCTACCAAGAGTGTATATATATATATAAGACTTAAATTATAATTAAATTAAAACATATCACAAAATTGACCTAGTCATCCTCCAACATGTTCATATGTGTACATGTATTAAGGTGGTTTTTTTTTTTTTTTTTTTTTTTACCCATCCAATAATTCCACTCTAAAAGTCTAAAACCTTTTTTTTTTTTTTTTTTTTTGGGTTTTGAGTGGTTATATATTTAAGGTTGTTAAGATAAGGAATGATAAAAATGTCAATTTGGCATTAGTGGGATTACTAAGAACCCAATAATTAATTCCAAAGTACTAAATTACTAATTATGGTCCAAAAACAACTTTAATTGACGACATCAAATTAATGTTAAAATAACATAAATGAAACAGAAGCAAAACCAAGATGTGAGAACCGACAGTTTATGAGCAACGAATTTAACGAACACCCGCCAATGGGACCCACATATGACTCATCCATTCTCCATTCTATCCAATCCTAACCGTCTTATTCGACATCACTATTGACCAATCACAGCAAAGTAAACGCCTTCGTCTCTCTTTCTTTTAATTGCCTTTTTCTCGCGATCTGTACAACGCATCGCCGATTTCACAATTTTGAGTTAATTTTCGTTCCGTTATGTTAAATTATGAAACCCCCACTTTTTTATTTTTGTTTTTATTCTTAAATATCTTCTCAATTTGGGTTTTGGAGAGGATTTGATTTTCTGTCACTTTCTCGGGAATCTATCTTTTCTAATCCCTTCTTTTTTGTTCATAGCTTTGTTTGCTTAAAATTTCAGATCGGAGGGTTTTATTTTTCGAAGAGGGGTTTTTTGATGGGGTTGTTGAGTTCATAAATTTTGAACCCGTGAGCGTTGACCCAGTTGCAGAATCGGAGTTTCAAGTGGCTGAATTGTGAGAAATTTTCATTTTCTTTTTCTTGGGGTTTAGATGGAGTGGATTTCTGAGATGATTCGATTCAGAAATCCGAAATCTGGGTCTGATTTTTGGTGTAGTTGATACGGTAAAATTTCCGATTGGATTTGTAGTTAGTGAGAGTTTCAGAACTATGGATGGCGATTCTAAGGATGTTAATGGCTGTAAAGAGAAGATTATGGACTCTGCGGCCACCGGAGAAGTTGGGGACCACAGTAACGGCGAAGAATACAGTGAATCGAATGCCCTATTGCCGCCACGGCGTGGGGGAATGTCGAGGAAATCAAATAAGCCGAGGATGAAAGTTCGGTGGAATGATAGTAATGGTAATAACCTAGCGGAGATTTTGGAGTTTCAACCGAGGTAGCTACTAAATTGTCTTTTCTCTCCTTTTTGGGTGCATTTTGATGGTTTTTTTGGTATGTTTTTCTGTTATTTGGGGAAGATGGGTTCTCTTTTCTTATTCTGATTTTTTACATTTTGTGCATTATTAGAATCTAAAAGGGGACACTTAGTTGCTGTTGTTAATTGAACTTGCGATGTTGAAGCACCTGAAAGTTTCCATATTTGGGAACTGACACATTGGATTTGAAACTTGGGTCTAATTCTTTTCACCGTCTTCTTTTAGAAAGACTACTTGTAATGCTGCCTCATGAATTGAGTTGGCCTCTTCTTTTGGTTTTTCTAGTTCATTGATGATATTTGATTGTTAGAACAATGCTAACCTGAGCATAGCTTAGTTAGAAAGGCACTAATTACCTTCTCTTTGATGATTCAATTCCCCTCTCTGTTATTGTTGAACACAAAAAAAAAAATAAAAAAAATTAAGAACTTCTCTTATTTCCATATCGGAGGTTGCATAAGTTTTCTTTAGTATCTACTTGAAGTGGCTTGTATTGAGGGATATCATGTTTGAATCTTTTGTACTTCAGCTTCATTTTGGTGGTGCTTTAGACATAAGTGGTTGTTTTCTTAGACTGAAGTTAAGAGTTTGTTTCTAAGCAGATGAAATTTGTTTTGAACATGATGGATGTTGTTGTGGATTGAGTATTTCTTTGCTCTTAGATTCTTAGATTTGTAATCTGGTCTGGTCTCTCTGTCGCCCATTTTGCAGTGATGTGAGCGACTCCGGGGACGAGGAGACTGATTCTTGCAGCTGTATAATTATGTAGATTATTACATCAAATATTAGTATATAATGACGAGAACAATGTGGTTACTTTACGACTAAACTGATAATAATTGGAGATGTTTCTGACTGTATACCGGATTGCTTTGCTACTATGACAACTGGCAGAAAAGTTCTAAGATCGGTGATTAATATGTCGTTCGACCTAGCGGTTTCTGGCGATGTGTCCCAGTGACATCTTGTACTGTTTCGGTTTTTTTGAATATGTAAGATGACCTTCCAAGTGATATACTATATGGATGATGCTGATATTGATGATGTTATTAAATCAAACATTCAGATTAATTGAGCTTTTGACAGTGCAAATCATACATTGTGCAATGCCAACACTTGGAATTTTTCATGAATTCCAGAGCTTCTCTACTCTACCTTTTCTGTCTGTGGTTTATCGCTCCCGATATCGAGATTTCATGAATGTTCTCGTTTTCATCCCAAATTAACAGTGCAGTGGTGTTGTAATATATTCAGAAACTCAAGAACTTCATTTATCATGTTTTTTTTCCCCCAAACTTTCCTTTAAAAGTGCAGAAAGACTATCAAATGGGAAATGAAGTAGATATGTTCTTTTAAGTTGAAGCTGCAAGATTTAGCATATATTGTTCTACCTTATTGATCAAAGTGACACAAAATCTAACCTCAATTTAAGCCACTTTGATTTTGTCGTGTTGATTAAATTGCACACTTAAAATGGTTATACTTGGAGATGTCCAAGGAGCTGGGCGACGATTTCCCATCCACATCCCTGCTCTCCTATTTCAATCCCCACTTGCGAGATCGAGTTTCTTCCCGGACAAATTTTCCAATTTTTTTTTGGAATATATTTATTTTTAGCAATTTTTAAGTTTAATTTTAACCTATTATTAAATAGGTTATTTCCAATACATTTTAATTCAGAGAAAATATTATAAAATTTTCTAACAAAAAAAAAAATTATATGTGTAAAAATATAATTTAATCCTATAATTTCTAAAATTTAAACAATATCATAATCTAACATTCTATTTAAATACTATAACATTTATGGTCTTAAGAAAGAAGTCTTCGATGTTAAAACAACTTAAAAATGTATTAAAGTAAGACAAAATTGAAATGAAAATTAGAAAATGATTAATTTTTTATACCACGATTTTTGTAAAGTGTATATATATATAATTCATCGGGATGGGGTTAGGGCCGGGATGGGACCATCCCCATTTAGTCAATGGAAAAAAAATTATGCCTACTCCCTCTCTGGTTTCCTAATTAATGAAAGAGTAATCCAATAGTCTAGGTTGCCCCTAACTAACGTGGTCCCTTTCTACCACAAAAAAAATATTTACAAAATAAAATAAAATTACCACACGGCAGTTTTCAATTGGATATAACTTGGACTGCACGGAATTGTTGCAACTGTTTTTCCATAATGAAGTGGGATGAAGATCAGATAAATATTAACTAATGAGCAGCTATTGAACAAAACAAAACAACATATGTAACCTGACATCTAGCTTTATTTTGTCACCTTTTTATGGATGGTCACTCTACTTTGTCCTCTTTTATGATAGATTGATCAGTTAATGTAATTCAATTCATACATAAATATAAAAAGGGTTGTAAATTGTAATGTAATGTAACTGATCTTAAATAACATGAACAAGAAAACAGAGACAAGACAGGGACGAACAGAGCATCAATTGCTGTCATTCTTAAACCTATGATTATTTTTAGAAAAACACTTTTATGGATCAATCAAGTATACGAGGGGGGGAAAATAAAAAGAGAAGGAAAAAAAGACAACTTTTCTGAGTTGCAGAAATTAATGGCTGTTTTATCCCCATGTCCTTGTTTTTCGTATATTTGTGATGGAAAAGGCTGGATCAGCCATATCTCTCTCTGTTGTTGTCCTCTGTCAAATAACTAACAAAAGAAAATAAGAAAGAAGAATCACCATTCAGCCTCTGTCACCATCAAATCTCCTAAAAGGTCTCTGTTTAAAGAGATATGCGCGCCTCATCTTTCAGTTCTCTCCCGCTGAATATCTAAGAGAAGGAAAGGGGAAAAGGGAAAAAAAAAAAAAAAAAAACAGAGGCAGAAGTGAAATTGAGATCGTTCCAGTCCTCCTAAATGGGGCACAGCCACAACGTCCGCCGTGAGTCCTTGTCAGGGCACTTGTCTGTGGCCCGACCGGACTACCACGTCGACGTTTTCGAGAACGATCTGGTGTGGCCCTTCAATAAGCTCGACGGAATTGACCGTGACGACATCCGTGAGACCGCCTACGAGATCTTCTTCACGGCTTGCCGCTCCTCGCCGGGCTTCGGAGGTCGGAACGCTCTCGCATTTTACTCCTCTTCTAATAATGACAATGCCGATGGTGCCTCGGGCCCAAAGCCTAATGGCGTTGTGATGACACCCACCAGTCGGATCAAGCGAGCACTTGGGTTGAAGATGTTGAAGCGATCGCCATCTAGGAGAATGTCGTCCGGCGGGAATAGCGGTTCGAATCCGTCCTCTCCTAGCTCTCATAGTTCCAGTGGGTCGAGCCCTTCTTTGTCGTATACTCTACCGTCACCAAGACCGCGTCGGCCAATGACGTCGGCTGAGATTATGAGGCAGCAGATGAAGGTTACAGAGCAGAGTGATAATAGGCTTAGGAAAACTCTCATGAGGACTCTTGTTGGCCAAGTACATTTCTTATTTCATTTCTAATTTGTTCTTGAATGTATAATCTTTGTGCTTGTGCTTGAAAGGTTCTGGCTCTAATTGTAATTTTTGATTTGAACAGATGGGAAGACGAGCAGAGACCATAATTCTTCCATTGGAGCTTTTACGACATCTAAAGCCATCCGAATTCAATGACGCAAACGAATACCATTTATGGCAAAAACGACAGTTGAAGATTCTTGAGGCAGGGCTTCTTCTTCACCCTTCCATTGCACTTGATAAATCAAACACGTTTGCAATGCGTCTTAGGGAGATCATTCGTGGGTGTGAAACGAAACCGATTGACACAGGGAAGAACTCTGACACCATGAGAACGCTTTGCAATTCTGTTGTGTCATTGTCTTGGCGCAGTGCTAATGGAACTCCAACCGACGTGTGCCATTGGGCTGATGGTTTCCCTCTTAACATTCACATCTATGTTGCTCTTCTTCAAGCCATCTTCGACGTCAGGGATGAGACACTAGTGCTCGATGAGGTTGACGAACTTCTCGAGTTAATGAAGAAGACATGGTCGACATTGGGAATCACTAGGCCAGTTCATAATGTATGTTTCACATGGGCATTGTTCCAACAATATGTTGTGACAGCACAGCTTGAGCCAGACCTTCTTTGTGCTGCTCATGCTATGTTGGCAGAGGTGGCCAACGACGCCAAGAAGCCGGATCGTGAGGCAGTATATGTTAAGCTTTTGTCGTCGGTGTTGTCTTCGATGCAGGGTTGGGCAGAGAAGAGGTTACTTCATTACCATGATTATTTCCAGAGGGGGACGGTTGGTCAAGTAGAAAACCTTCTTCCCTTAGCCTTATCTGCATCAAAGATTCTAGGTGAAGATGTTACTATCACAGAAGGGGCAGGGCAAGACCAGGGAGATATATTGGTGGTGGATTCGTCTGGTGATCGTGTCGATTACTACATCCGGTGTTCAGTAAGGAATGCGTTTGCCAAGGTTCTCATCTCATCCATTATTAGCTTTACGAATCATATTTGTTTAATCATTAAGACATTGATTATAATCACCCATTGCAATTTAGGTACTTGAGAACGGGAACATCAAGGAAGTAAAAGGTGAGGCAAGTAAGGCTCTACTTCAGTTGGCGAAAGAAACAGAGGATTTGGCATTAAAAGAGAGGGAAAGCTTCAGTCCTATACTAAAGAAATGGCATCCAACTGCAGTTGGAGTTGCGGCAGTTACTTTGCATAATTGCTATGGTACCATGTTGAAGCAATATTTAGGTGGGGTTTCTACGTTAACAAGCGAGACGATAGGTGTTTTGCATAGAGCTGGAAAATTAGAGAAGGTGCTAGTTCAAATGGTGGTTGAGGATTCTGCCGACTGTGACGACGGTGGCAAGGCTATTGTCAGAGAGATGGTTCCTTTTGAAGTTGATTCCATTATAATGAACCTCTTGAAAAAATGGGTTGATGAGAGGTTAAAGAAACAAAGAGAGTGTCTTAGCAGAGCAAAAGAATCAGAAGTGAGTGAGAAACAACAGTGTTCTTCAACTTGTAACAAAGCTTCATCTTTGAATTGTAGTTGGTATCGGCAAGTGATCTTTTTCAACCTTTTTTTTTTGTTGTAGACTTGGAATCCAAGGTCCAAAACGGAACCATACGCGCAATCAGCTGTGGAGTTGATGAAGCAAGCTAAGGAAACTGTGGAGGAGTTTTTTGAAATTCCTATTGGAGTTACTGAAGATTTGGTTCAAGACCTAGCTGCTGGTTTAGAGCATATCTTCCAAGACTATATCACATTTGTGGCATCATGTGGTAACAATTACATCTATTATTGTTACCCTTGTATATTTTCTTGTTTATCCTCAATGCTTATGTTTGTCTTAATTCAACAAAATCAACTTTAAAACATGCTTCATCTTCTTAAAACTCTTTTGTTTTCAGGTTCCAAACAGAGTTACCTCCCACAGCTTCCTCCTCTAACCCGATGTAATCGAGATTCGAAGTTTGCCAAGTTATGGAAGAGAGCCACTCCTTGTAGTGTTGTTGGAGAAGATATACATCATATTGGTACTCTTGAAGGTCATCACCCACGACCGTCGACCAGCCGTGGAACCCAACGCCTATACATTCGTCTAAACACATTGCATTATATATTTTCCCACCTACATTCACTTGACAAAGTCCTTTCCCTTTCTCCTAGAGTCACTCCACCAACCAACAACCGTTTTAACAGCTCTAGAACTTATAGCAACTCATCTTCTTACTTTGAGCATGCTAACTCAGGCATTGAATCAGCTTGTCAACATGTATCAGAAGTAGCTGCTTACCGTCTGATATTCCTTGATTCAGCTTCTGTCTTTTATGATTGCTTGTACGCTTGTGATGTTACGAATGCACGGATTCGACCAGCATTGCGAGTTTTAAAACAAAATCTTACATTATTGTGTGCAATTGTAACTGACAGAGCTCAGGCCTTAGCCATGAAAGAAGTGATGAGAGCCGCTTTTGAAGCATTTTTAATGGTTCTTCTAGCCGGAGGATCATCTAGGGTATATTATCGTTCGGATCACGAGATGATTGAGGAGGATTTTGAAAGCTTGAAAAAGGTATTCTGTGCATGTGGAGAGGGATTGATTGCAGAGAATATTGTCGAGCGAGAAGCCGAGGCAGTCGAAGGAGTGATATCATTGATGAGCCAATGCACTGAACAACTAGTAGAAGATTTCAGCATTGTGACTTGTGAAACAAGTGGAATAGGAGTTATGGGTTCTGGACAAAAGCTACCTATGCCTCCAACGACAGGACGATGGAACAGAGCCGATCCGAACACCATCTTACGGGTTTTATGCCACCGGAATGATCGAGCCGCCAATCAATTCTTAAAGAGAACATTCCAATTAGCAAAAAGAAGATGAAGCAAATCTTCAGTTGTACAAAGCAGAGATAAAACAGAGGGAGAGACAGAGAGAGAGACAGAATATATTTGTGTGTATAATACCAAATTTGAATGAAGTTGGGGAGAAATTGAGGGAGACACATTGCATACATTTTACAAATCAAAGAATACAAAGTGATTGATATGGTGGTTGGGGAGAGAACAATTGATTGCATTTCCTCCTGTTTCATATCTCAATTAACAAAACCACCTCTTCCAAAGAGAGAAAAGAATAGAGCCAACATTCTTTAAAACATATCCACATATTCCTTTCCTTTTTCATTGTTTAATGTTTAGGTGAAAAACAATATTCATATATTTAGTGAAATGAAAAGCAAAATCTGCAAATGTAACTACTACTAGAACAAAAACACCAATACAAATGACATCAATGAACCAAAACAAATATATTTATATCTTATAACTTTGTCTTAGGCTCTTAGCTTCATTTTTTTTGTCCAGTACCTAATTTAAAGTGCCTAAATTCTCATGCTTCCTACTACCTGATCATAAAAGATTATATATAGCTTCATGTTGTAATTTTCATTTGGTTAAAACTTAATACTAAATTAACATATTTGCTCACTATCAATACATAATCAACAACTTAATACCTCCACGTCATTCTCGATTAGTCAACTAACGGTCCAAAGATCATTTAGAAACCTCGGAGAATTTATAAGCAGTTTGATAGAATCAGAGATTTCAATTTTGTACAGATACAATTTGGAAATGAGCAGAAAGAGGAAGAAGTTAACAACACTCATAACTGCAAGTAAGGCATAGAAGTAATCAAGATGAGAAGCATTTAAGTTGTTTAAAATCCAGCCTTTGCCTTGTCTTTGGTAATCTTCGACACTTTTGAAAGAAAAGACTATTGAGGAAGTTCCCAATTCCAAGTGAAGTCATAAAATATGAACTGCCAAAACTCTTCATGTTTTCTGGTGCTTGATTATAAAAGAACTCATTATTGGCCATTTGAAGGAATGCATCAGCAACTCCTGTGAGGATGAACTGAGGGAGGAGAATGAAAATGGTTAAGGAAAGTACTCTTCTTGTGCCGCTGACGATCCATTTTCTTCAGCAATATCAAGTCTATGCTTTTCCACTTGAGAAGCGACTGTCATTATCAAAACATGATAAATCTTCCAATTCTTATTCTTTGTAATATTGTGATTCTCCTTGGATTTTTGGTCACTCTTTGCATTATCTTCACAAATATCATGTCCCAACAATCAAAATGATTGTAAAAGATAAAAATGGACAAAAAATATGTAAGAATCGAATGTTAAGCAAATGGATTGTTACGTTGTGAAAGGACCACTGCCTTGAAAACAATTTTGATATGACCTCGGTACCAATCGTCTCACATTGGTTGTTCTCCAAGAATAATATAACATCCTTCTCATGCGTGAAAAGGAAACAATATGAGAAAGAAATAAAAAATATATTTTTTACACACGAGCACAGTTATCTAAACCCACCCAATGGTAACACACGTGTGGGGAGAGATTACAAACACTTTTTGAAAGCACACAAGAAAGCTTTAAAATCGAGGAAATAGAGGGAACCTGTCATAGAAGAGAATAGAGACAAGCATGGAGATGGTGACAAAAACATTTAAACTTGCAGGAGGAATTTTGAAGTGGCTGCCAATGCTTCTATCCAAAGTGGTGCCTTGTTTGATGAAAAGGACGTGTGTTTGTTCCATTATTGTGTTTGGAATGAATGTGCATATCAAAATTGGTATCATTCTCAGAATTTGTTTTGTCTCTTCCACTTCTGTCACTGTGCATAACCTCCATATGCCACTTGAATCTCTTCTTATAGCAGCTTTATTCAGAAACCTACATACTATACAAATTTAAAAATATAAAAACCTGTCAAAAAAAGCTTTTATAAAAATATAAATACGCACACATCAATTTAAAAGTTTCCAAACAAAACGAAAACTAAAAGCCTATTTAGATTCACATTTTATGTTAAGAAATTTGATAATCAAGGACAAACAAAAAACGTAAACAGTAGAAAATCAACATAGAGAGAAAATATCAGATTACAGAGTCAGAGACGGCAATAGAGTTAGAGAGTTTATATAGCGCATTCATCTAAATCCTAGGGTCAAAATCATAAATAACATAAAAAAGTCAATCCAAAATAGTGATTAAATGTCACCTCAAAGATGGATTTGAATATCTTGAAAGTTCCGGGCTTGGAGTAGTGTCGAAGATCAAGCTCATGTAGTTGATCTGGGTTATTAGGAAGAGGAAACCTCCAATTCCAAGCTGCAGCAACAATGGCATTAGCCATTGTAGTGAAGGGGCTTCCATGAGGGAGCCTATGCGCATAAAAGGGAGTACCAGCAATAAATATGATAATAGCAACTGCAATGCCAATAGTGGGAATGCCATATCCCAAGCTCCATCCAACATTGTCCTGAATGTAAACAAGAACAGTAGAGGCAAAGAGAATACACTAAACAACCACTAGTTGAAGAAGGACATCTTTTGGGCCTTCTCTTTCGGATCGAAATTGTCGAGATGTTCAGTTTGGACCTGCCGGTGGCAAGTGCCAACAAGTAGAGGGAGCCAAAGAACACTGCAAGCTGTAATTTGGAGGCTTGTTTGCAGTTTTCTTTACTAATGGTTTCTAAACATAGTGGGGGCTTTAGGCTTGGGATTGACACTGCTAGTGTTAGAAGAGACATTGCCTGTGGTAATTCATTTCTCAAATCAACATATTCCCATAAAGGAAACCATATCATAGATATACAAATCTGGGTTTGATTAATTCCTTGTGTGTAATTTTAACAAGATTGAAATATAATGAAATCCTTACTAAGTTGTTAAATAAAGTCCAAAGGTTTGATTTTAGTGTACAATTATAACATTGTATACTCCATTAAAATTTGCTTTTTAATTTCTTCTTAGGTACAAAAGCACATATGGCTAGCAGCTTTTTAAAACAACTTTCCTAAAAATCAATCAAATTCTCTAGCTAACAATGTTTTTCAAAATTTCCATTATATCCTTCCATACATTCTTACTTTTTTCCATATCTATTTAATCCTATTTAAATGAAAATTTAATTAGATTTTTTTTAATCATAATGGTTTTTCTTAAACTTTTATCAACTCAAACAATTTAATTACCAATCTAATTAAAAACAACATGTCTACTTTAATAGCTAAATCATATCAACTTATTATTATTTTACCAACACTATAATTTGCTTTTTCAAGTTTAGAATGAAAATTTATTATAGATTACGTTTTTCTAAAAATTTAGTTGATTTTAAAAGAGGCGTCAATTTCAAAATAAGCTTAACTCAACAATTAAAGTGTCATATTTTCGTTTCCGATCGAAGTAAAAAATTTAAATCTTCATCCTCTAAGAATTATATCACACAAATTCACACGAAAATACCGTAAACCAAATGAAGGAGAACAAGAAGGTCCGTTAGCGGCCGAGATGAACGTTGGCGATGTAAGCCCCAAAGATTGGTATAATCCAAATGGTTTCATTCCAATTTGTGACATTGTTAGAGGCAGTGATAGTACCTTGATGGAGCTTGGTCATCAAATATATAATCAAATTATCAGCAATTCTATAGAACATAATTTTTTCCATTAGTTCGTACACTTTACATGTCAATTATTGCTGAGCTATGTTGACATTTTTTTTTTTGACAAATTGATATTTTTGAATTAGATATTATACCATTGATGAAGGAAGGCTTTCCAAGCACCAGTTTTGGATCTAAGAAGAGGTCTGCCTTTTAGATCGACGGTTCCATCTTTCGTATAATCGTCGAGGATACTTTGTTGATCTATTGTAGTAACCGTCATTAATGGAGTATGCATGTGTGTTATTAATTATTACTGCCTTCCCTACTCTCTTCCTCTAAAACTTTTGAGGACGGACATTATACCCTTTCAAGTTTAAAGCTTTTTTTTTTTTTTTTTGTTAGTTCTTATAAAGCTCCAATGAGAATAATGTATACGATTCCTCTGTCTCTATCTCTCATGTAGTCAATAACTGGGAAATTTTTTCGTTTGAGGACAATTTGATTTTTTGTTTCAATTTTTTTTTTTTTTTTTTTTTTAAATTTGACTTATGAATACTATTTTTATTGGTAAGTTTCTATATTCATGTTTTTAAAAAAGGAAATTTTCAAAAATAGAAAAATAAGGGAAATTATTTATGCAAAATAACAAAATTTAATCATTTTTAGACTTTTATTAGTTTCTATCACTAATAGATGTTGATAAAAGTTTATCAGAGTTTATCCGTATTTTTTTTTATTGTTTCTGTAAATAGTTTGACATTTTTTCTATCTGTGAAAATTCTCCTTTAAAAAATCAAGTAAAACATTAAAAAAAGAGAAGATTTTAAAAATTTGTTATTATTTTTAGAATTTGATTAGTAATTCATGTTTTTCTTTAACAAGGGTGAAAACCATAAAAGAAAAATTGAAAGAATTGAAGCATACACTTAAAAAACATAAAATTAAAAAAAAAAACGAAGTCATTATAACCAAATGGGGTCAAAATAAATAAATAAAATTTAATATTGAGCAACGAAAGCTCGATTTGATAGCCATAACGTTCTTTTATTTAGTTTTTAAAACTCGACAAACTTAGATATTTTGATAACACTTGTAAAAAGTAGACAACAAAATAAATGATCAATGTAAAGAGAATATTTCTATTAAATATTATTATCTTCAAATCAACAATAATAATATTAGTGGTACTTCTCAAGTTTGAGAACATAGCTTAACCAAAAAAGACAATAATATCAAAACGAATATAGCTCAATGTTAAAAGTAATTTCATGAGTCTGTCCCACCCATTTGCACACTTAATCATCTATCCAAAATATCTCATCCTTTTATACAATAAGGTTAATATTATATGCCATGTCAGATTAAGAAAATGATACATATATGAAAAAAAACATTGTCAAGTCCAATTAATTACAGTAATGAAAAATTAACAGCAAAAATAAAAAAACACATTTTTTTCAAATAGTAGTTAAAATATTTAGTTTAGAAATTCAGGGACCTTGCAACCAAACTCAAACTTAAAAAATTATAAGTATTTTTTTTATCGCACTATTTCATAGTCTTTAGAAAAATGATGCTTCAATTTTAATTAGAGCAATAAGAGTAGAAATAAGATTACTACAAATAAATAATAAAGCTTGCCTTTCATTGCATATATGAAATAAAATTTCTACTTTATTCAGTATTCACTGTGACTTTTAATTAGGATATATTTTATCCAGATTTATTTATTTATTTTGTCAAGGGTATATTTTAGTTGTCTAGATATTCTTTTTAATCTAGTCCTTGTAATTTGTAAAAATTCCACCTCAATTTTATAAAAAATACGAAGATTCGAACCTCTCTAATCGAATGAACAAGAGTATATGTCGATGCCTGTGGAGTTATATTCAATTTGACAATTTTAATTTTAATTATATGTTTTTTCAGAGGAAAAGAGGTGATTTATTAAAGATTGGATCCAAAAAGTAGCCAGCTTCCACCCTATTTAGTTGATTGAGACAGTAAAGAGAAATATTGAGAGGAACAGAAGAACTACCGTTTGAAGGACAACTTGAGGACCTCTCTCTTTTGGATGAAAATCGTCGAATTTCAAATTAATCATACCATAGAGTGTTAGATGATATAATTAAATTTATCTTCACCTATCAACTTAAGCTTTTGGGTCAAGTTTAAGCTTTTAGGTCAATCGATGATTTAAGATGGTATTAGAGTAGGTTGGTTCAAGATGTCCTATGTTCAAACCCCTACAACATTCTCATCAACTTAAGCTTTTGGATCAACCAGTGATTTAAGATAGAAAAAACTTAACGTTCTTAAAACATATCCAAATTTTAGCTTCCTTTTTCATTGTATACATGAAAACAATACTACACAATACACATCCATACAAGGAAAAAACTACATACGTAACAACAGCATAACACAACTCAACAAATGGAAGCATGCAAGTCCAACTAAAAACTTAGCTTCATATTTCAACCTGTTTGTTGGAGGCCCTTTGATTTCTTCTTCTTGAGTTCATCAGTAAGCACTTGTATGGAATCAGAGACTTCAGCTTTGTAGACATAAAATTTGGAAATAAGCAAAAAGAGGCCGAAGTTAACAGCACTCATAACTGCAAGTAAAGCATAGAAGTAATCAAGATGAGAAGCATTCAAGTTGTTTAAAATCCAGCCTTTGCCTTGTCTTTTGGTAATCTTAGAAACTTTTGAAAGAATAAAAGTACTGAGGAAGTTCCCAATTCCATGAGAAGTCATAAAATATGAATTGCCTAAACTCTTCATGTTTTCTGGTGCTTGATCATAAAAGAACTCATTACTGGCTATTTGAAGGAATGCATCAGCAATTCCAGTGAGGATGAACTGAGGGAGGAGAATGAAAATGGTTAAGGGAAGCACTTTTTGTTCTTGTGCTGCTGATAATCCATTTTCTTCAGCAATATGAAGTCTATGCTTTTCCACTTGAGAAGCGACTGTCATTATCAAAACATGACAAATCATTCCAATTCCCATTCTTTGTAACATTGTGATTCCCCTTGGATTTTTGGTCACTCTTTGCATTATCTTCACAAAGACTCTATACCAAGAAATAGAAATTAACTGTTAAATCACTAGTTTACCCAAAAACTTAAGTTGGTGGGTGAAGGTGAAGATAGGATCTCCTAGACCATCTGCTTTGACACTATGTTAAATCTAAGATTGACCTAAAAATTTAAGCGGATAGGTGAAGGTAACATAAATATATTAAACTTAAGGAACAGGATCTTATTTTGAGCTTTTAGTTTAGAAAATAGTGAATTACCTGTCATAGATGAGAATGGAGAGAAGCATGGAGATGGTGACAAAAGAATATAAACTGGCAGGAGGGACTTTGAAGTGGCTGCCAATGCTTCTATCCAAAGTGGTGCCTTGCTTGATGAAAAGAGTGTGTGACTGTGCCACCATTGTGTTTGGTATGAATGTGCATATCATAATTGGTATCATTCTCACCATTTGTTTTGTCTCCTCCACTTCTGTTACTGTGCACATCCTCCATGGATCACTTGAATCTCTTCTTATAGCTGCCTTATTCAGAAACCTACATATAATACCATTTTTAATGTATTAAAATCTTTTTCAAAAATTGTATAAACATGAAGTTCCATCTTAAAACCAATTAACAATGACAAGAGTAATCTATGTATCTTATAGATTAGATTGTGAAGTCTCACTATCTTTCTAATGTTAGATCCTCAACATGCCCTCAAATACCTCTTTGGATTTCGTGGGCTTTGATACGGTTGGGGACATGAACCCTCCAAATATCTTCATGATAGTATGATGTTCATTTTGGACATAGTCTTTCATATCATTGGAGATAGTTATCCTTATTTATATACCCATGATGATTCCCTTACCCGGTCAATGTGAGACTTTGGTTGCATTCCCAACCAATACCATATTAGAAAAAAAAAACATAAGATTTAGTAATGCAAACATGTATATCTTATAAAGATTGTGAGGTCTCCTCATATTTCTAATATGTGAGATCCTTAACAAAAATGAAGACCAAAGGGACAACTAGATTCATCGTTATAAGTATACTTTTAAGCATTTAAAACGTCAATTGATATAGAGACTAAAAGTAGTGATTAATGTGAGCTCACCTCAAAGATGGAGTGGAATCAATCTTGAAAGTTCCATGCTTTGAGTAGTGTTGAATCTCAAGCTCATATAGTTCATTTGGGTCATTAGGAAGAGGAAATCTCCAATTCCAAATTGCAGCAATAATGACATTAGCCATTGTAGTGAAGGGGCTTCCATTGGGGAGCCTATGCCTATAAAAGGGTGTGCCAACAACAAATATAAGAATGGCAACTCCCAGTCCAATAGGAGGAATGCCATATCCCAAGCTCCATCCAACATTGTCCTGAATGTAAACCAGAATAGTAGAAGCAAAGAGAATGCCAGAGAAGACACTAAACAACCACCAGTTAAAGAAGGACAGCTTTTGGGCCTTCTCTTTCGGATCAAAATCGTCGAATTGGTCGGCTCCCATCGTCGAGATGTTCGGTTTGGTCCCGCCCGAGGCAAGCGCCAACAAATAGAGGGAGCCAAAGAACACTGCAAGCTGTAATTTGGAGGCTTGTTTGCAATTTTCTTTACTAATGGCTTCTAAACATGGTGGTGGTTTTAGGCTTGGCACTGACACTGCTAGTGTTAGAAGAGACATTGCCTGTAATTAAGTCAAAATCTATGTTTAAATTTACCTTTTATCTTATGCTCCTAACATTATATAGCTGAATATCATATAATCTGATTAAGAGAAACTTGTGTGCAATTTTAACAAGAGTTTAATAAGATAGAGAATAATCTGTACTAACTTTTTTAATAAGTGAAAAGAAAGGTTTGATTCCTTTGTGTACAATTATAATATTGTATATATAGTAAGAAAAGTTGTGCAACTTTAACAAGAAATTAATAAGATGAGATCATTTTTCTTTATTTAACAAGTAGCTATAATATGGTCAAATTGCATTGTACGGAGGCAAATGTTTGTTTAATATGTATATGTAAAATAGCATACTTTGAAATTTAAAATATTTTTATATAAAATCTATCTGCATCAAATATTTTAAGGCTAAATTATACCAAACAATTTTGAATTGTGATACAAGAATATCCTTAAACATCCAAAAAGAGTTAAAAAAAAAATACTTTATCATTAGTTTTCGAAGAAAATTGTCAGTGTTTTATGTTAAATACATTTGAAGCTTAAAAAATTTCAAATATACCCTTAAACTTTAAAAAGCATTCACAGATGCTCTTATGATCAATATACGAACAAGCCACCGTTAGTACCCTTTTACTTCTTTATTTTTCCTATTTTTTCTCCCTTCTTTTCCTTCATGCTCTCTTACTCCCCTTATTAATTGCTTGACATTTGTCTATCTAAAATTAAATTTTAAATAAAATTGTCTAATTGAGTTAGGGTATATAAATGTTTTAACAAGGATGTACATTAGTAGTTGAGAGTACCTATATAAAAGAATAAGAATATCGATATAATTTATTTTAAAATTGATTTTTTTTTCAAACTTGCAAAAACTTCAAACAAATCGATCATTGTACTAACGACAGGATCGCCAAAGTGAGTATAACTTAAATGTTAGCAATCAAGAGCTCTGTGGTTTGAATCCTCCCACCCCTTATTGCACTAAAAAATGGTATGAGCAATTTATTTTTTTTTCTAAATAATTTTATAGTTATTTTTGTAACGAGGTATTAACGATTTTGTCCATACACTAACAATAAGGGGATTTTCTTTTTTAAAGTTTAAAGATGTTTTTGAAACAAAATGTCAACGGTTTCTCTCCAAAACTAATGGTAAGAGTATTTTAGAACATTTTTTGAAAGTTTAAAATTATTTTTGAAACTTTTAAAAGTTTAGAAGTATTTTTTTATACAAAATATAAAGATGTAGGGACAAATGCAATTGTTACCTTAACAGTTAAGTATATATATATATATATATATATATGAAAAATTTTGGAAAACAAATAAAAATTAAAGAGGTGGAGGCACATGTCCATTGTTACCTTAACAGTCAACAGTGACACCCATGGTTTATTTTTATCCTAGTTGGACTTGGATCTCAATGGGACATCCTGTACATCTTGACTTTTCTCCAATAATAAAGTTTTTTTTTTTAAAAAAAAAAAATACTCGAATATATTTTAGATTCTACTTATCTTTGTACAATTCAGCCTATAATTTAATTATAGTTACTTGCGTGACAAACTTATTTTTGTCAAAAAATATATTTTTGAATATATTTTTTCATGTGTGCTTTGAAAGGAGTTATTAAATTGATTCAACCATATGGGTGATACAAATAAAAAAAAAAAGTTACATTTTGATTGCACCTAAATTTTTTTTCATCAATAATGTTATTTTTGCAATAAAAGAATATCTTACATACTTACACTTACATTACAACAAACCCAGTTGTTTTTTTTAGAAAAATATATCAGGAAACATACTAATTAAATATTTATATAACGTAAACAACTTACTCAAGAACTAACTTAAAGCTAATTTTCCCCTATAAACAGTACTAACATTGAAGAAATATTTATGAAAAATAACATTAATAATAGAAATATTTTTTTTCTTTCATTTTGGTACTCAACCATAATCAAACCATTCTAACAGTAAAAGCACACACAAAAATCACACCGAAATTCAAAATACTTCCTGAATAATTATTTTTTTTTCTGAATCTGAAGTTCAAATCTTCATGTAAACTAAAAACAATTCAGTAATATATTTCACTAAAAAAAAAAAAAATCTGAAACCTACAATTAATTGATTCTAAACCAAACAAATTGAGAGTGAGACATACTATAAGGCAGAGGAGGGAGGAGATGAAGAAAGTGCGATAGCGACCGAGATGAGCATCGGCGACGTAAGCGCCGAGGATGGGAGTAATCCAAACGGTTCCAGTCCAATTGGTGACATTGTTGGAGGCAGTAAGAGTGCCTTGATTTAGTTTGGTAGTCAAATATATAATGAGATTTGCAGCAATCCCATTGAACATCATTCTATCAATCAGTTCATACACTGAAAAAAACACTCATGAGAGGTCAACGACGGTTGGTCGGATAAAAAAAGAGAGAAATTATTCGAAAAAATATTGTACCGATGATGAAAGAACAGGCTTTCCAGCGGCCGGTTTTGGAGCGGAGAACAGGGTTGCCTTTGCGATCGACGGTTCCATCTTTCGTGTAATTGTCAAGCTGGAGGCCAGTTTCTTGATCTGCTGCAGCACCCGCCATTGATGGCGGAGGAAGTACTATTATTATTATGATATTTGTTTTCCCTAGTATTCTTTCTTTTTATTTGTTCTATGAAGCAGCTCCAAACACAGAGAGTGTATGTTTATGAAATGTGAGACCAAGACCAGACCACTGCCCTTTTATACTTTTATATTTACGCCAAGTTATCCTATAAAATGCCCATGAATTTCCAAATTAAAGAAAAAAATTTTAAAAAATGCCCATGAATTTCTAAAAATAATTTAAAAACTCAATGTTATTCAACATTAATCAAGAATCAATCGATATTTTCATGATATTAAAAAACATTGCACGAAACATAAAAAAAATTGTAACAAAATGTCACAAATATATATATAGTATAAATAATATACATGTTAACTTGTTTAAAATCATGAAGTGTTTATTTAACAACTTAAATTTATTTTTTGAATTTTTGTTTTTATAATTTTGATATGTTACTGATTTCAATATTTTCGTAAAATTAATACCTCGATGTTTTCGTAAAATGTACATAAGTATTTTTTCCTTTATTAACCATGGAGTGAAGTCGGGCAAGTGATCTACCTTATACTTCTCTTGAGGGTAGACTTACCTCGATTTGTTAATCTTAAAATAAATATTGGAAGGTCTTAAATCTGTTATTCAATGCTTCGAATGACTAAGTATCAGTCTCAGTAAACCTAAGTTATTTTCTATTTGTCTATCTACGTTATTTACTTTTTTACTATACAGTTTAGAAAAGTGTGTTATATAAATTCTCAAACCCTAGAGGTATCTCTCTTCTGTAATCTCAATTATTCTCTACAATAATAAATTAATTTCCCTCCGTGGACATAGCTAATACGCTATTAGTGAGTCATATGAATCTTTATGTCGTCTCTTTTGCTTGATGTGTTTGTTATTTTTTGTTGTCCATTCTTAATATAAATAATAATAATAATTGAGTGAAGTTATGTTATTTCATATTTGATGAGTTCGGTTGAGTTAATCTTGAATTTGTAATTAAGTTTTGTACTTAATTGGTCTTGGACTTTAAAATAGTGTATATCTAGCTAGTTCATTAATTTTAATTTTGTGTTTAATCGAGTTCTTCACCTTTCACTTTTGTCTTCAATAAATTTATGACATATTTAAAATTATTAGAAATTCATCTATCAATCAAATATAAACTTAAATTTTTATGTCAAATTTGAGCCTAAAGGTTCAATTATTTATCTATAATAGATCCCTAATAGTCCGTTTGGTTCACGAGAATAAGAGGTGAGAATAGAAAATTATATTCTATCACCATATTTTGTACAAGTTTTTAATCTTGGGAATGAGAATATCTTATTTTAAGGCATTTGATATTTATATCCATGCAAATTTTTCATAACCATCCAAATAGATGGATTTTCTCCATTTCCAATAGTTTTTTTTCTCGCTCTTTTACTTTTTATCTTTTCATTTCATTTATTTTCTTCTTTATTGATGTTAATATAGTTAATTTTTATAAATATATTTAAATTTAAATTTATAATTGATATATATAATTAATTTTATTATTAATAATAATACTAATATAATAATTTATTCTATTATTATGAATTAATATAAAAGACCATAATCTTTTTAAAAAATATGAATGACATAATTATATTTGCTTATCAATATTAACATCATAAATTATTTATTAAAATTATTAATCGATCTTTAAAAAATATTAATCAATTAACTAATAATAAAATAAGTTAATTTTTTAATTAAACAATCTTATACACTTATACTTCTAATTTTAATCTATAATCATAGTTGTTTTTGAAAAAAATTAAGAACATTATTGGATGATTTAAAATTAATTAGTTTATATAAACTTATTATATATATATATATATAGATTTCAATGTAAACATAAGTTTGACTGACTTATTAATTTCAAATAAAAAAAGTATTAATTTAAAACTCATATCTTATATTAGTGCATGTAAGGATGAATGATGATGTTATATATATAGTGTCATTTATAACATCTAGGCCAATGTACTTAATAGATATTTACAAGTTGTTCAATAAAAAATATATCGATACTTTAATTAAATAAACATATTAGGATTTATTTGGTACGTCATTTGGATGGGTGTATTTTATATTTTCAGATCCATATTTCATAGGCAATCTGAATTATTTTATGAAAAACTATATTCAAATGTTGGGATATCAATCTATTTAGTACAAATTATGAAAGCTAACATTTTTATGGTTTTTGTGTATCAAGATTATTTTGAATTTAAAATTTTAAAATATAAAATTATATTTAAAAAATAAAATATTAATAAATATAGAGAAATTATTTTAAATGATAAAATTGCTAAAAATATTTATAAATAATAGAAAAATATCAAATTTTATCTACGATAGACCGCGATCTGTATCTATCTTATCTGTCATGGCACAGATAGATACAGATAGCAGTTTATCATGACTTATCACGATTTATTATAGATGGATAGTGAAATTTTGCTATATTTGTAAATAGTTTGGTTTATTTTCTTATATTTGAAAATAGCCTATAAATATAAGATTTAATATTATAAACTTAATTCAATTTCTTTTTAAAAAATTAAGATTTGTATTATAAATTTTATGATATAATTTGCTTTCAAATACATATTTATACAAATACAATTGTATTTTCATTAACAATTTATTTTTAAATTGCCTAGCAAACACTTTAATTATTCTAAATTTTAAGTATTATTATCGAATTTTTTTTTATAGAATATTATATTGAAATTTTTGTTTTGGTCACACATTTCATCGGTAAAAATCGTTCACCATCGACTTAATTAAGGAAGAGTGGAAGATTCTCGATCTCCCAACTTCGTCACAGCAAACAACGTACTTAAATTAGTTTGGAAAATTCTTATATCAACTATGTGTGAGAATATTATTTTAACTGCAAAATGCGTGTGAGTCTAGATGCAACCAAGATTTCTCACTCCATCTCATTCCTCTCGTTCCTTCATTTTGTTCCCCAATTCATGTTGCTCTCCTTCATTTTTTCCTTGATTTTTTTCCTTATTTTAAATTCTTTCTCTCTCTTCTTCCTCTCGCTTCTTCCTCTCGTTTCTTCCCTGAGCTTCTTCCTCGTCAATTTTGTAATTTTTTTCTAATGAGTTTTTTCCTTCATTTGAATTCTCACTCTCGCTTCTTCCTTTTGTTTTTTGGTTTCACTTTCGCTTCTTTCTCTCATTCTAATTCATGTTCCAACTCACGTCTTTGATTCAAGAAGAAGAAAACGTTGACATAAACAAAAGAAATCACCGAAAAAGGACGACAATTGAAAGAAAAGAGGGTGGGAAGGAAATCTCGTCGGAAAAACAGAAAAAAAAAGATGACATAAACATAAATCACAGAAAAAATGGAAAAAAAAAGGAAAAAAAGAAAAAATTCTGCCAAAGAGAAGGAAGAATGAAGAATGAAGAAGGAAGAAGGAAGAAGGGTTAAAGTGGTAAATCATAGGGTGATGACATTAGCAGAGCAAAAAATCAAGCAAATTGTAAAGTGACACCAAATTTTGAGATGACCTTTAAATAGGGATCATCCGTACCAGATTCCCAATTAGTTAATAATTATATATTTCAAAAAATATATTATAATTATAACTATAACTATAATTGTGATTATAATTTTATTTTTATTTACTCTTAAATTATTTGACGTGAAATTAATACAATAAAAAGTAGCAGATCAAAATATCTAAAATCAATCTCCCTTTCAATAATTAGAGTTTTTCTGTTCAATAAAATGGAGGAAATTTACTTTTTATAGTAGAAAATTTTCACACATAGAAAAAATGTCAAATTATTTATATTTTCAGCCTTTAATCAGTCTCTATCAAAGAAGATTAAATTTTGTTATTTTATGTAAACAATTTTTCTTATTTTTTTTATTTTTGAAAATTTCCCTTTTATAATTTGTCTCTTCACATATATAAAAAAGATTAAAAGAAAGAAAAAAAAAATGATAACGTAATAATTTATTCTAGTCTATTAATAACTGTAGATTCATAAATTTGTATATTCTGATCTAATAACCATTAGATACAAATATTTAATGTACTTTTACAATTTCTATCTCATACCTACAAGGAAAAATTGTTAATTATATTATAATAGTCTTCTCGAATAATTCTTCGAATCTCATATACTTTCAAAGTTTGCAACGAAGTCATCTTATTCAAAAAAATGTAAATAGCTAGAGGATAAAGTTTCCTCATAAAACATATATATCCAATTCCAAATCTTATTCCTTCCCTTTCTCCTTATATCCTAAAGCAATAATGTTACAACCCCCTTGGACATTTAATGAAAGGACAATTTCTACATGTATGTCAAAATAAAAGCAAAACCAAGAAATATATAGTGTATCTATCCTAGATACTAAAAAATACTCACCTAATTCATTTCCTTAGTGGCAAGTATCTTCTTACTGACCACCATTAAAAATTTGACATCTATTCGATGGTAAAAAACATAATGGTAGTGAGTAGGAAGCAGCCACAAGGATTCAGCCCTTGGTTTTCTTGTCCTTGAGTTCATCAGCAAGCACTTTTATGGAAGTAGAAACTTCAGCTTTGTAGACATAGAATTTGGAGATGAACAAGAAGACAAAGAAATTGATGGTACTAAGAACAGCAATTAAGGCATAGTAGTAATCAAGATGAGAAGAATTGAGGTTGTTGAGAATCCAACCATTCCCATTTTTTATAGTGATGTGAGAAACTGTTGAAAGAAGGAAAGAACTAAGGAAATTTCCAATGCCAAGGGAAGTCATTGAATATGAAGTGCCTAAACTTTTCATGGTTTCAGGAGCTTGGTCATAGAAAAATTCAATCTTTGCTACTTCCATGAAGGCATCAGCAGTTCCCATCAACATGAATTGAGGGAGGAGAGTGAAAATGGTTAAGGGAAGTACTTGTGGTGATCCATTTTCTCTAGCTACTTTAAGTCTGTGGCTTTCAACTCTTGATGCAATTGTCATTATTAAGATGTGGAGAATCATTCCAATTCCCATTCTTTGTAGTAATGTGATTCCTCTTGGGTTTTTGGTTATTCTCTGCATTATCTTCACAAACAACCTGTGTACTCAAATGAAAAACCATCAAACAATGCTGCACATAAGAGTTTTTTAACTACTACTTTATAAGCTATTTCTCTAATGGAATAATTATTTTATATACACATTTGCTTATTTCGTAGAAATCGAGCATTTTTAACAAAACGGAGTTATTGAGGAATTTGAACAAATTGAAAGCTAAAATAGAAGGCCTCAAGATGATAACTAACAACCGTCTCCAAATTTATAAAGAGACGATAACTACTTAATTAGTTGATTTACTTTGGGATTATATTTATTTAGTCTCTATTTTCTAATAAGTTTATCATCCAACACTTTCAACTTTGTATCATCTTAGCCTTCGTTATTTACTCCATCTCAGCATAACAGATTAAACCATCAAAACCTAAACTTTCCTAGAATAAGTAGTTCACCCCTTTAATTTTTAAAAGACAAGCATATGATGAGGATGTTAAGAATATTCTAACTTAGTTGAGATATATATTCTGGTATACCTACTAACCTATACTATTAATCTTTTTTAAAAAAATAATAATAATAACACTAAGTATATATTCAATTAATAAAGTCAACGTTATATAAACTTATTTTTCTGTACAAACAACAAATGCTAAGACAATTCCAACATTCTCACATATTATATGTATTTTTTAAAAATTTTCACCTCAATTTTGCCATTTCTATGAGCGGCCCTTCGAATTAACAGTAACAAAAAAATGGGGTTACATGGAAATTGAAAATTTAGACAGGAGATAAACACAAAATAGACACAATCTATATATCAAAAACTTTGTAAAGTATAGAAATTGGGTAACATAATTGTGGATGAAGTTGAGGTAATTATTAAAGGTACCTGTCATAGATGACAACACTGAAGAGCATGGAGATGGTGACAAAAGAAGCTAAACTTGCTGGTGGGATTTGGAAGTGGCTGCCAACACTTCTGTCCAAAGTGGTGCCTTGCTTTATGAAAAGAGTGTGTGTTTGAGCCAACATTGTGCTTGGAATGAATGTGCATATTAGAATTGGTATCATTCTCAGTATTTGTTTTGTCTCTTCCACTTGGGTTACTGTGCATAACTTCCATGAACGATCACTTGAACCTCTTCTTATGGCAGCCTTATTCAAGAACCTACATATATACAATGCATTCAGAAATTCAATCATTAATTCAACCTCTCTCACTTCTAGACTTGAAAATAAACTAGAACAATCATCTCTATCGTTATAAGACACTAAATGAAACTAAAAGTGTAATTATAGAGACTCAATGTCTAGAGTATACAATATCACACAACCGGGCATTAGTTTTTTAGAAAGGGAAACAAAAATGAACTAAAGAGTCGGATAATCTAGATCATAGTAGTTGAAAGAGCAAATGCAAAAATGAGAGATACCTCAAGGATGAAGTGGAATCAATCCTAAAAGTTCCTTGTTTTGTATACTCTTCAAAGTCAAGTTCATGTAGTTGTTTAGGATCATTAGGAAGAGGAATCCTCCAATTCCTAAGAGCAGCAACAATAACACTAACCATTGTAGTGAAAGGGCTTCCATTGGGGATCTTGTGCCTATAAAAAGGTGTCCCAGCAAGAAATATTAGAATTGAAATGGCAAGCCCAATTGTTGGAAGCCCATAACCCAAGCTCCATCCCACATTGTCTTGAATGTAAACCAAAATTGTGGTGGCAAACAGAGTCCCAAAGAAAATGCTGAACATCCACCAGTTGAAGAAGGACAACTTCTGAGCCTTCTCCTTTGGATGAAACTCGTCGAACTGGTCCGCTCCCATCGTTGAAATGTTCGGCTTCGTCCCCCCGGTCCCGAATGCTAGCATGTAGAGCGCACCGAAGAATACCGCGAGCTGTAACGTCGAGGCTTGCTTGCACTTCTCTTTGTTCACGTCCAAACATGTTGGTGGTTTTAGGCTTGGCAATGAGACTGCTAGTGTTAGAATTCCCATTCCCTGTGAAAAACATCAATCATCCCATGATACTAAACTTCAGTAATTAAATTGTTATTTTATTAACATTGACCAACCTTCGATCAAGTTTTTTAATATGGGCTTATATATATTTAACAACTTAGAAGAGTAGAAGATCAAATCATAGATCTTTAAGATAGTAATTGATGTCTTATTCACTTTTATTTTTGAATTGGTAAGAACCATTTATCTTTAAAAATTAATAATAATGTTCCATGCGATAAAAATTACTAATATAAATATAAATATTAATATTTTATACATAATTATTTAATTTGGATTTCTTTTACAAGTTTGGTAAAACAATTCAAGACATATCTACGATTTAAACAAACCCTTCAATACAACCGAAATCCAAAAATTCACGTATAGTACATGTTAATTGTCGTTGAATTATACTCAGGTTAGCAACCAAATCAATATTAATCAAAAAAATATTTCCGTGACATGTAGACATTTCCTCGAGGTTTTCATGGATTCGATATTGAAATGAGTGAATAAATATTTTTATTATATCTTAATTCATTAAACATAAAAAATAAGCAATAAAATGTCATTAACATAAATATTATGTAAATAATAAACATTTTAACATGTTTAAAATGTGTAGAATGTTTATTTATTAATATAAATATACTTTAGAAAAATTACATTTTTGATCCCTAGAGTTTAGATCTAGTTTCTATTTAGTCCTTAGATTTCAAAATACTGCACATTTAGAACTAAAGTTTTCAGTTTTGTTTCAATTTAGTCCATTGGTTCCAAAATATTACAATTTTACCCTTAAGATTTGAGTTTCATTTCAATTTGGTCCCTACATTTCAAGACTTTACATTTAACTCCAAATTTTCATTAAATACTCACTTCCAATCGTTGACGTTAATGTCTCTTAATTAATTTTAAATAATTACAAAGTCAAATTTTAAACATAATGAAAAATAGTGGAACTTAATTAATTATAATTATATTAATTATTTTAAATTTATTAACATACATTAATATTATCGAAAAAAGGGTAAAATTGTAACATTTAGAAACATATGAATTAAATTGAAACCAAACTAAACATTTTGAAATTTAAGACCTAAATAGAAACCAGATCCAAAACTATAGACAAAAATGTATTTCTTCCATATATTTTCTAAAATTTTGTTAAAATAATATATTTTTTTAGAGATATTCATCGTTTATTTTTTCTTTTTTGTAAAATGGACGCATTTTAAACCATAATTATTCTATACATTCTAAATATCTACGTTTTTTTCTTTAAAAAAAAAAAACAATTTGTCCTTTGTTACGACAAACATGGGAAGACCAAGTTGCATTGCATACTTTTAATAATGGACTAAATAATTCGGCTGTCCCAACCCCAAGAAATGGATCGCCATTTGTTGACTTTGAAGCCGCAGAATTTAAGACGTCGGACTACTACTTGTGCTGGACCATTACAGGGAAAAAAAATACCTCTCTCTACTTTTAGTTTTAAAATGTTATATTTTAATTTTTTTAATTTAATATTTATATTTTAAAATGTTACAATTTTTCTTATGAAGTTGGAGTTGGATAGATTTATATTTTAACTTTAATATTTTATTAAATACCCACTTAATTATATTAATCTGAAAAATAACGAACTTTTATTAATCATAATTTTTAATATTATTTTAAATTAACTAATAGAGATTCTCATTAAAATTAAAAGTGAGTATATTACAAATAAAAATTAGAGACCACAGAAAGTTAAGAAGAAAAAAAGAGTTACTAGAAGTCTAACACTAGAACCGACTCATTTATTTTAAAAAATAATGTCTCGATATTCCCCCGCGTGAAACCCAAAATTCATCGGAGCAATTAATCCTCGTTTTCATTAATTTTAAGGAATATGTTAGAAGATACTCCCACTTAATTAAACAAATATCTATGATTCCCTTCTCAAAGACAAATAATACTAACAAAATGAATACTCCACATGGTATTTATTTTTTTTAATGTAAATTATGTGTTTTTTTTTTTATATTACAAATGTTAAATATAAATGAGCAACATTATTGAATAGATTTGAAAGATTCTAATGGTAATGAAATTTAATAAGGGATATGTTTATTCATATAGTTGCATAACTCGTGTTGAACTCTAATCTCAAAATATTTATCTTCAATCTAATTTAGAATAGTGGGATTTAATTATGAGTAATTATGTATTTATCTTTCCTATAAATACACACATCAAGTTTTACGTTTCGTTATATTAAAAAAAAAAAAGAGTAGATAATATAATATTTTTAGATAACTGTGTCCCTCTCCAGGAAACACGATATCGTGAAAGAAAAAGACAAGAAATAAGATCTTAATATTAGGGTTAATTCAAGTTTGTTTGGATTTGAGATAGACATTTTAAAGTAGTAGTTTTTAAGGCTTCTTATACTTTATAATGTTAGAAATCAATCATTAGATTTTTCAAAGGCGTATCTATTGTGTTCGTAGATTTTTAAATTTTTTAAAAAATATTTCTAAATTTTCAAATTTGTATTTATTTAATTACGTTGGTTTAATGTCATGTTTATTAATTTTTTGCTCACCAATCTCAATGGTTTCAAAATTGTATTTATTTGGTTCCTATATTAATTTAAACTTTTATAATACTACATATTCTTATATTTCTATTGTGTAGATTATGTTTATCTCGTTGGTTTTGTACTTAAAATAAAAATAGAAATTTCAAATATGTGTTTATATAATTTATATTCTTTTAAAACCTTTTATCATTTCCATAAACCTTCATTTGAGTATATCTAATAATTTTATGTGCAATTAAATCTATCGATATAAATTTATTTGTCATTGTTATGCTATACGTGATAGAATGACAAATCAAACCAAATATTTAATTGAACGGTTTATTACAATATAATTCAATTGATTAAAACATATATATACTCTCGATTAAAAGATGAAAGAATCAAATTTTTATAAATCGAATTCAATAATTAATTCATAAGCATCTTTGAAGTGTGAACATGCAAGTTGGGTAAGAAATTAATTTTGCTGTCCTTGTTGTTCCATTAAAGAAGAGAAACAATGAATCAAGTAGATAGCTAATAAAGAATTGAAAGGGATAAAGCCCATGAATTTATTATTTATGAGACTCAATACTTTGGGGGTGCGTGAAAGTGATAAGTTGGTCCGGAAACATACCGTAAGGCAGATGGCAGAGGCGACGAGAAACGTCCAGTAGCGACCGAGATGAGCATCGGCGACGTATGCCCCCAAGATTGGCATAATCCAAACGGTCCCAGACCAGTTGGTGACATTGTTGGCGGATGTGACAGTGCCTTGATTCAGCTTCTTCGTTAAGTATATTATTAGATTTGTCGATATCCCATAATACGCCATCCGTTCAAACATTTCGTACACTGTAAATAATTCATATTCATTCCTTTACATAGAAGAATAATTTTCCAAACTATATACTTACTGTCACACCATACCTTAGATTTAACCTACTGAACTTGGGACGAACTGTGACGACAATAGTTGAGTTACCTGTTCGCCCTAAGTTCAGGAAAGTAATCTTGAGCAGAGTGTGACACTTACCGACGATGAAGGAGCAGGCTTTCCAACGACCTCGTCGGGAGCGGAGGATGGGGTTGCCTTTGAGATCAACGGTTCCATCTTTGGTGTAGTCGTCAAGGCCAGTTTCTTCGGCAGCAGAAGCAGCCATCTACTACTTCTTTGGGTTTAGGAACGTTGAATAATTTCAAGGCTTAGCTTTAGTTCATCTTTACGACTCAAACTCTATGACTAAAGACCCAACTCCCCACTTCACCCTTTTATATACTACACACATCCTCCTTCTCTTGTTAGTCAACCCAAAACTTTCTAAGAAGAATTGCAATTCAAATATGGAAAAGTTAATATTTTAGAGAGAGAGAAAAAATTTGGTGCATCTCCGGCTATGCTTAAATTTTTTGATATAAAATTTAGAGTGGGAGAATTTGAACCACATGAATCTCTTAGTTCTCAATACATACAAGTGCCAGTTGAACTAAACTCTTATTGACAAAGTCTCGAGTTATGCTCAATTTTTTCTTTTTAGGCTACTTAAATGCCAAATCATAATTATCTACTTGGTAAACTTTTTTTTTTTTTAAATATATATCATTTTTCTTTGTTATTGGAGATATAAATAAAAGTGAGTATAGTCAAATATTATTTAATAATTAATGAGATGGTTCTCATAGTGATTTTAATAATCTACATAATGTTACTGTTCAATATAAATATGAGGTACTTCTTTCTTTATATCCAACGGTGAAAAACGAACAATCATGTCTACCACATTACAACCACTTTATTAAATAACTTTTCAACCACTCGATATATTCTACAAATATGTTCTACATTGATAAAAAAAAATATTGTTTAATTTATCTTTTTTTCTTTTTAGTTTTCATCATAAAAGTGAGAATGAAACCTTTAATTTTTAATTTTTTATAGTTTCCAACGTAAGAGTGAGAATGTTCAAACCCATACTCTTTAATTTTTATATGGATTTCAATTTTAGTTTTGACTTATAAATAGGTCAAAATAATTTGGCAAGAATTAAAGTTTGGATCTCCTAATTTCATATACCATGTTAAAGTCATTAAATCTATAAGGTTTGGGTTGGTTGAGCTACTCTGAAGTTAATATATTTTTATTCACATTTTTTAGGGAATATTTTTATTTCACTTATTGGTACACCACTGTATCCATAAAAAAAAAAAATTAATAAAAGAAAATATTGCTCATTGTGTTAACAAATTCTTAATGTTCTTTATTTTTTTAAAAAAAATATTAATTACATGATATACCATCAATAAATTTATTATGTATTATTAATCCATAATAATTTTCTAAATCCATATCCAATCAAGCACAAATTTAAATGGTTTCTCATATTATTCATAGACTTAATTAGTTTCAACGAAATATTTGAGTACATTTGAGGCATCACCTATCTTTGTATATCACTTTTCACTACTCACATCTAAAAAAAATTAAAATATTTCAAAAAAAAGGAAAAAGCAAAATTTGCTACATGAAAAGTTATGATTGGATAATTTAATAGGATGCACAAAGATAGGTGATGCTCGAAATGCACGTAAGTATTTTTCTTAGTTTCGAAGGATAAAAAACTTCCCAACTAAATAATATTGGACAACCTTTATAAGAATAATTTTAAAATGAATAATTAAAAAATATATATTGTTAATCTATTATCAAAATGGATATTTATTCCAAAGTATATATACTCTCACTGCAATTTAAATGTGTAATCCACAAAGGAAATATTTTATCATTTATTTCTCATACATTGTAATGGTTTTTTTTTTTTTTTTTTTTTAAGAAATCATATTTTTTTGTTAAGACAACAAAAATATTTAATATTAAGAAGAAAAAGGAAAGGCATGGGTGTTATTAATGGAAAAGACGTGTTTCTTTAATATTAATAATAAAAACACTCTACAATCTTAAAGAATATATATCCATAATTATTATGGACAACGAAAATTTTAACATATTTTGATATGATATTATTCATTTTAGACATAATTTTCATTAATTTGTATTTTTTTTCAACAATGATAATAGAAATTTGAGTAGTAAAAGGAGAAGAAGATTCGTTTGTCACTTAGATAAGAACGTTGACTATTAAAAGCATTGTAAGACTGGTCAATGAATAAGACCTATTGGCAATTTTCTGCTGCTTTTTTGAAGGTCCAAACCTGCCTAATTATTACTCATAAGTCATATACTAATAGTCCTCCATCTAGAATTCTACCCAATTTCCATTTCACACCCCCCATTGAATTTATTACTCTTTATAGTCTTTTTTTAGTACTTTAATGCAAATGGGGATTAAACTTTCGTCCTCGAGGAAGTACACATCGTAATTTATCATTATATTAAGTTCACTTTAACATTATTTTTAATTTATTCATCCTCCATTTTTTTTTTATTTGTAGTAGTTAAATCTTCAAGTCGGTAATTATATCGATGGAAATATTAAAACCTCATTTGATAATTATTCGATTTTTTTCACTTTCTATCTATATGTTTCTTTATTTTGTTATACATTTTCTATCCAATATTTAAAAAAACCAAGGTAAGTTCCAAAAATTTAAAAAAAAAAATGCCTTTCAAAAACTTGATTTTGTTTCTAGCATTTGATTAAAAATACAAGATGTTTTTAAGGCGTGTGAAAATTATAGTGTAGAAATAGGGAGGAAACAAACATAAATTTTATAAATAAAAAACTAAAATATTAAATGGAGCTCAAACTTACATATTTGAATCAATTTAGAATCTCCGTGGATGATTTATCTATTTCACTTTTATCGCATTTAAAATATTCCAACTCAAATTACTTAAATACAATTATTCTTTCATAAAATCATAGTAATTCTTCTTGAAAAAATGAAAAAGTATCCATATTAATGAAGACACTTAAATTAATTTAAATTTAAGGTTTTAATAGATATAATAATTATTGGTAAGAATTTCTAAAGTTTAGAACCATAAATTATTAATTTTTTCACCTACTCGTAGACATTTATGTGGTGGCCACCTTATCTGTTTTCCGTCTGTGTCGGAATGGTAACCCCACAACTAATTTCAAACAGTCTACGAGTAGGTAGAACGACAAGTCGAATTATTGATTGCTTGATATTGCTATCTTCCAATACCTATAATTATTCACAATAACACGTGCTATTGTTGGCTCACACTCCTATTTTAAGGTTAAATTATCAATTTAGCCCATGAATATTTTCTGCAGATCGTCCAACCCGTATTTTTAAATATTGCAATCCAATAACTTGAAATAAACAATGAAAAAAATAACTATTTATGTTCTTAACTATTTATTTTTAAATATTACATAATACGCTGGTCTTAAATAGCTGAAAGTGTTTGATAATATGAGTGTCAAATTAATAAAATTAAAATAGAAGGGCTTTATATACGTACAATATTGAAAGGAGAGGTTATAACTAGAATGAAGTAATAATTAGTCAATATAAATATAACTCAATTAGTTAAGATATTAATCTTAATAAAAATAGAGAGGCCTTTTAGAACTTACCTGGATTAATTTTGATAAAACGTGAGGAACTCCATTTATAGTTGTTTGATCCAAATTTACATTACCAAAGGGAAAATGTTAGTTTTAAAATTACCCTCATACTCCCTCTCTGTTTTTTACTCAATTAAAACATGGATGATCATAATTTACAGCATGGGTAATTGATAAAAAAAATGTAAATATAATTTACAACATGAGTGATTGACGAACAAAATAAATAATGAATTGCAACACTTAAATTAATAAACCATAATGACTCAATTAAAACTTTTAAAATTATAATATGACAATTAAAATGAGCCTAATTCAATTGACATAATGTTTTTACCATAGATTTGAAGTTAGAGGATCTAATTCCCGTATCTCGCCCCAACCCACATGTTGTCAAAAAAAAAAAAAAAAAATCTAAACTAAAATTAAGCATAAATCATAGATATTAACGTCCATTTGACAATTTAATAATAGCTTTTACCTCTCTTGAAAACATTTAAATTTTCAGCTGAGTTCTTTAAAAAAAAATTAAAAAAAAACTTTTTTTTTTTTTTAAAATTTTCAAAATATTTTTGTTTTTTTTTTAATTTTCAAAATATTTTTGTAAATATCAAAATAACAAATTAACAAATTTATAGGATAGAAGTATTATTCATAAGTTTGATTTTGAAAAACCAAATGATTTTTAAAAATGTCTAAATCATTTATTTTAATGATTAAAATTTTAGAAAATTTGATTTTTAGTTTTTTAATTTTTGATTTTTCTAAAATTCATTTAATTTTTACTTTCATCCTTTTTAACTTTGAAATTATTCTTGATTTAAATGATTCTAATATAACTTCCATTAAATTTTATGTTTATCCAAAATTCCCAAAACAGATTTTATTATTTTTTTTGAAAAAAAAACTACGAAATTGAAAAATAACCCTATTTTTGCAAATTGCAGTCACCACGACATCTAGCACCTTATAGAAAAATTTGGTTGAAATTCAATTTTTGTTTCTATACGTTGAATTTTGTTGAATTTTAATCTAAGTATTTTCAATTGTCCAATATTAATACATATATTTTCATTAATCTTAAAATTAGTTCTAGTGGTGGCTAATTTATTGTCGATTCTTTTAAAAAACATTTTATTATCCATAAATATTTTTATTATAAAATTTAAAAACATATTCATATATTTCATTGTCTAAAAATTATTATTATTTAACTAATTTCTATAAAAATTAATTTTGAGAAATTAAATTTAAGATTTATTAAAAATATATAGATTAAAATTAAACAATTAAAAATATAAAAACAAAAATTGAATAAACTTTAAACTACATTTAATTTAACCAAAATTTTATATCTTTCTCATACACGAGAACAACGGTCAAGTTCTTTAACAGTCGTAAAAAAAAAAAATGACTTACTTTTTTCCATACATCCAAGAAAATTCTTCCAAATTTTATATAAGACAAATTTTTCTTCCTTTGACATTAGAGACCTCATTGAGAAACGAGCTAAGAATTTTTACACAAAAGGCAAAATATCATGCGCCTAAAAGTGATCGATAAATTCTTATTGTGATGAACGGAGTCCTTAGACCTAAGAAACATAGATAGAGATATGAATATATGATATAAATACGATACGATACGATGATACATTAATTTCTAAAAAATTAAGATATGGATACGTTGAATATATTATATATATATAAATAAAATTAATTAATTAATTAATTGCTATAATACATATTTTAAGTTAGATTAGAATAAATTCAAGAAGAGAGTGAAAACTTAAAAAAATATCCAATAACGTCAAGTGATTGTTGGTGACTAGAGTGGACGGTAGGAAAGAAGTAGAAGATGAAGATTGAATAATGAAGTTGAGGATGAAGGAGGTGTGAATCATGATTTAAATAGTGAGAGAGAAGGGAATAACGAAGATTTAATTACGTTTCAGGTTTTTTTAAAAAAATTATGTTTTATCATTTTTAATTTATTTTGTTTGGATTTCTCAATTTAAGTAGATTTTTATGTTTGGAAGTAAATTTAAAATGGTTGAAATCACTTTTGTCATTTTCAAAATCACCGTGAAACATATTTAATTATTTCAAACTAATTTTGATGATATGAAAATTGCATTTAAAAGTGTAAAATTGAAAATTAAATTAATTTTGAGTAATTAAAATTGTGTTTTTGAGTGATTTTAAAAATGAAAAAAGTGATTTTTAATGATTTTAAAATCACTCCTAAACATGCACTAAAATAAAATGGGTTGTAGGTTGGGTTTTCAAATGGTTGGGCTTAAATTTGAAACATAAAATTGACCCATGTATCAGATACGTATCTGCCACGTATCTGAACTTATCCGTATCTGATATTGATTCTTTGCACAATTAGAAGTATCTGTGCTTTCTAGCCTTAGACTATAGCTAGTCTGAGAAAACACGAAACCCTAATTCTAACTCATCTGTTTAAGTTTTCAAGTTGATTCCTACTTTGTTATGATGTCAAACCATATATTTTTGGGCTTTCTACTACGTTAAGATCTATTTTAAACGTTTTTCTCCGGACACTAAAAAAGTCGTTGGAAGAAACAACATTGTTAACATTTGTGTTAATGTCGGCAAAAGCAGGTATGGTTGGTCCTTACATGGAGTGCATTGACAAAACCTACGTTTGGTAACACATGCAGTACAGAAATTAGGGTTTTCTACCAATGAAACTCTATGGTAAATTTATTGCATAAAAAATTAACATTTATCACCATTTTTTAAAACCTTTTCCAACGCTTTTCAGGTCCACAAGTTGAGAGAAGTATTGAAATATTGAGATAATTGAATTTATTGTAACTCAGTAGCTTAAGCTTTTGGTTCATTAAAATGATTTAACAGTTATCATATTTTAAAATTCAAAGATATCGACAGTTAAGGAAGATGTACACGTTATATGATATCCCGTCTAAGTCATGTGATAGGCTATTTGATATTTAAAATCATTAGGAATTGAGACTCTATGATCCAATTGGCTAAAGCTCTAAAAAGATTTAGACTTTTTGTACCCCTAAGTTAGTATAAAAGTCATTACATAAACGTAAGAATTATACACCTATCAAATCTATGCAATTTGCAGCCTTGAATAATGGCAAAATATCTTAAACTATAGTTTACTTTATGTGAAGAGAAAACCATATGCTTTAATAATTCATACAAAAAATTGATTTCCATATTCTTATTTTCCTTTTTCTTTTGGCATTTTTAGCTGGGTTGACTAAAAAAGTGCTGGACAAGTCTCAAAGCTATGAAAAAAAGGACTAAAAGAAAGTCTCCCTAAGCTAAGTTAGACTGTTATTTATCGTAGTTTTGAAGCTTGAAAATATATATTTTCGAGGTAGCTTCGTGAGGGTTATAATTGTACTATGGACAACTTTTATATAATACATTTACATAATTACATGATATATATTATGTTTTTTTTTAAAATTTTATTTTCATAGATTTGATAGAGCATTTTTTTTAACATTTTCGGGTTTTTCTAATTAATTATTTGATTTTTGAAAATTAAATTCATAAACGTTTGTTTATTTGTTTTGTTAATCTATTTTTTATGCATGTTTTAATTAAAAAAAGTAATTTTATTTTTAAAATTTCACTAAAGATTAAAGATTTTGTTAAGAAAAATGAAAACTATATAAAATAAACACAATTTTTCAAAATAGAAAAGTAAATGATTATTAAATGAATCGAAAGTTTTTTTTTCTCCATTCATATTTCAACGATATCATATGAGTGAAAGGATTTTAAATATTGACATCTTAATCGAGACTCAAAGACATGTGTCATGATTAACCAGTTGAGTTGGACTTTAGATTAATGAAAATTAAATTTATTTATTTAACAATATTTTTTTGAAACATATATTTTTTTTTTATTTTAGAATAGGTAGAGTTGAAGAATAATTAAAACACTGACTTCAAAGTTGATACAATTATTATATCAGTTTAACTATTCTTATTTTGGCTTTTCAGAACAAAGTGAAAAACATGATTAATAAAGATTATTTGATTGTAACAAGCTCAATTTGCATAAAATACCGACAAAAAGTTTAACCCAACCTAAATTGTTGTTTTAAAAAAAAAAAATTCATCTTTCATAGAATTTGAACAAAAAGAAAAAACCCATTGAATATTTGTCCTTCCATGTCACGTCTTATATGTAGAAATTTATCTTCATATATTATAAAGAAAATGAAATTTTCTTATATTTTGACCAATAATTTCTACAATGCCAACAAGAGAGAGTGAGATTGATAATGAATTTTTGGCTTTTGCTAATTGTTAAATATATTAAAGTTCCATGTTGACCAACTTTTTAGATTTTTTTTTTTTTTTTTTTTTTTTGAGGAGATTTAAATGCTTAATAAAAAAAAATTAATGGTTGAGAAGAAAAACGAGAGGGAGCTAGTATAACTAATGGGACGATGTTGACAAAAACTTGAGAATATTGTATGAATTTGCTTTGATTTTGTCTAAAAGGTATTATATCAGTAAATATATTGTCTCTCACGGCTTATATACTCATACTCGTTATATGCATCTTTTGATATTTGATATTATTATATATTTTTATATAAAAAGAAATATTGAATGGTAAAGAGGGTTAAAAAAAGGTAAATTAAACTAATTTTTTGTGTAAAATAATAGTCTATTATGTATGTAAAAAATAGATAAGTTTAGAGAATTATGTAATTAGGCTTATTTATTAAGGCTATAAGTGTTAAAAGGTTTTTTTTTTTTTTTTTAATCTAGCTAATATAGGAACTTAGGTAGTATCACAAACACGATTTAATTAAGCAAAATTCATTTATATTTAGGATATGTTTAGATCGACTAAAAGTCATTTTTATTTAAACTCTTTTGATAAAAAATTGTTTAAAATATATTTTGAAAGTGTTTCAAAAGCTATTTTAAAGGGTTGTCATACACTTTAATTTTTTCTAAAATGTCTTATTTTCAAAATTAAACATTTAAAAAGTTAAAGCAAACATATCTTTAATCATTGTATAATAATCATTACTGAAACCGTTGTCGCTTTTCGAGTTTGTTTAACAAAATGTTTGGAAACGTTTTTAAAAACCTATGTTGGCAATTGGATGGTTATTAAAACCATAGTTTTAGATCGTGTCTGATAACTAATTTAGTTTTTAGTTTTTAGTTTTTGAAAATTAAACCTATAAACAGTACTTCTACTATACCTCCAAATTTCTTCATTTGTTATCTTCTTTTTATCAATGGTTTTAAAAAACAAGCCAAAATTTGAAAACTAAAAAAAAAAATGTCACTTTTAAAAACTTATTTTTGGAATTTGAAATTTGGCTAAGAATTCAACCATTATATGATTTTTTTTAAAAATAATATTTTTTAAAATATAATGACAAAAAATAGGGTTGGAGGGAAACTTTTTCTAAGAATAGGTGTTTTGGAAAACTATTGACAAAATTGGGGTAGTGAAATCGTGTACTGGGTACACAATTACCATGTGGCAAACTCGTGTACAGTTCCGTTTAATTCAATTAGCACCACGTCGTTGACTGGTTGACCGGTCAAACGCAAATTCGTGGACCCGGTCCACGATTTGCTTATTTTTTTTTTCCTTTTTTTAAAAGTGTGTTGATTATTCTTTTTTTAATTGTAGATGTACAACAATATTAAAACTTTAGGAATTGGTCCACAAATTCCTTCATTATTAAACTTAATTATATATTTAATCTACAATGAAAACATCTTGCACTCGTATTAAAAAAAAAGTCATGATATTAAAGAATATTTACAATTAATTCTTTAATTTACAATTTGAAAATGAAAGTTTACATGAAATTTAAAAACGACCCCCTAGCCCTTACCCGGGGTTGTCTTCGTGTCTCTCTAAATTAGGTTCACCCTGTTGTCCCTGTTGTCTACGACGAATACGTCTTCGATTGGTGTCAGCAACCTTGTCTTATTTGTTCAATAATACCTTCTACGTTGACCAATGTTTGCTGACACATTGAACCCAATTCTTGTAAGTTGTTCTACACTGAATATTGTTGAATATCGCCGATAAAATTATTCTGTATAATAAAAAAAATAAATATTAAACAATATTCATATCATATATATAGAAAATGTCTGATTTTAAATCTCTTACCATGCAGTAATAGTAAGCGTCATCAGGTGTAATAAATCGCCTCGTGATCAGATGTACCAAGAAAAGTAGTCGTCTGATATAGTTGGCCCATTTGTTAATTCTCCTTGTGCACAACAATCATGTCGTCCATGCCAGTAGGATAAATATTCTGCATGGATTCGATGCCAATCTTGGTCGTGCTTACCTCTCAAATTGATCTGGTGTAGTGCTGGGAGTGTATAGGACAACGAATGTATCGTTTGTCGTAGACCGAACTGTCTCAACACACGATCTGGATGATGCCACTCTAATATATGGAAGCATATAAGAGGGCTAACAGTCAACCAGATGTCTTCACCATCATGACAATAATCAGGTAAAGATGACAAAATCTGTTGTGTGTATGGCGTCCAAATAATCTGGCAATAATAATAATAATAATAATAAGTATACATATAAAATGTTTTAAATATGCATTTATATATACATTTGCTACCTGATTGTGCATCAACATGTCGAATATTTTTCTGTACATGAGCAACATATTTGCTGACTGTTCAGAGGCAGCTAATACACCACTCCATCTAAAATTATAAAAAATACAATTAATTTATATTCTTATATAAAATGGTAACGAAATAAATATATAAGTGAAATAATACCTGACACTAAGTGGACGATGATCTGGGGCCTGTAACTGGACTTGTGGTGCTATAATTGAAAATTGATCATAAACCCATACTTGTAATAGTATCAGTGACCCTACTATTTCCAACGCTTGTGCATTGGAAGCCCGACAAAGTTCTCTATACAACCATGCAAGACATGCACCTCCCCACGAGTACGTACCATCGTGCTTGAAATCAGAGAATAATGGGAGGAACATGAGATGCACTAGAGTATTTGACTTGTCAGCAAATAAAAATCCTCCAATAAGATGTAGAATGTATGCTCGTGCTTACCTACGTACACTGATGTCGTCGGCATCAGGAGGTAATTCTGGAAACTGGGACCCCAACCAGGGGATACTTAATCTTGATCCCTTCAGATCCTCTGGTAGAACGCCTAAGAGCTCTTCACAAACGTTCTTCCAGTCATACTGTAGTGAACCTGTCAATGATTGCCCCTTCACTCGTAACCCAAATTGTATGGCAACATCCTGCAGCGTAATCGTACATTCCCCACAAGGCAGGTGAAATGTGTGGGTTTCTGGTCTCAAACGCTCAACTAGAGTAGTATTAAGGTGCCAATCAAGCTGGATAAAATCAATTTGTGCAACCCCAAGAAAACTGCCTGCTGAACATATAGAATATTGTGGTGATCAAATGGGATAGTATGATGTGCAGTCGCCTCCCTTCTCCGACAACTCAACACTACAGTAGAAGAACTATCCCATACTATTTGTGAACGATGCGTATTTTGTTGGTATAATTGTACAGGATTAGAAGGACCAGACTCCATTACTTAAGAAGTTCAAATTACATTACATAATAAAATCTATGACATAAAAGATACATAAAAAGTACATAAAAAGATACAATTACATCAAATAAATTCATTACATAATTTCATTACATAAATTCATTATAAGTACATAAAGAATACAAGTACATAAAATATACAATTACATGAAAAATATATGTACATAAAGAATACAAGTACATAAAATATACAATTACATGAAAAATATAAGTACATAAAATATACAATTACATGAAAAATATAAATACATAAAGAATACAAATACATAAATATACAATTACATGAAAAATATAAGTACATAAAGAATACAAGTACATAAAATATACAATTACATGAAAAATATAAATACATAATAATATATATATATGGACCAATCTTCATTTTTATAAACATATACATATATTTCTACATTCAACCCAACAAATACATAATCATCCAATGAATTAATCATAAAAAAAAATAGTCAAACAAATAAACAAACATAATCATCTAGAAAAATAGCCCAACAAAATCTAATTTCTAAGTTCATAAACTACATTAGACAAAATCAATCCAACAAATAGATAAATATATACATATATTTCTAGATTCAACCCAACAAATAAATCATGGATCTATAAACTACACATTAAGTTCAGCCCAAATGCAAACAAAATGATATATATAGAAAGATTATATATTGAAAAACAACTAGAGAAAGAATTTTACCACAGAAGCGTTCGGTTGATTTTGGACGGACGAACGATTTCGAACAATTTTGGACGGACGAGCAAATGGAGGCGTTTGGATGCACAAGATAGAAGTAAAATGAGGAAGATTTCGAAATTTTGGATGGAGAAATGCAACAAAAGAAGGCAAAATGGATGGACGGAGAAAGGTTTTGGAATAAGGCAGAAAGTTGGATGAGGAAGAAGAAGGGGCGGGCGCGGCGGATTTAATGGAGAGGAAGTCATATATCGGGTATACGACTTGAGGTAATCGTGTACCGATTACCTCAGTCAACCCTACATGACTGCCATGACAGACTGCGCGTGCTAGATGGATAGGGATTCGTGTACCGGGTACATGATTTAGAGTTAATCATGTAACCGATACATGATTAAGGTATAATCGTGTACCCAGTACACGATTTAAAAACCTATTTTTGGGAATACTTTCCCTCCAACCCTATTTTTGTCATTATATATTAAAAAGCATTATTTTTTTTTTTTTTTTAAAATCCCATTTACTTAAGAAAAACACAAATCATTATAGGAAATGTGGAAGAAATAGACTTAATTTTCAAAAACCAACAACCAAAAACGAAAATGGTTATCAAATGAAATTTTAGTTTTTGAGAGATCAATGAAAAACAATTAGATTGATTAGCTAGGGGTGGCAAACCCTCTGGATACCGTACAATATAGTCTACTTTAAGTATAAGGCTTTAGGATTATTCTTTTGATTTTATCCCAAATATTACCAGTAAAGATGGTGTTGTCTGATCCTTATTTACATAATAATGATCTTCTTCTTTTTAATCTAACCAAATGTAGGATTTTGCTCGCATCTTTATTGACACTAAGATCCAAATCAATGGAAGAAAACACCTCAAATGGTAAACTATTTTTCTTGTGAATTTAAATTTCATTATAATCTATGAAGTTTAGAAATGACTTTATATTAGAGTTTAAACATTGTTTTATTTTTCTTTTGAACTCTCACCATGTAATGTTAATTGTTGAATATTAATAAAGTAATTATTTTGTTTATCCTTATTATTAGCATGTTGACGTTAGCATGTAAAAAAAGCCACATAAATGCGTTAAGATATATATAATAGGTGAGTGGATATTAAAAGACAAATAATAATAACGAAAATGGTTATTTAAATAACGTAGGTTGATCTCCCGACGTCCATGATCTCGTCGAGAGAATATTCGGAAAGAGACATCGAGAGTCATACTTTTTGATGCGAAACGCCTACTTTTTGAGAGTTTGTGTAAACTCCAGATGAGGTATATGCGCTGTCGGGAATATATATCTCCCTATAGGGTCAATGATACGTCGGTAGTTCTCCCGTCCCTCCTGATAGTTTCAACATCGTGGGGAGTTTGAATGACCAAATGGATGTCCTCGTTCAATCTCCCAATGATTTTGTACCCCATCGATAGATATCCCACTCCCGACGTTGTCGTTGAGAGACTGGGCCTTTTTTCTTTTTAATATTCCTATCATTGCTTTTATTTATTTGTTTTTTAATCTTGATTTGCATAACCTAAAATTAAACCAAAATCAACAATTCATCAAGGAAATCTAAAGTTTTCACATACATTGAAATTAAACAAAGTTGTCCATAGTATTATTTGTTACATAAAAGAGAGAGAAGTGTACTAGATAATAATGTTTACATATAGATATAGTAGTCCACAATAATATATCTTGAGAAACATATAGGAGAAAGTGTGATGACCACGTTGTGAGCTCGTGGCTCTAAAAAATACTCCTCCAAAACATCAAATTGACCTACAATTTAATTAAATTAAAATATTTAGTGCACATTATTATTAAGATTAAATGTATGAATAAATCTCAATCCAACATTAAAACTTAAAAAAATAATACCAAAAAAATTACTAAAAAAATATGAAGATATAACTTAAACTTACAATCATTTTTAAACAATGTTGAATTAGGGAGAAGTCAGTGACATAGTTAGATTAGAGGTGCCTACACCCTACACACTTTGTCAATCCAATCGTTTTAAATTTGATTTATAATCCATAATGATTTCAAACCCCTCCCCCTTCCATTTCCTCTCCAACATAAACACAAGAACCACAAGCTTAGGAAGAAAACTTGGCTAATCTAACCCTCATGAATTGCATACCACTTTAATGTGTGCTACAAAATAATTCTAATAACCAAACTACCATAACTACAGGATATCCAACAATTCATTATCAACTAATCATACTTAATTTGATGATGACCAAATATCACAATGTTCACTATAATTAGAATATTAATTAATCATACCTAATTCAATGATCCTTCTTTTTTTATTATACCATTTGTTCGATCATTTTTTTTTCATTTCTTCCATCTGTCTCGCATGATCCTCTTTCATTTGTTTTTAGACTCTTCAATCTCCTTATTCTTTGATTGGGATTGTTTGAAATTAGCACTTAGTTCCCTCACTTCTTCCATATCATGCATTCCTACGGTAGATGAACTTGATGAGCTGCTACCTCTCTTTGACTTAGGTTTGGGGCTCCAACCAAGACCTTTTACATGACTGGGTCGTCTACCCAAATCTGTCTCATAAATTTCGTCTATTATTAGTGGTTGGGTCCCTTCTGGAATGAGGTTTGCTTGTAATTCTAACATTTAATGCTGCACATATAATTAAATTGTGTAAATACAATTGACTAAACTATTTTTTTAAATGAAAAAATAAAGTTGAATATATGTGCATCCTCAGCAACTTGATTTACAAACTCCCTACTTTTAGAGTGTGTTTCTTTGAACAGGTCAATAGGTTCCACAAGTCGGCCTTGTTTTTTTTGCAACTTAGATTGAATGCATAAGAACGTCTTCGACCCACCTACATGATCAAATGGTAAAGCCTCTTGATTCTTTTTATTGGTCCCCAAAATTTTTTATATTTAAAAAGATATTTATAGAGACATTCCATAATAGTAAAAATGCCAATTAACATAAAAAGTTATAAAAATATACCATGAATTCATCCTTCCATTTCTCTCCAAACAAAACAAACTCTGAACTTTAATCGATAGCAATTAGTCTTTATACTTCCTTCATTAATCCCTATTTTGAAAAATTTAAGTATGCAATTTTTATGCATGTAATGATTTAGTTTGTGTAATTTCTAAATATATTTGGACCCCTAGTTTGCTTATTGATCTATATATATGTAAGAAATTTTATTAAATTTTAATGACCATAAATTTGTCAAGTTTAATCAATTTTAACGCTAAATTGTAATTAAATTTCATCAAATTGCACCTCAAATTTATATAAGTGAAACAATTTTAAACTAAACTCTTCAAAGTATTTCTATTTTAGCCCTTTAATAAGTTTTTCTCTAAATACATGGTTAAAAAAGTTCATTTGAGCATACAATTTGTCTATTCCTGTAATCAAGGACTTGCATTTTTTTCTTCAATCACTGCATGATAAGACAATTAGAAAAGCCAAAAGTGCTTTTGGAGAACAATTTTAAGTAACTTTTTGAAATAATTAGATAAGATTCATTTGCAAGTATCAACTTTTTGAAAGCAACTTCCATGAACCACTCTTAGATTTTCAATTACTAAATCAAGGTAGATTTATCACTTTCTAAATCCAAGAATCACAGCTCAACAAACTTGAACATACGAAAAATAGAAAACCCTATACGAAATCATATGAACTTAACCTAAATCATACGAAAAATTCAAATGAAAAGAAACTTACCTTTAGACGACGATTTGGCTGAAACGAAGAGGCGAAGAAGGATAGGGAGACGTGACGACCGGAGACAGAAAGAACAGAGACGAGATTGAAAAAGAGGCAGGGAGTGGCACACGGTTGTTGCCCTAGGTTCTCAAATCTGCAAAACTAATTGCAGATATGAGATTAAGGGGTTTTTTAAACCCATCTCCCGACGGGCCATCGAGACCCCTCGGGAGTTATGTCAAACTCCCGACGATCTAATTAATGCATCGGGAGTTTGGTCTCATCTCCCACACCTATTTGCTATCCATCGGGAGTTGTACATAACTCCCGACAAGAACTATACGACGTCGGGAGTCAGTGAATACTCTCGATGCTCACTTTACAGAATCGAGAGAGATCCTATCTCCCAACTATTCATCTCAATGATTGTTTTGGGCGTCAGAAGATTTCCTTTTCTTGTAATATTAATATTTTCGAATATCTAAAGATTTGACTATTTAAATTTTAAATAACAGATGGTCCTATGAGTTTTGTTCCAAAGGTTGCTGAAGAATCTTTGACTCAAATACCTTAGTTTTTTTTATTGTTTATAACTAACTTTGTAACTGGTTAGCTGGTATACTCTATAAATACCTCTGATTTTAAATTCAACAGAGAGTTATTATCATTTTCTTTAGTTTTCTGTAAAATAATAAAACTGTATGCAATCTTCATCAGTAAAAGAATTCAGATCTTCCCGTGGTGCTGTTGTTGCATCGTCGGTCGTTCACAAAGATGATATGACTAAGTTATGACATATGAGACTTGGTCATATGAGTGAAAAAAAGGATGCAAGTTCTATTAAAAAGAGATCTTTGTGGGCACATGGTGCAGGATTTTAAATTTTATGAATATTGTTATTTGGGAAGCTTCATCGCAGCAAGTTTCCAAGAGGTGTTCATCGTACAAAAGGGACACTTGATTATATTCATTCAGACTGTTGGGGACCTTCCAAAGTTGAATCTATTGGAGGCAGTAGGTATTTTTGCTATAATTGATGATTACTCAAGAATGACTTGGGTTTTTATGATGAAATATAAAAGTGAAGCCTTCAAGAATTTCAAGCAGTGGAAGATATTGATTGAAAATCAAACTGGGAAGAAGATCAAAAGGCTGCGAACTGATAATGGTATAGAATTCTGTGGATCTGAATTTAATGAGTTCTGTAAAGCTGAGAGAATTGTTCACCATCACACTGTTAGGAATACTCCACACCAAAATGGGGTTGCAGAATGTATGAATCAGATGTTGTTGGAGAGAGCAAGATGCATACTCTTTAATGCAGGGCTGACTAAAAGGTTTTGGGCAGAAGCAATAAATACATCATGTTATCTGATCAATCGTGAATCTCACACAGCTATTGATTATAAAACACCTTACGAGGTGTGGTCTGATAAGCCTGCAGATTATTCTTTATTAAAAGTTTTTGGTTGTACTGTCTACAATCATGTTAATGAGGATAAATTAGAACCAAGAGTTAAAAAGGGTATATTTGTGGGTTGTGGGGATGGAGTTAAGAGATATAAAGTCTGGTCACCTTCTGAGAATAGAGTCATACTTAGTAGGACTATGATATTTGATGAAAATTCCATGTTTAACTCAACTGTAAAGCCTTTTGTGACGTCTACTGATGTGGGAGAAAGTAGTAGTGTTGATAAACAAATGGAGATGCAATTCACTTCAGCTATGAATGAATTACAACATTAAGATGGAGAAGATCGACACGTTACTATAGAAACTGATGTGCAACCAAAAATTAATGTGCCTAGAACGTCAGAAGTTGCTTTGCCTGAGAACTCTAGATCACGAGTAGATCAACCGAGCATAGCACGTGATAGAGCTAGAAGAGTTGGTGTTGGACCTCTTGTGAGGTATGGTTTTAAAGATAAGATTACTTTTATGTTGCAGGTTACTGAAGAGGTGGATCCTCATAAGCCATCCCCTATAGACAAGCTGTGTCATGTGGTGAGTCTGCTAAATGACTTGCTGCTATGGGGGATGGGATGGAATCTCCTGACAAAAATCAAACTTGGGAATTAGTTAAACGACTTAAGGAGAGAAAAATTATCACTTGTAAATGGCTCTTCAAGAAAAAGGAGGGAATATCACTGTCAGAGGGCATTAATATAAAGCTCGAATTGTTGCTAGAAGGTTCACATAAAGGGAAGGAGTTGATTATAATGAGATCTTCTCACCAATAGTCAGACATACTTCTATCAGGGTGTTATTAGCTATAGTAGCACATCAGAATTTGGAACTTGAACAACTAGATGTGAAGAAAACTTTCTTACATGGAGAGTTGATGCCTTTCAGAACTACCTTAGAAGCCTTATTGATACATTGCTCCACCTTTACCTTCAAAACTGTAACCCTTGCTATCGAGTACACTAAAGGATATCAAACTCTTCTTCATTAGTGGAACATGCCTAACCTCTTTTAAAGTGTAGAAGGCACCATTATGTATCCGTATCTTGACTGAGCTGATTCCAACTATCTTGCACACAACACCATTAGCCATGCTAACATTCCTTCCATCTATTTGTTGATAGGTTGAGAACCACTCTTTATTTGAGCACATATGATAAGATGCCCCAGAATCAAGAACCCACACATCATTAGAATGTGACTGTTCATTCACAACTAAAGCTAAATCTCCTTCAGAATCGATCTCGACTTCTTTAGAATCAATCTCAACTTGTGCAACAGAGGCGGATGCTTCCCTTTTGTCACTTTTTTCCTTCTTTTCTTGATTCCTTTTTATCTTTGGACATTTGGTTTTTTAATGCCCATTTTCTTTACAGTAGTTACAAATATCATCTGATCTAGAACCCTTTGACTTCGAAGACCTTTTATTCTGGTTCGAATTCTACTTACCAAAATTCTTACGTCTTTTGCTTTCTGTAGCAGCTAACCCAGATGCCTGACTTTCTGTAACTGAACTTCCTGCATTCTGATGGTCCTCTCTCATATGCAACGTGGACTTTGTATCTTCTAAGGTCAGAGTTTCTTTTCCTTCAATATACGAGTCAATGAAAGTCTCATAAGACAGCGACAAAGATGTCAACAGAATTAGGGCAACATCTTCATCATCAACCTTAACCTCTACATTACGCAGATCTAATAAAATTTTATTTAATTGATCAAGATGGTCTTGTAGAGACGTACCTTCTTGCATACGTAGATGATACAAACATTTCTTCAGAAACAACTTCTTGGTTAAAGATTTCGTCATGTAAAGACTTTTCAACTTCAACCAAAGACCAGCGGCAGTTTTTTCATGTGCGACCTCGATGATGACGTCATTAGCCAAACATAGCATGATTGTCGAATGAGCCTTCTCCTCAAAAGCCTACCACTCTTCGTCATCCACGACAACCTTCTTTGAATTACCCATCAGCGGCGCCTATAGCCCCTTCTGCTTTAGCAAGGATCGCATCTTGATCTACCATAAACCAAAACTGTTCCTCCCGGTAAATTTGTCGATTTTTACGTTCACGCTAGACATCTTCAATTTTCGAACAAATGCGGAATTTCGAAAAAACCTTAACAAGGCTCTGATACCAGTTTGTTGTGAAATCGACAATTAAAGAACACAAAAAAGGAACGTAGAGATAGAGAAGATCAACACACAGATATACATGGTTCACTAATAGTGTGTTAACTACGTCCACGGGCAGAGGGAGAACAATATTATTTGAGAGAATCTTTTCAAAAATTACATTAAAAAAAAACGGTGCCTCTAGGGTTAGAGAGTTTATATAGTGCACTATTCTAAACCCTAGGGTCAAAATCGTAAATAACTACAAATAAATAAATATGATGAATATGAAATCTGAATAAATATGCGAGACTCCCGTACTTGGTTGTTCAAAGCACCGACAAACAGATTCAAGGCATTTCAACAGAAAGGATATGCGAGTACCCATTGGGGAAAAGATTGTATTCTAATTTTAATTTTACATAATAGGCAAAGAATATATGTGACGGAAACAGAATACACATGATCAATTAAGCATACAAATATATATAGAAATTAAGAAGAAGAAAAGATTCGAAAAATGTACGTTTGAAGACTAGTGTTCAAAAACACGATTTTCTCTCCAAAAACATCAAACATGAACAATAAAAAACACAACAACAAGTGTTCAAAAACAACAGACACCACCATGTGGAGACATCGGTATTCTCGAGGTAGAGAGCCATAGAGAGTTTATGAGCTTCTTTGAATAATTTGGAGAGGGAATGGTTTTCTTTTTAGAGAAAAAAATACTTTTCTAAAACCTTCAACAACTTCAATATTTTCAACACCTTACAACTCTAACACATTTTTGAGTATTTATAATAGTGCACGTGGAAGATGAAAGAACCTTTCTTTTCATCTTCCAAATAATAATAAGAGAATTGATTGAAGAAAATGAAAGGTTTATAAGTTATATGAAGAAAATGAAACGTTTATGTAATTAAAAAATACATATAATTATATAAAACTAATTTTCATTTAATTGATATGTACTTTAATTAACAACCTATTTTATGTAATTAAAAAACATACATGTAATTAAATAAAACTAATTTTTATACTTTATATATATACTTTAATTTGATATTATAAAAAAAAATCTCACAATTATCTAATATGAATCAAATTCATATTAAGTTTGATATTTTCTCTCAAACAATATTTCATATAATTTTATATAAATAATTTCCTTTATTAATTTGAACAATTCAAATTAATCTAAATTAATTCAATTCTCATTTTATCCCAATTCAACTATTCAGGGGACCTTATAGACCTATAGTTTGAAGCTCCAATGGTACTCGATTAATTAATCAAACTCTTTGATTAAATTAATCAACTTTCATTAATTGTTAGTCACTCTACTAAAGACCGACAGCTGCACTCTTTGCACTACATATATATTTCTATGTCCATCAGATACAACCAATCAACGGTACGTTAACCCTTCACAAATTGCTCGTAAGTATAGTTGGACCAAAATTACCATTCTGCCCCTATCATTACATCTAACTCCTTAAGTACCACTGATCCCTCTAATGAATAATAAGTCATAGTCCAACTATGACTAAACCCCTCTCAGGCCAGGGAGGATGTGGTGCCACATTGTTCAAGCCTCGGAATTAGCTCTTAAGGGAATAATTTATCTACAGTCTCTAACTATAAAGAATAAGTTATTTTCTTCTTGCGTAGTTGTGTTCCCAGCTCCCTAATTAGATGAATCCCCAAAATGTAGACATATTGAGTCGGTGAAACTAACCACTCTCACCTATACAAATCAAAGGGCCACCTTGATAGGCAGAATTTCACAACTCATTCAGGATTCAGGTCAAGTCACCTATGGTCATCCTGATGAAATGCAAGTCTCATGTATCAACAGTATTATATAGAGAGACTCACTAGAAGAATTTCGGGCTTTAATGTTGGTTGACAACCGAAATTAAAGATAGTGTTATTAAATCCCTTTAATGTCAGTTGTCTTTAATGTCGGTTTTAAACCGACATTAAAGGGCTTTAATAACACTATATTTAATGTCGGTTGCAACCGACATTAAAGCCCTTTAGTGAAATTTGTAACTGACATTAAATCCATTTAATGTCGGTTTCAACCAATATTAAAGCCCAGAATCTGTCCGTTTTATCAATTATTGTTTATTTTTTTAAATTCCATTGTCGAATCTATTTTTTGGTTAAAAAGTATAACATGACACATCATCATCGAACATTGTGGCTATGACATATTATTCATGTATGGATTGTAAATCTATTACATTTAATCCACAAATTCTGCTATAAAATTATAATTTAAAAGGTCGTACAATAATTCAGCCCTTGAAAACACAAATTACAAGTAATACAAACATTATGAGTTTACTGTCCCTCTCACTTGGTAAGTATGATCCTTAATAATTCTTGAACAAACCCCCCTAGCTTCAGCAAGTGTCTGGTTATAGGCATCTTTGTCTGACACTGTTGTTCAAAAGGATCACAAACAAAAAAGGTTTAAGATAAAGTATTGAAAGTGAAATGTGATCAGAATTCATATTCAACTAACCGTGTTTATTGGGAATGTGTATAAATGGTACATTCAAGGAAAAATTCTTTACTAGAGTTCTCCAGAAAAGCATAAAAAGGTTGCGATACCAAATCTTTACTTCTTTGTTGCACCTGCAAAACAAGAAAACTCAATAGTTGAATAAATGAGAGAATCTTCTTTTTAAAACTGTGAGTCATCAACTAAAACTTATTAAAACGGTCAGTCAAACATTCTTTTAGTGTATTTAATTAGCATAATGCATATGTTCTCAAGCCAATCAATCGTTTAGTTCCTGCTTCTATCGCTTAGTTCCAGCGGCCCATCATGTAGCTCAATCGTTTAGTAAACGACCTTGCGCATAGGCTATCGTTTTAGCTACCGCGCCCATCATTTACCTCCATCGGTTTTAGCGCTGATGCCTTATCATCTAACGCATTCGCCTATCGCTTAACGTCATCACCTATCGCTTAGCATTCCACCTATCGTGTAGCGCATCTACTCATCGTCTAGGGCTCATGCCCATCCCGTAGCGCCATCGTGTAGTCTATCGCTTAGCGCTCGCGTATATGCTATATGATCGTCTAGCGCTCGCCTACACAATCGACGATCGTCCAACGCTCGTCTACACGATCGTCCAGCGCCCGCGCATATCTACACGATCGTCTAGCGCATCGCTTAGCTCCACACATTTACTATACGATCGTCTACCTCATCGTTTAGCTCCCCACATTACTACACGATTGTCCAACACCCGTCTACATGATCACGTACCTTATTGTTTAGCTCCCTGCATTGCTACACGATCGTCCAGCGCCCGCCTACACGATCGTCTACTTCATCGTATAGTGCTACCCATTTGCTACATGTTCATCTACCCAACGCCTTACGCTCAACATTTCGCTTTCACTACTCTTGCTCACGCATATCCAACGCAGGAGCAACTCTGCAATGCCTCTTGCCAATACTTCAACAAATGTATCATATACAACAAAACCATTAATCAAATCGAATTTCAAAGGCCATAGACACATAAAAAGGCCCAAATCTAGGAGTAGAGAGACATATTGAAGTGAAACCCCAACTGGCTTTCATTGAGACATTTACATAAACAGTTGAAAGTCGTAACATAAGAACAAAAATTGCTATGAGTTTAAGAGAGGAAAGAGAAGAAGAGCATATTGATCTGGACGAACAACGAACGGCTAACTTCAAATCTTCAGATCTGAACTTCAGATCAAGCGACGAACGAGTGCGGGTTGCACGACGACTGGGTGCGACGGTGCGAGTTGCACGATGAACAGACCTGCATGGAAGCCAGATCTACACCACGACAGACTCTTTACCCACGATCGACGGACGAATGCTAAGGTTTGGAAGAGAAAAGTGAGAAAGAAAAGGGTCTAAAGAGTGAAGTGTGAGAATGAGAGGAAAAAGAAAATATGGGGAGAGTGAAGAGGGAAAAATGGAAAAAAAAAATGGGGGTAAAATAGAAAATAAGGGGAGAGTGAAGAGGGAAAAATTAAGCGGGTCTTTAATGTCGGTTTAAAACTGACATTAAAGGTACCCCTACAATGTCGGTTTAAAACCGACATTAAAGATTCACTTTTTTAAAAAAACGACATTATACATCCGATTTCACTTTTTTCAACCAACATTAAAGCCTAAAATTCTTGTAGTGACTATACATTTCGTAGTCCAGTCTTATACAAAACCTTTGCATAGAACACCTCTACTCATATGTCTACACATGAATTATCAGGATCCGATCATTTATAGTACTTTACAACAATTGTAACAACTACAAAGCAGGTCGTATTCATAGCGTCAACAGGATAAGATTGAAAGGATTGAATCCCGTAGCGGAAGCATTGTGAAAGTCTTGCATCCCGCAATTTAATTTTTACATAAACAAATTTAGTATACTAAAATAGAATATAAACATGTAATATAGCATGCTTTAGGGAAAAAGATTAGAAAAACTCTTACCTTTGTAGATTCCTAAGCTTCACGAACAATTCTCTTTAAGTTCCAACAAATGGCTCCTCCAACGATCTTGATCACGAACGATTTCTTGAACAATCTCGAACACTACTAGGAAAGTAACCTCGTTATTCTCTAGGATTCTAATAGAGGGATAAGTGGTATCTAACTATTGGGAGGGAGGGGGGAGAAAAGAATTTTGGAGAGTAGAGATGATTCTTTTTGTGGCTTAGGCAAAATTTTGCACAATAACACTTGTGTGTTATGTATTGTCAGTGACTGTGTCAGTGTCTCCTAAAAGGGCCATAGAGAGGTCTTTATATAGAGATGAGTCAAACATTTTTCCTAATCTTTTTCCTATTTCCATTTTTCACGATTAATTAGTTAAATAATACTTATTTAATTAATTTAGCTCAATTAATTCAATAACACTTATTTAATTGATTAATACAATTAAATAATACTTATTTACTTTAATTTTCACATTAATTAAATAACTGTTAAATCTAATTTAATGTATATATATTTAATTATCATAAACATTATATGTGCAATATATCTCTATTAATTAATTCTTTGTGAATCTAATTCACTTGAATTAATTAATTGAAACTTATTCAAATATTACTTTCTAATTCAATTTAAATTATAGATCATATCCACAATTAATTATATATTAATTACATTAATTTATGGTTTCTTTAAATTAATTTGAACAATTCAAATCATCCCTCTTAAATATCCGCTAATGAGCTAACAGGGGACCTGGTAGATCGTAGATCAGAAGCTCCAACAATATGATATTAATTAGCTAAACTCATTAACCAAGTTAATCAATATTCGTTAACTGTGGGTACACTCCACTAAAGACCCACAACTACACTCTTCTCACTACATGTATATTTCTGTGTCCACGGATATAAACCAATAATAGCAAATTAGTTCTTCATGAGTATCCGTAACTCCAATTGAGTCAAATTATCGTTTTACCCTTGGGTTACCTCTGATTCCTTAAGAATGAACAATCTATTTGTGGTCCAACCAATAAACAGAAACCTCTTTCGGGCCAATGAGAGAGTAGGGTCCTTTGTTCAAGTCTCGAACACACCACTTAAGGGGACACTCATCTATTTACCCTTAAGGCAGGAAGAGTGAATTCCATCTTGTATTATTATGTTCCCAGCTTCCCACTCAGTCCTGTCCCCAAAATGGTAGGTATATTTGGTTGACAAACTGACCACCCTCACCCATACAAATCAAAGGATAATCCTTCGTGAACAAGAGTTCATAATATACTCAGGATTAAGACTAAGTTGCCTAGGTCATCCTATTAAAATAGGAACCTAACTAGTTAGTGGTGTTACATCTAGTGGTTACTATTTCGTTGTCCAGTTTTATGCAAACTCATTGCATAGGAAACCTCCACTTGTATGTCAACTACATGAATGCTTTGGATCATTGCGTTTGTATCAAATACAAAGTAAGCCGTATCCATAATGTTACCAAGATAAGGTACCCAACCTTATCTCTATACTATAAACCCTTCAGGTTGCATCTTGAACATTAATTCTTATATGTTTGCACATACAGTTCAAGACTCATAAGGCAGCTTTGGATTTAGGGATATTAAGACAAAATAGACAAACAACACAAACAATAACATTTATTGAATTAACATTCATAACTCTTTATTGATGACAATCAATTAATAACATTTACTATCTACGAGTTTTAAGGCATAAAACCCAACAAAGGTACCCAACGTTATCCATCTACTACAAATCGTTTAGGTTATCACTTAAACATGATCCGTCTGTATGTCTCTATATACATATTTAAATTTCAGAAGATAATCCTGGATCTTAGTTTATTGATTTTGTAGATAAATGCAACTAAATGATAAATAAAATAGCTTTTTATTTTAGGGACAGTTGCAAATATAGACATTAGACCCAAAGTATTAACAAATATAATATAATGTAAAAAAAAATTATAAATATGGCCAAATTTAAATAGTCTATCAATGATAGACCATACTATTGGTAGAAGTTTATCAGTGATAGACCATATCACTAGTAAGAGTCTATCAATGATGGAAGTCTATCGCTGATAGACTTGTCTATATTTGCAATTTTTTTTAAATGATGTTATACACTTGGTTATTATTCTTAAAAATGCTATACCCTTTATTTTATTAGATAAATAAACTGTTTGTACATTACAACTACAACTACAAGATCCATGATATTTAGGGCATCAACCCCAATAATATGAACTCCAAATATCATATCTCTACTTAGTGCCTTAAACAACCCTTAATTATTCTTTTAACAAATTGAGAAGAAACAAACTTACGTAAAATTGGAAAACCATAATTTAAAAATTGAGATGAAAGAAACGTAAAATTTAAAAAACAAAAATAAAAAAAAAAGAAAAACAATATTGTTATGGAAGCCATAAATATTGTTTTGTTACAACAATGATATTAAATTTCATTTCCACGTAGACATCCACATGAGGAATTGACATTTTCATTATATCCTAAAAAAATCATCTAATTATAAAGTAAACAACAAGATATTACTACTTGAAGTATAATATAAACAATAAAGACGTTAACTCGCTTAAAAATCATAATATATTTATTTATAAATTTAAATTTTTTCTTAATTTTTTTTATAATATTTATAGAAATTTATCCACGTTCATATCTTATCAATATTTTGATCAACATTTCCACAAAATTAATACCTCCGATGCTTCCATCAACATTTTAACTCTTTCATTATTTCCTTATCCGAGCTTGAAGGGAGGGCGGTGTATAGATGAATTAAATTGAGAGGAAAAATGAGATTTGTCTCACTTTTTGAAAATGAGGGTCTTTTACTCTTTATTGATGTCAATACCGGGTGAAATTACCAAAATGAAATACTTGTGCACGCCGAACGACCCAATCTCGCCCTTCGCACTTTCGCTCTCACACAAATCGTCTCCTAACTCCTCTCTCCCTTTTTCTCATAATCATTCTCTCCTCACGATCTCGCTCTTTCACCGGATCTAGCACTATCTCACTCGTCGAAGAAGGATCTCGCACTCTAGAGGAGAAGAAGAAGAAAGAAAAAAAAATGTAGAACGATGAGGGCGGAAGAGAGAGAGAAAATTGATGTAATTTTGTAAAATTGGTTGAAGATGATGTAAGCAAGAGGTTAAAAAAAAATATTTTCTAAAAAAGTGGTGCATTTTTTATATTGGGCCTCCAAAATGGGTAAACCATACTATTTTCTCCCTAGGTTGCCGATGAAATGCTGTGGAATTCTTTGTTTGAACCAAAAACTCGCAATTTATGAGTGTGTCACCACTTAATTGTTCGTCGTTAACTTTCTCTAAAGCTTGTAAATTTTATTGGAAAATAGCCCATTGGGGGTTTTATTTTGGAAAACATGCCCAGTTTTAAAAACAATGTTTTTTTGACCCCCATGCAGCAATCGCGTACGAACAAAGGATTTCATAATCATCAAACTTGCGACAAGTGCATGTTCTTGCGTGAATATTTACATGGCCTCCTAAACCTCCATTATCACCTCGAACTCATGTTGGTCAATTGGCCTAACTTCATGTTTGCTTGTTTTGTCTGCCGCATCATGAATTATTGCCATTGCATAGTTCGACAGTCTTAACGTACTGTTTGATGCATCCGTTCGACGTTTGTGATACAAGTCCTGTAACCAACCTCTAATATGGTCTAGAAATGACATGATTGATAGCTGTCGTTCATCTTTTAACACTCTGTTTATGCACTCTGCGAGGTTTTTCGTCATTTGATTGTACCTTCTGTTACATTGGTACATCCTAGCCCACCGTTCAAGATCAATATCTTCTAGGTATTTGAGTGGACCTGGATACCTTGCAAATTGACTCCGATGGTAGTTGAATACTGACTCATGACTTGGCTTGGCTGCTTTGTCGAAAATATCCAAAATACCTTTATTCTTAAAATTAGCTATAAATTAGCTTTCAAGTGATGGATGCAGATACCATGAAATGCCTCTGGGAAGACCGTGATTACACATCTTAGTTGCTGAAAAAACCACACCCAAGATTCATTAGTTTCTCCACCAGATATACCAAAACGACTGGGTATATTTGATTATTTCCATCGACCTTAGTCGCAAGCAGGAGTTTACCACTGTACTTACCCTAAAACAGGGCAAATGTAGTTCAGAAACCCTCTAATGGAAACACTAAGAGCCATGAAGACATGCTTGAAATATTTATCTTCTTGCACTTCATATTTAAATGTTGAACCAGGATTTTCAATTTGTAAGGCTTCACCAAATTTAGGTAACTTCTTGTAGGATTCTTTTGGTGACCCCCAAGTAAGCACTAACGCTTCTTCCTTTACCTTCTATGCCTTGTCATAACTTAAACTCACACCAAACTCTTGTTTTATATCCTTCACAATGTCCTTCGGTATGAATGACTAACGTCTTCAAACCTTGACGAAATTAAATGTCCGAAAATCCAACTAGAAGATTGTCTATGATCGTTAGTCAATATTTCATTTCTACATGTGTCGAGATTGTCATACTTAGAAATCTTAAATATTTCAAATTTTTTCAATTTAACGGATGAAGTTTCCATTTGCATTCTTCAACTAAGCATACAACTTTGTATAATGTTGTGTTCGACTTTTTCACCCTAAACTGAAAGCCTCTAATTACTAATATAGATAACCACATCTTTAAATCCTTCTTAGATAGAAATATGTCATCAACTTGCACATCTTTAGAAGAATAAGACTGACCTAGCATGACGATTGTGTTACTAGATGGATGTGACAAGTTACGACCCGTTGCATGTGACGAGCCTCCATAGTCTTTAATCGTTCGTCTTCTCCATGCATTGTATGGTGGGTATTAATCTTAGGTTCCTCTCCATCATCCTTCTCCCTCCAAGACCAACCATTGAAATATTGACCTTGATCTACATCATCCCCTAAGTTATGAGTCACCAAATTACTAGGCGACGAAGTAAGTGATGGATTAAAATATATGAGGGGAAATGGACTATTTGACTCCATCTTGCAATGTGCTGACCTAGATGTTGAAGGGATTTCTTCAGTTCGTCGAATATGTAAATTTTTTGGATGAAATCCTTGGTTACTTGAACACTTTGGAAGCGTGGATATGTAAAGAGGTATTACTGAGACCTTTTCCTATGTGAGGAATGTGTGTAGATCTTCATCATTTCGAATTACAAATGCAGGAGCTTTGGATCTCAATTGAAATATACATCTTATAATAAGATTATACTCATCTGACATTGTACCACTTATCCTATAAACTTTGGCCAGGAATTCATTATAGGTCGTGCCAACCTCAATGTCACACCCCTGCAACTCTCCTCCATCGTAATCCTTTTCCCTTTCATTCCAAATGCCACCGAAACAAATCCAAACATGAGGCATTTTCCTACAATTTATAATAAAAATGTATTAATGTAATGTAGTTAAAGAAAAAAGTAAAATTAAAAAAAAATTGGCCCGGTGGTCCACCATGTCGAGTACAACATCGAGCCAAAAAAAACAAAATGCTTGGTTTTTTGTATGCCCGGTCGGGCCAGATTTAACTCTATCGGGCCTCGGACCAGTCCCAACTCGATTCCTATCCCATACCCAGGAAGACCAGGTCAAACAATTAATTTCATACCCGGTGAAGCCCGGCCAGGAATCAAACTTATTCCAACAATTGTTTTGTACCCGATGAAGCCTGATTGGGTAATTTCAACTCATTTGCTTTCTACCCGGTGACGTCTCGGTGAAGCCTGACTCGGAATCAAACTTATTCCAACAATTATTTTGTACCTGGTGAAGTCCGGCCGGTAATTTCAACTCATTTGCTTCCTACCTGGTGAAGCCCGACCAACTAGGCGCAAAGAACCAATCAGACTGACCTAGTGGATAAATCTAGAATACAGAAACAAAAAATCCAACTATGAATAGATATCTGACTTTCGGGTAAGAGTATGAACATCTATTTAAAAAAAATTTTGCTATTTTTTTGTGTTTTTTTTTTAAATTTTAAATATGCATTATAAAAGGAAAAGAAACAATCAACAAAGCAAGAATAAATCACACTCCAAAAAGGTCGTTTATTTTTGTCAATTTTTTCAGAAATTATCGAACTATTGAATACATACGAAATGAATAAATCAAACTATTGAAATACATACATTCGTACGGAGTGTACAAAATTACAACTTCATGAAATATAAGTTTTAGATTTGACGATTTCGTTCTGGAATAATTTGGTGAAGAGAACTTTTTGTGGAGTTATAAACAAATCAAATTTGGTGGTGAAGATATTTTTGTGTGAATATTTTTTTATTAGTGGTTTTTTGATAAATTAAATTTTTTGTAAATAAATTTAGGTGGATAATTTTTGGTGAATTAATTTGGTAGGTTGGTTGTTGAAATTGGAAGTGAGAATTTAATAAGGGATAAGAGTAATTGGAATTTTTTGTGTGAATAATTTTTGGATAAATTAATTTTTTGTAAATAAATTAAGGTGGAGAATGTGAATTAATTTGGTAGTTTGGTGATTGAAATTAAGACTAATTGTACAACCAATATTTATCATGCTTACATCATTTACATCATCAAGTGGTTAAAAAAAAACTTGTTTTTCAAAGAGGGGTAAAAAATACAATGACAAACTTTCAATGGGCCATTTTCTCCAATTTTCTCATTACAAATTGGTTCTAGTTTGGAGGAAACCTAGCTAGTATTTTGAAGCATGCGAGTAATAATCATTTCAAGAACTTTGACGATTGATTTGAGTTTCCTTTCTCAAGTAATTGAAAGGTTGAATTCTTAGGATCTTGTTCAAATTTGAATTTCTTACTTACCTTGTTGAGTACAATTATCATAGTCAAGAGCTCAAGGCACGACGATGAAACAACTGATGAAAGCCTCTTTTGCGGCTTGTTTAATGGTTCTTCTTGTCGGAGAATGCTCTAGGGTTTTCCATTAGACGATTTGAGAAGAATTTTGATAGATTGAAAAGGCTTATCATCACTGTATGCTTTTGTTTTCGTTGTCCTTATACTTTCAAAATATCCATAGTTTCTGTACATTTAATAAACAATAATGATCCTCCAGTTTCATTTTTCTTCTAGTTTTAGAGATTGAAATGATCAATTTTTAAAAGTACAAAGAACCAATATATCGTCACAGGTTGGCTTAGTGGTCGATAAGTGTCATAGATTTAATAAATGACTTAGAGAGTATGAGTTCAATATATGGTGGTCATCTACCTAAGATTTAATATCCTATGAATTTTTTCAGCACCCAAATGTTGTAGGGTCAAGAGGGTTGTTCAATAAAATTAGTGGAGGTGCATATAAGTTGGCCCAAACACTCATGCATATTATAAAAAAAATAAAAAAAAATACATGAACCAAAATAAACTAAATTAAAAGTATAGGGACCAAAATGAACCAAAATCCATAATAAAATGGACAAAAGTAGTAATTAAACATCAAACCTTTACATTGTCAAAAATTCTATGCATTCCCAAATTTGAAAGGGCCAAGCTGTGGATATACCTTAATCTCAATGTTTCCAGCTAAAATTTGTAATCTAAAACAAATTGAAGGGTGGCAAGGGCCCCCTTCCTTCATCGGCTCTGCCCCTCGTCATAGCTGATTTTTCGTTTAGGTTGGATGCCTTGAGTTTATCAGTCAGCACCTTTATTGAATCAGATACTTCTGCTTTGTACACGTACATTTTGGACATGAGCAAGAAGAGGAAGAAGTTGATGGTACTAAGCACTGCCAAAAACCCATAGTAGTAGTCAAGATGAGAAGCATTCAAGTTGTTGTTGATCCATCCATTGCCATGTTTCTTTGTAAGATGAGAAACTGTTGAAAGAAGAAAACTACTTAGGAAGTTTCCAATTCCAAGCGAAGTCATCGAATACGAAGTGCCTAAACTCTTCATGCTTTCTGGTGCTTGATCATAAAAGAATTCAATCTTTGCTACTTCTGAAAATGCATCAGCAACTCCCACAAGCATGAACTGAGGAAGGAGAGTGAAAATGGTCAGGGGGAGTTGTTCTTCATTTTTTTCCAACCCATTTTTTCTAGCAACATGGAGTCTATGCCTTTCAACCAAAGATGCAATTGTCATTATCAAGATATGGAGAATCATCCCAATTCCCAATCTTTGTAACATTGTGATTCCTCTTGGATTGTTAGTTAATCTCTGCATTATCTTGACGAAGAACCTTCAAGAAAGAAGACACCAGGTTAATGGTAACACAAGAAGTCGTATGACTTGTAGCATTGGCAATAATTTTTTTAGCAAACCTGTCGTAGATGATGACACTGACTAGCATGGAGATGGTAACAAAAGCAGTTAAACTTGCAGGAGGGATTTGAAAGTGGCTACCGACGCTTCGGTCGAGGGTCCTGCCTTGCTTGATGAAAAGGGTCTGTGCCTGTGACAACATTGTGCTTGGAATGAATGTGCATATCAGAATTGGGATCATTCTCAACATCTGTTTTGTCTCCTCCACTTGAGTCACTGAACATAGCTTCCATGGATGAGTTGAGCCTGTTCTTATGGCAGCCTTGTTGAGGAACCTGCATATGCAGTGAAGAAATACAATCTCATTGAACCCCCCATATTGCACCTATGCCAATTCAGTAATCCCAAGATGTTCTACATCCATAAACACTTCAGAACCAAGTTCTAACTAAATAAAACTACTCTGATTTATACAAATTGGGCTTTTTATTCACTTTGCATATAAATCTCTGTACTTTTCTTTTGATTTCACCTAAAATAGCTCGTGTCAATGTATCTTTCCTACTTTTGATCATTGTGTGACTATGTTTGGATCTGAACACAAACGAACACGGTGATGTTAACAGGTATGTAACAACAATAATTTAGCAGCTAATGCAAGTGATTCTAATTTTAGAGATAGTAACCTCAAGGATGGAGTGGAATCAATCCTGAAAGTTCCTTGCTTAGTGTACTCCTCAAGCTGAAGCTCATGGAGTTGCCTAGGGTCATAAGGAAGAGGCTGCCTCCAATTCCAAGCAGTAGCTACAATGACCTTAGCCATCCTGATGAAAGGGCTTCCAGTGGGGAGCTTGTGCCTGTAAAAAGGTGTGCCTGCAGCAAATATGAGAATGGCTATTGCAAGGCCTACAGTGGGAATGCCATATCCCAAGCTCCATCCTACATTCTCTTGTATGTAAACAAGAGTGGTGGTGGCAAAGAGAGTGCCAAAGAAAATGCTGAACATCCACCAATTGAAGAAGGATAACTTCTGGGCCTTCTCTTCGGGATGGAAGTCGTCGAACTGGTCGGCTCCGATTGTCGAGATGTTTGGTTTGGTTCCACCCGTGCCAAGAGCCAATATGTAGAGTGCAGTGAAGAAGACAGCGAGTTGTAGCCTGGAGGTCTGCTTGCAATGTTCTGCGTTTGCATCCAAACATGGATGGGGCTTTAGGCTTGGCATGGACACTGCCAGTGTTAGAAGAGACATTCCCTGTGAAATGAATGATGTGTTTTCTCCTATTAGAGTTCAGAGCAGTTTTGTTATCAAATGAAACTGTGATTAGTTTTTGAAGAAAAAATTGGCGAATGATTTTTGGGCAAATTGCTCATCAACTCTGTTTTTGCCATTACCTAAAAAGTGTATGTTAGCAACGGTATAGGAGATCTAACGAGTAGAAATCAATATTAATTTCAAAGAAAATGATATTACGGAAGTTTAAACACAATATCTATTCTGATATCAGGTTAAATCACCCACTAATTTTAAATTTTAAATTTATAGTGCTGTGAATTTAATTATTTCTCTGTATTAGTTATCATTTCTGATCAGAAAATACTAACCTTGGAAAAATAAATACTAGTTCAAATCTTCTAATGAAACATACATCATCACATTCTTTTCCTTCCTCAATGCCATGAAACTTCTTTCATTTTTCTCACCATTTTCTTTTGGACACTTATGTCTCTTCTCTACCTTCCTCTCTCACTTATATTTCAATTTTTTCTCTCTCTTTATCTTCAACGTGAGAAACTTCTTAATTTCACATTGGCTAATTCTTCATGCACATGTCACACACGAAGCCTAATAGACAAAAGTCATAATTGAATTACCTATGATCCTGTTTATAATTATACAAATGCAAGGGATTGATAACAATTTTGTTTTAAATTTTTTATTTTTAAAATCTATATTTATTATCTCCTAAATTTCATACTATGCTGTTTTTCTTGAAAAAAAAAATTATAATTTTTAATCAAATTCTAAAAACGATTTTTTAGAAAAGATTGAGTGATAACAAAAGCAATTACTATTTATAACTCAATTTTTAAAAACTAAAAACTATAAGAATTAAAAGCTTGTGGTCTTTACCATAGATTTAGTTCTAGTTTATATAATTTTTTCATTATTATTTTTTAAAATCTTAAGAGTATTTAAAAACGCTATTAATAGTAACCCAATAATACTAATTCGAATTTGTGAGAAAATTAGCTTTTTAGTTAACCAAAAATTTTTGACAAGTCAAAAATATATATGTTAATAAAAGAAAAACATTTTGTTGGGAGATTAGTTGAATTTTGGTAATGATTTTTTTTTTCTTTTTCTTTTGATCAAATTGGAATATGGATGTTATGTCTAAATTTTGTCATTTATTTAAAAAATATTCCTATTTTTTCAAAAAATGGTAAAATAATTATTAACCTTTTATAAATATATTGAAAAAAAAAATGATTGAATGAGATGCTCATAAGGTAACGTAGTTGAATACATACAACAAGGCAGATGAAGGAGGCAACGATGAAGGTGCGGTAACGACCGAGATGGGCATCGGCGATGTAGGCGCCAAAGATGGGAGTGATCCAAACAGTTGCAGTCCAGTTGGTGACGTTGTTAGAGGCAGTGACAGTTCCTTGATGAAGCTTATCCGTCAAATAAGTAATAAGATTGGAGGAGACGCCGTAGTACGCCGTCCGCTCGAACACTTCGTAGACGACGATGAAGAAACAGGCTGACCAACGACCTCTGTGGGATCGACGGACGGGATTGCCTTTCAAATCCACGCTTCCGTCTTTGCTGTAATCATCCTCAACCCCAAACCTTTCTTCTACAAAAGGATATGATCTTTCGCTTACTCTCATTATTATTCAATATTGTTCCTTTCCTTTCAACCTTCTCTCTTTTACCATCACAAATCCCTCACAATATCCACACATATATATATGAAATCAATTCTTAATGAAGTGAGAGGATTTTGTCGGAAATAAACTAATGTTTTCATTAGAGAATAAAACAGCGGGATTAGTTTTTATTTGATTCAGTTTATTGTTGATTCAGTTATTAATTCTTTACTTTTTTTTTCCTTCCAATTTTCCTTAGGTCTTTTTGTTATTTTCAAATTAAAATTAGGTATTTTTTTTATATATAGATTGAAATTTAACATTTTTCTCTTGGTCTTTTTCTAAGGGACCGTTTGATTTAAAGTTTTATGCTGGAATAAGATATCTGGAAATAAAAAATGATTATATTTATAAACAAAAATTGTATTTGTAGATTAATAATTTAAAGAATAAACAATATTAAATATATCAATAAAAAGTTAATTACGAATTAATAATAATTTTAATTATAAATATTTGAAGACTAAGTAATTTATAATTAAAATTAACCAATTAATATATTTAATGAACGTCATATTAATTATAATCTAATACTTAAATATTTTTATTATTAATTAAGTTCAACATTAGTAATTTTAATTTTAATTAAATAATATAAGAAAATATATTTTAATGGACAATATATTATATAAAAAAGGAAAAAAATGAGATAAAAATATGATATATTAATAAAGAATACTAAAAAGTATTTGATAAATATGATATGTTAATAATGAATGAAGTATTAAAAAATTAATCACAATAAATAATTAATTTCTTATAAATAATCAGTGATGATTATATATACATAATGAATGATTAAATTAAAATTAATCTCAATAAATAATTACTTGATTATTAAAAAAATAAAAAAATAAAAAATTATTATTATTGAAAAATGAAGTTTAATAGTAACTAAATTTAACTAATCTTGGTTTACTAATTAAATATATTTAAGCAAGTGTTACTAATCAATTAATAGTTTATGTAAAAAAAAAAATCCATTCATTTAATAAATTTTTATTATAAAAATAAGTTAAGTGAATATTTTAATGGAACATTATCAATTTATTAAAATAAATATTTATATTATTTCTCTTAAATTAATATTAATTAATTAATTAACTAACCATTCAAAGTAAAATTATATGTAAAATGGAAAACAGATAAAGAAGGGAAAAGAGAAAACTCACCTTTTTGAAAGAGAGTAGAAAACTCTTATATGTGGGAAATGAGGGTGTCTCGAAATAAGGCAAAGTATTGAAAACTGTGAAATAAATATTGGAATTGGATATTTATGTCAATTCTCATGCAGAAAACCTTCCAACCAAACGACCCTTAAATGACAAACATATATGTACTATAATAATTGGTCATTTTCCTAAACAACAAATATATATGCATCATAATAATTAAAATACTGAAAGGAATTTAGGATTAGAGATAAATTTTTATATATATATACCCTCAATTTGGTTCTGTTTTGACTTATTTTTTCAATAAAACTAACCCAAAAATCACTATTAGTTTTCTCCAAATATGAACTAAAGTATCTAATTTTATACTTAAAAAACCCAAGTGTTTTAACTCTTTGGTTGATTGATCTTTGGTCAAGTTTTGCAAATCCCATCTTTTCTTTTCTTTTTCTTTTTTTTTTCTTTTTCTTTTTTTCTTTTTTTCTTTTTTTTTTTTGTCTTCTTCTTTCTCTCGTCAACCAAATTACTATTATTTTTCTTTAGTAATTAAAGAGAACTTGGACTTCATATACAATATCTTACTTTTTTTTTTTTTTTTGAGAAAATATACAATCTCTTAATTACTCTTAGTATACACACCTTAAAATTATATATACTTCCTATGCAAGTATTGTACTAGTTGGAGTATCTATTGACTTTTTGATGTGGTATATTTTATTCAAAATTAGAACATTTTAAGCCATTGCCATCCTACCACTATAAAGATTTTCATTTTACCTTGTTTTTATGTTGCCTCATGGCGTTATTATAATTTCTTTCTTTTATAAATAACTGGGTTATGCATGCATTCTTTTTGTGGGTTATACAATCTATTTTCTCGACTCCAATGTCTATTTATTAGATTTTGATAAAATATTATAAGTGCAATTTGTCCCACATTTATTAAATTAAAAAATAGGATGGATTCCAAACCTATAAAAGGAGCCTGTGCCTCTAATTTTAAGTCGTCTTAGTTAGAAACAATTTAAACTTGAGTATGAAAAGAGGTGTGTAGTATAAAAACTTTGAGATAGTGTTCTTGTAATTGAGGTCGAGAGAGAATTGTTGTGATTTCACATAAAGTGAGTTGTAGTTTTACTCCCATTATTGTGTTTCTAATTTTATTATTTTCTTTAAATTTCTCTGTTATATTTTTCTGCTTATTCCTATTATAGAAGTGAGAGATTTTTTCCCCAACCCACATCTTATCTTCTAATCACGAATTATAATTTTGCTTAATTAGGGTTTGATTTCCTTTTTTTTTCTTCTAGTTTTTCCATTTATTTGATTTAATGAAGTTTTAAAGAATAACTCTCATAGGAAAAAAAAAAAAAAAAAAAGATATTGACAATTCCAAATGGATTTTTCTTTATATATTAATATATCCTACGCCTTCAATTTAGGGAATTTTTAATTTATAAGCAATAGAGACCACCAGCATCATTAAAGCACAGAAGACCAATGATGCTGTATTTTGAAATCTCTTCAGCCACATAATTATTAGTCAAAAAAAAATTAATTAAAAAAGTCATATGGGCATGCTATTCTCTCAACTTCGTTTCTAAATTCTACGCCAAAAGACCTATATTTCTTCCTTCTTTTCGAAATTAAAAAATAATTGCATACATTGAAAGGAATTCCAAGAAAAGAAGTGCTAATTATTACTAAATTAAGTTGTACTAGGAAATCCTTTTCATATGTAATTAAAATATAATTTTAATACTTATTACTAGGATTATTTCAATTCGATTTTAGTTTAAATTTCAAAAATTGTTTTGCTGCCGATGGAAATTAATACAACAAAAAGTTGAAACTGAAAAATTGGAAAAATAAATAAAAATGAAAATTTGAGTGTACAAGTGTTATGCAAATTATAGAAAAAGAAAAAAAAGAGAGAAATTGAAGAAACAACACTACTTAGACGTATGTTATATATTTATTGTGCAACTCATTCTAATCCCACAACAAACAAAAGTGAATAATAGTTAACAAAAATAAATTGTCATATGATAAATAGTAATTATTTTAACAAATATTTTTTATAAGAAAAAGTTATATGACTCACATGCCAACGTCTTTTAACTTGCACTTATATAGTACTTTTTAAAAGCAACTATAGTGGATCAAGTAGGGGGCCACTAATGGAGTGCAAATTAGCTAGATACAATAGAAAAACACACTTCTATATGGATATTACAAAAGAAGACTTTCATTTGAGAATTCTCATAATAATTAGAAGAAAAAGTATAATGTTGTGTCTTGAGTTGAGAGGAAGACTTTTAAGTTGAACAATGCCAACGATAAGTAGGATTGGAAGATTCGAACACCTAACTAACATTTTATTGAAATGGTAATGTTAGAGTAATTATGTAATTTGATGTATTTGGGTTATTTTAGGCTAAATTTTGTTAGAATTTAGTATCTATTTTAAGGTATTCTCATGTGTATTTATACACTCGTATTTTCTCATTAATTAAGAAATATATAAATACAAAAAAGGTTAATTTGGTATCAAAGCCCAAATTCTCAAATTTAGGGTTAAGTCTTTATCGTCCCATCCCTGCAAGCCCCAGATCCAGTCATTCAGCTCCGACGTCACATCCCTGCCATCACATCCTCATCACCTGTACAAGGCTTAGCTCTAGTGTCGATCTGTAAACTAAGATCCATGCCTATTACATGAATACTTGAACTTTATATAGAGACATAAATATAGATCAATTTCGAGTATATAGCCAAAATGGTCTATAGTATACGAATAAGGTTGGGTGCCTTATTCTGGTAACACTATTGGATGCGGCCTACTCTGTAGCGGTTACAAGTTGTTGTAAAGGTGCTACAAATGAAGTGATCCTGATTCGTTCATGTATTGACATGAGGAGTAGGGACATCCTAGGCAATGAGTTTGCATAAGATCGAACCAAGAAATAAGTTATTATTTTTTAACGTTGTTTACTAGACTATTTCGCTTAGATGACCAATGTAACTCGATCTTGATCCTGAGCTAACTATAAACTCATGTTTATTCAGGATTATCCTTATATTTGCATGGGTGAGGGTTGGCTCAACAACGTCAACTCAATAAGCCTCACATTTCAGCAGTAAGACCGGGAAGATAGCTGGGGACATAGAATGCAAGATAGAATTCACGCCTACCCGATTTAGGGATAGGAGAAAGGTTGTTCTCTTAAGTATTGAATCCAGGTCTTGAACAAGGGGCCCCACCCTCTCTTTGGCTCGAGAGGGATCCAGTTTAGTGATTGGATCATAAACAAATTGTTCATTAGAGGATCAGTAGGAACTTAAGAAGCAAGACGTAATATCGGGGGTAAAACAACATATTGACCTAGCCGTTATTACGAACAACCTGTGAAGGGTCGACTTACTAGTTATGGTTAAATCATTGGACATAAATATATCTACAGTGAGAAGAGTGCAACTATCGAGCTATAGTGGTGTGACTTGATAGTTAACGAATACTGATTAATTTGGTCTAAAGAGTTTTAGCAAATTAATCTTAAATCGTTGGAGCTCATGATTTGTAGGTCCATAAGGTCTCTCTACTAGCTCGTAAAACATGAACACCTTGAATTAATAAATTGAGTGAATTTGGAATGATATCAATTTGAATTGTTCAAATTGGAATTAGGGTTTGAATTTGAATAAGTTCTAATTCAAATTAGAGTTTGTATAATTATATTCGATATAATTAAACGTTTAATTTGTTGAAATTAAACAAAATTAGAGAGTTTATAATATTTAAATATTGATTTAAATATTAATTACATGAATTAGATTCATGTTTTAAAATTAGGTATATGGTTAATTTAATATTTGATATTAAATTAATTAATTAATTAAATATGTTTAATTAATTAAAAATCAAATTAATTTCCAATTTTAAATTCAAATTAAAAAATTGGATTTCTTAATTTTAGATTTGATTAATTGAGAATTAATTAAATCAAATTTTGATTCATTATAGAATTAATTAAAAGAAATTAATTTGAAAATTAAAAAAAAAATTCTAAGTGGGTTTTTCCCATAATTGAACTTAGTAGGAGGTGTTCCTCCTTGGTGAACACACAAATCCCATTAAAACTTTAAGTAGGTTCTGGCATGGTGGTTGATCTGAACTGCTTGCATATTGAAGAAGGATAAAAACCTTTTCAATTGACTATGATTGTGAGGGGCTGAAGCTGAAAATATGATTTTCTACAACTCATCTTCTTCCTCACAAAACCCACATTTCTAACTTCACAAATTCACTCAAATTCGAGTTTCACCACTCAAATTTAAGGTTGAGATTAGTAGAGAAGATCTCTTGGTGGTTCACTGTCAATTAGGAACTAAATTAACGTGAAGAGCAGCTTGAATTTGGGAAAATTCATCAAAGGTATATTGAAATTGAAACCTTCTTCATTTTTTTTGTAAAAGCATGCTTTAGAACTTAAATTAAATGTAATTAGAGTGCTTATTGATTCTGTTTGCTTATGTTGCATGCTTGTATATCCTATCAATTGGTATCAGAGCATGATTTAAACACTCAATTGACGTTAATTTGAGTTTTGGTGGGTGAATTTATGAGATTGCATGTTTATGGACTGATATGGATGTTTTTCAACTTTGGCATTAGATTTGTCTTTGATTTCCAAGTTAAATTTATAATTGGCTCTTGATTGATGAGCTTATATGTGTGTTCAAGAGTTTGTAATTTATTTGGAGCCATTAGAGTCTAATTATGGTGTAATTTGGAGATTGAAGCAAACAAGATCATGGAGCTACTTCTGGAGGACAACCTTCTGCCTAGGCAGCATTGCAACACTACCCTTGGGCGTTGCAACACTATGCTTGACATTACCCGCAGCGTTGCAACGTTAGGATGAGCGTTGCAATGCTGCTCATCCCAGCTGAGCAATGCACTGTTCGAGCCAATTCGCACGGAAGAGTTCTGGTTCGACTGGTTCAGCCCCTATCCAGTCCAGTTCAACAATTCTTGGACCAGTTCAACCCATTTTGATGCTTTGGAGGTCTGGTTCGAGCGATTCGAGTCTAGTTTGGACGGTTTTACACCAACTTGAAGCTGTTTTTAGACCTGTTTTGTAATAAACTAGTTATTTCTACTTGCTTAGGAGGCCAAAGTTGAACCATATCAGTATTATTTAAATAATTATGCATGTGATGTATGTCGTATTTAAATATAAACATGTTTGTGCATATAGTATGCCGATTTAAAATCCTACCATAGGAAGGATGTTACATTCATGATATATGTTATAAATTTTTATAATGTATAGAATGCATGTTTAGGGTTTCTGTTATTTAATATAACTGTTATATTAAATTTGAATGCCTTTTATGTGTGTTATGGATGTAAAAGCATGCCTATTTTTTATAAGTAGTTATAAAATTGAATTAGACATTAAAATCCATAACAAAGATAAGCTGCATGCTCATGTAGGTTAACCACCTGTTTTAATAAGTTAAAATAGGTTGATATCTTGTAAAACGTGGTGAAAAACTTAACCGGTATATAATCCTATCTAAGGCTGGAGGTACTTAAGTTGACGGTCTACGGAATACCTCTTATATGAGGATTATGGCTGAATAATTGAGCATTGTTAACCAGTTTTATGAGCAATACGTGAGCGGTGTGAGGTAATAAAAAGGTTTATCACCTAGACATCGTAGGTTAAAATCCATTTATAAGCGTTATACTTGGATAAACCATATAGACTTAGGGTTGTTTAATTAGCCGAAATGAACTTAAGTATAAATATACCCAAATTAATAGTAGAACATTTCAGTGAGAGTTTAATAACTTATATGATAAAGTTATTAGAACACTTTAGTGGAAGATTAATAACATATACGATACATTATTTTTAGCTCTCATGTCCTTAAAAATTCACAATGGAGATTTAAGCGGTACTTCGTGTCACCCTGGGAGTGACCTCCATTCAAAAAGTATTTTCATAAATTGAGATTCTGGTGAATAAAGAGAAGTCGTTTAAACAAAAATCAAATATATGATACATAGATTTCAACTTTCATGTCCCCACATAGTTCATACCATGAGATTCATATGACGCTTTGTGTCACCCTGGGAGTGACCTCCATTCGGAAAGTGTTTGTATAAGTCAAGAGCAAGGTGAATGGGGGGAGGATATGAGTCAACGTGTCCTATAGTCTGTTCCATTAGTTTGGACCGTGAGATTCCTATGTTGCGCCTGCTGGTTTGTTTTAGGCGTCCCTTGCTAGTCGTTTAACGACGGCTATCCCCTTAGAGGGTTGTAACATGGGATTTGGAACAACTCAAACTCCAAAAATGGATAGGATTTCTTAGGTCCATTCCTAACCTTGACTCTCCATTTCAGTAGCATCCTTAGGGTCGACCTCTGAGGTCTAAAAATGGAGGGTTACACTTACAGAATTATTAAAGTGTTAGTAATTTATGACCAAAAACAGTAACTAAACGACTATAGGAATAAGAGTTATTCTAGAGATAGTGTTTGGTCAAAATTGTTTTGCTTTAGTGAAGAAATATTTGCTACCCCTCGATTGCACTTATTCTGACTCATTATAGTATCGTTGCAAATAAATAATGGTTATGGATACAGTATTACTTGTTTCACTAAAACTTGATTTTAGATTTAGATGCAAGTTTACTAAATTAGAATTTGTTTAAATTTTTCAGCATGTCGAATTCTTCTAGAATACTCGTTTCTAAATTAATTAACAGTAAAATCGAATCAACGTACAAATTACTAGCAGTTGATGGTTCTAAAGGAGTTTTAACAGAGGATTGTCCTCTATCTCCCAATTCATCTAAAGTTTTGAACGATATAGATCAGAATGCAAAATTCAAACAACAAGATAAATATGATTTACTTGTTATTGAAACATGTTTAGTGGAAAATGATAAAACCTGGATAATAGATTCAGGTGATGCTAATTATATCTGTACTTTCTCACAGGAAACAAGAGAGACAATTGACAGAAGGCGAAGCAATCTTTAAAGTAGGGATCGAGGAGGTTATTTCAGCTAAGTAATGGGAGATATGAAGTTATTTATAGGAGATAGATACATTTTACTTAAAAATGTTCATTACATTCCTTCTATGAAAAGGAATTTAATATCTATCTCTTGTTTGCTAGAACAAAATTATAAGGTTTTTTTCTAAAATGATAAAGTGTTCATTACTTCAAAGAATATCAAAATTTGTTCTGCAAAGTTAGAAAACAACTTGTATTTGTTAAAACTGACTGAGGTAAAGACCATTTTGAACATAGAGATGTTTAAAACAGCTGAAACTCATAATAAAAAAAGGAAAGTTTCTCCACATGACTATCTTTGGCATTTGAGACTGGGTCACATAAATCTCAACAAAATTGAGAGATTGGATAAGAATAATCATCTAAATAAGTTAGAAGACAGTTCATTACCACCATGCGAATATTGTCTTAAGGGTAAATGACTAAAAAATATTTTTCTTGAAAAGGTCTTAAAGCCAAAGAACCCTTAGAGCTGGTACATTCAGATCTTTGTGGTCCTATGAATGTTAGAGCTAGATGAGGGTATGAATATTTCATCAGCTTCGTTGATGACTATTCAAGGTATGGGCATATTTACCTAATGCACCAAAAGTCCGAAACATTTGAAAAGTTCAAAGAATATAAGACTGAGGTTGAGAACCAATTAGGTAAAAAGATTAAAATACTTCGATCAGATCGAGGTGGTGAGTATATGGACTTGGAATTCCAAAACGATTTGATTGAACATTGAATCCAGTCTCAACTCACAGTCCCTAACACACCTCAGCAAAACGATGTGGCAGAAAGGAGAAACAAAACCTTTTTGGACCTGGTTCGTTCCATGATGAGTTATGTTCAGTTACCAAATTCTTTCTAGGGACATGCAGTTGAAACTACAGTGTACATTTTGAACATGGTTCCCTAAAAAATTGTTTCTAAAACACCTTATGAGCTCTGGAGAGGACATAAAGGAAGTTTACATCGCTTCAAAATCTGGGGTTGCCCAACACATGTGTTGTGCATAATCCTAAAAAATTGAAACACCATTCAAAAGTATGCCTATTTGTAGGCTACCCTAAAGAAACAAAATGTGGTATCTTTTATGATCCTCAGGAAGATAAAGTATTTGTGTCAAAAAAAATGCAACTTTCTTGGAGGAGGACCACATGAAGAAGCATCAACCTCGCAGTAAGCTAGTAATAGAAGAAATGTCCAGAGAAACGACATATCCATCAATAAGAGTTGTTGGTGAAACCAATACTTCACATTCTTCTCAAGAGTTGAGAATGCTTCGACGTAGTGGGGGGCTTGTGCAACAGCCTGACCGGTACATGGGTTTAATTGAAATTCAAACCATCATACCAGGTGATGGCTTAGAGGATCCATTGACTTTCAAAGAAGCAATGATTGATGTTGACAGAGACTAGTGGATCAAAGCCATAGACCTTGCAATGGAGTCTATATACTTTAATTCTGTCTGAGATCTTGTAGATCAACATGAAGGGGTAAAACCCATCGGTTGAAGGTGGATATATAAGAGAAAATGAGACTAAGCTAATAAGGTACAAACCTACAAAGTAAGACTTGTGGCAAAAGGGTTTACCCAAAGAGAAGTGGTAGACTATGAAGAAATCTTCTCTCCGGTTGCCATGATAAAGTCAATCAGAATACTCTTGTCCATAGCTGCATTTTATGATTATGAAATATGGCAAATGGATGTCAAGACAACCTTTCTGAATGACTATCTTAAAGAGAGTATCTACATGTCTCAACCAGAAGGGTTAATTAAATAGGGTCAAGAGCAAAAAGTTTGCAAGCTTAACTGATCCATTTATGGGTTGAAATAAGCATCTAGATTCTGAAATATGAGATTTGACACTGTGATCAAAACTTACGGCTTTGAACAAAATGTTGACGAACCTTACGTTTGTAAGAAAATCGTTAACAAAACTGTTGCTTTTCTGGTGTTGTATATTGATGCTATTCTACTCAGTGAAAATGAAGGAGAATTTCTAGCTGACATTAAAAGATGACTGGCTACGCAATTCCAATGAAAGATTTGGGAGAAGCACAATATGTTTTTGGGATCCAAATAGTTCAGAACTGCAAGAACAAAACCTTAACATTATCTCAAGCATCTTATATAGACAAGATGTTGTCTAGATATAAGATGCAAAATTCCAAGAAAGGAACGTTGCCTTTCAGACATGGAATTCATCTGTCCAAAGAACAAAGTCCTAAGACACCTCAAGATGTTGAGGTTATGAAACGAATTTCATATGCATTAGCAGTAGGGAGTTTAATGTATGCTATGTTGTGTACTCGTCCTGACATATGCTATGTCGTTGGAATAGTCAATAGGTTTAATCCAATCCTAGATATGATCATTGGACTACCGTTAAGAACATTCTCAAGTATCTTTAGAGAATGAGAAATTACATGCTCGTGTATGGTGATAAGGATCTGATCCTTACAAGATACACTGATTCTGACTTCCAAACCGATATAGATTCAAGGAAATCAACTTCGAGACCAGTATTCACTCTAAATGGAGGAGCAGTAGTGTAGAGAAGTATCAAGCAAAGTTGTATTACTGACTCCACAATGGAAGCTGAGTATGTAGCTGCAAGTGAAGCGGCGAAAGAAGCAGTATGTGGCTAAAAAAATTCCTATCTGATTTGGAAGTGGTTCCAAATATGCACCTGTCAGTCACCCTATATTGTGATAACAATGAAGCAGTTGCAAATTCAAAGGAGCCTCGAAGGCATAAACGAGGAAAGCACATCGAGCGAAAGTACCATCTCATCAGGAAGATTGTACACAAAGAAGACATGATTATCACGCAAATAGCCTCACGAGGTAATTTAGTTGATCCATTTACCAAGGCCCTTTTCGTTAAAGTGTTCGAGGGTCATCTGGTAGGACTAGGTCTACGAGATACTTATAATTAGGCAAGTGGGAGAATTTATAGTTATTGATGATATGTAGAAATGCATGTCAGCTTAGGCCTTTTTTTTAGAATTATGAGGACTGTTAAGCATAATATGCGGCAATTATGTTAGAAATTCATGAGAAAATGAGCTTGCGGCGTCCAACATTAAGAATCTCGGCTAACCCATTATTATGCGTTATTATGCGTTCAACTATCTATTTTTGTAGCTAACGCAGGAAGTGGATGCAAACGCGGAAGCCGGGCTACCGTATAGACGACCGCATGCGGAGAAACTCTCCATCGCAAAGGCAAACGCTTTCGATAAACAGATGGATGTTGCGGTAATCAGCCGCATTCATCCATCGCATGAGAGTTACGATCATCAAGCGATTACAGTCATCGTGTAGAAGTTGCGGTATTAAGCGAATGCGGTCACTGCACGATTGCGGCTACACGATAACACATAATAAAGGGATCAACACAAGGTTGGTGGAATGAACGCACACGCATATCTCGGGAAAATCAAAAGGTGATGTTGACATTTCACCTACCACGTTGTTAGCAGCAGAGATTTAGAAAGGACTAAAGTGCCGCGAATGTCAGAATCAGAGCAGTCCATTAATGTTGTCGGCAATCCAAGATCTATATATAGAAGCAGATGAGCAGAAGTTCAAATTATCTAAGGTTTTCGCCTGAGGTTTGCCTTAGGGCGGATTCTTGTGATCCAGACAAATGCGTGAGAAAGAAGCTTGAGAGTTCTTCACCTCGTTCTTCCATTCTGAGTGAGTCAATGTCACACCCCGCCCCAGACCACCCTCTCAGCCTAGAGAAGGGCGTGGCTGCAGCAGTTATCAACCCTTTGGCTGACACTTACTGCCCACCGCAGCCTTGACACACATCTGCTGGAAGCAAGACATTGCTTCCAGTTGGCCATTTTATTTTCTCTTCTTTTCTCATATTGTATTGTATTACATTTTGGGATTAAGGAATTAATACAATATGTGTTCAATGCATTTATGTGTTTCCTTCGATTCCATCTCCATCTTCTTTATTTAGCATCTTTAACTTTCATTGCATCACTTAATGAGATTGCTAGAGTATTGCATACTTAGTCAAGTGGATTAGAGATATGAAGCATGTAGCAAACCACCGAGAGGTGTGCGTTGTGTGAGTGTGTGAGAAAACCTTATTTTTTTTAGTGTGAAGCTGTAGCAACGCCTGTCTATAGGCAGATGCAACGCTTGTATATGAGCAAAGTCAGCAACAACTAACTGCTCAGGAGGGTAAGTGGTTGGTCGCATTAAGCAATGTAAGCAAGTATTCACTAGAGATAGGAATAATCTTACGTCAGCCAAGTTTATGTGATTACCTTGTCTTATGAGTGCATCATTCATCATTTAGGCATACTTGAGAGAGTAGTCTAAAACCCAAATCTAAGACTCGAGAGAGCGGATTGGAACGTATAAGCAAGAATGGGGAAATTAGGAATAAGCTCCGTTTGCTATCACACAGCGTATGCACCCTACAGATAGGATATTGCATGCGTCCAGGAAGTAGGATATGGTGGTGATATGCTGCTATCACGCTCATGCAACGAGAGCACGTGAGCGGGTTATGGAGGTTTAGGCATATGCTTCTCGGCACTATCACATATACATCACATACGTCCTAGAGTTAGGCTCAAGTGTGTGTAGCATGATCGCATAGCTTGTGTTGGCTGAGGTTGCCCTTGCGGTCAAGCTCAGTGTTGCAGTGAAGACATCTCCACATTTTATCTATTTTTCCATCCATTTACTTCCTATCAATAGTTGTCGTATCTTTACCTCTCATTCATATTCTCATTGCGTTGTCTGTTAGTTAGGAATAGGAATAGTTTTAGCTTAGAAACCCCTCCATCATTCTTTTATCAACCACTGCATGCACATTACCGAATAGTATTTAGTACAAGTCCCTGTGTTCGACCTCGGATCACCCGAGAAACTTGCGCTCGCGTTATACTTAGCGTGAATGCAAGAAAACTTGTGACAGGAACGCATGGTCATCGCGTATATTTGTTAACGCATAGTTCCCTCCAACGCATGACCTCCGACGCATGATAATCAACGCATACATTAAGAACATGCATCGCATATTGCGTCCATGGAACTTTAGTCGTCAAGTAATTTATAGCTAATTTTCCGTCATCAAGTATCTGACGCTCGAGTTTATTGTGTTTATTCTTTAGTATTTATTCTCTCATTGTAACTCAACAATGTGTATATTTTTATATATTGATCCACTAGAGTTTTAGTCCAAGTGGAAGTAATGTTGGGTTGTTGTAAAGTTAAATATATTCTATTATCAATAAAGATGTTATTCAACATCTCTTCAATAAAGTTTTTATTGAATCTTTAAATTGCATTCATAAAGTCTAAATCCAATAAACTAAGGTTCATGGGTATTACATGAATGCTTGAACTTTATGTAGAGACATAAAGATGGATCAAGTTCGAGCATATAGCCAAAATAGTCTATAGTATACGAACAAGGTTGGGTACCTTATTTTGGTAACACTATTGGATGCGGCCTACTCCGTAGCGGTTATAAGTTGTTGTAAAGGTGCTACAAATGAAGTGATCCTAATTCGTTCATGTATTGACATGATGAGTGGGGGTGTCATATGCAATGAGTTTGCATAATATCAGACCAAGAAATAAGTCACTCTTACTTTCTAACATTGTTTACTATTTAAGACGGACTATTTTGTTTAGATGATTTAGATAACTCAATCTTAATCTTGAGCTAACTATGAATTCCTATTTATTTGGGATTACCCTTAGATTTGCATGGGTAAGGGTTGTCTTAACAGCACTAGCTCAATAAGCCTCCCATTTTTGGGGTAAGACCGAGTAGATAGTTGGGGACATAGGGTGCAAGATAGAATTAATGCCTACCCGATTTAGGGATAGGAGAAAGGGTTTTCTCTTAAGTACTGAATCCAGGTCTTGAACAAATGGCCTCACCCTCTCTTTGGCCCGAGAGGGATCCGATTTAGTGATTGGATCATAAACAAATTGTTCATTAGAGGCTTAGTAGAATCTTAAGGAGCAAGACGTATTATTGAGGTAAAACGGCATATTGACCCAGCCGTTATTACGAACAACCTGTGAAGGGTCGACTTACTAGTTATGGTTAAATCATGTGGACACAAATATATCTACAGTGAGGAGAGTGCAACTATCGAACTATAGTGGTGTGACTTGATAGTTAACGAATACTAATTAATTTGGTCTAAAGAGTTTTAGCTAATTAATCTTAAATCGTTGGAGCTCATGATCTGTAGTTCCATAAGTTCCTTCTACTAGCTCGTAAAACATGAACACCTTGAATTAATAAATTGAGTGAATTTGGAATGATATCAATTTGAATTGTTCAAACTGAATTTCAATTTGAAAATGCTTAAATTAGAATTAGGGTTTGAATTTGAATAAGTTCTAATTCAAATTAGGGTTTGTGTAATTATATTCGATATAATTAAACATTTAATTTGTTGAAATTAGATGAAATTGGAGAGTTTATAATATTTAAATATTGATTACATGAACGAGATTCCTGTTTTAAAATCAGGTGTGTGATTAATTTAATATTTAATATTAAATTAATTGATTAATTAAATATGTTTAATTTATTAAAAATAAAATTAATTTTCAATTTTAAATTCAATTAGAGAAATTGGATTTTGTAATTTTAGATTTGATTAATTGATAATTAATTAAATCAAATTATGATTAATTACATAATTAATTAAAAGAAATTAATTTGAAAATTAAAAAAAAAAAAGTTCTAAGTGGGTTTTTCCCGCAATTGAACTTAGTAGGAGGTGTTTCTCCTTGATGAACACACAAATTGTTGGGAATGATTTCCTAAATCTCCTATTAGTCTCGTAGTTTGTTATTAATAAAATAAGTATTATTTTATAAGTATTTACTCAATCCAATAAACTAATATATGAGGCTATTTTATGTAAATTTAAACAAGTATGTCGAGATATACACGTAGATCTTGTATAAATTAATAATCTAAATGGTTTATAGTAGATGGATAAGAAGGGATACCTTATCCTAGTGACACTATGGATACAACCCGCTTTGTAGATGTTACAAGTGTTGTAAAGTGCTACAAATGGTCTAATCTTGATCATTCATGTGGAGACATGCTAGCAGGGGTATCCTATACAAAGAGTTTATATAAGACCGGATCACGAAATGATTAGTCTCTTTATATAACACCGTTGATAATTGAGACTTACATTTCATTAGGATGACCATAGGTGACATGATCTTAATTCTGAGTGAGTTGGGAACTTTTGCTCATGAGGGCGGTCCTTTGATTCATATGGGTGAGAGTGGCTAGATTGCCAACTTAACAAACCTACCATTTTGGGGATTCGTCTGATTGGGGAGTTGGGAACTCAACTACACAAGACGGAATTCACTCCTTCTCCGAAGCAGGGGTAAGTAGATAAATTTCTCCCTTAAGGGTTGATTCCGGGTCTTGAACATAGTGGTCACACCCTCTCTTGGGAAGAGAGGACTCAATCATAGTGGGACTATGACTTAGTGTTCATTAGAGGAATTAGTGGTAGTTAAGGAGTTAGATGTAACTACATGAGAAAAACGGTAAATTGGTCAAGCTGTACTTACAAGCGATTTGTGAAGACACTGTTGATTGGTTATATGGACACAGAAATATATCTGTAATGCGAAAAGTGCAACTGTCGGTCCTTAGTGGACTGCCCGACAGTTAACAGATGGTGGATATCGTGATTAAAGAATTTTGTCAGTTATTCACGTATCGTTGGAGCTTCAAGCTACAAGTCCATAAGGTCTCTTTAGTAGCTCAATGGGTTCAAGTTGAGAATTAGATTTTGAGTTAGTTTTAAGTGTTCAAATTAACAAGAGGAAATTTGATTATATATGATATAATTAAATTGATTCAATTATATGTGATATAATTGATATAATGTATTTGATACATTATTTGATTGAAGGAAATAATATAAATATGATTTATATTAAATACCATAAAATAGAAAAAGAACTATGGTTTATATGTTGTATATGATACAATATTGATAATTCTTTTATCTATAACCGACTTAAGTGGGAGGTTATTTCTGGTTTTATGGTAACTGTGAGATAAAAGAAAAAATTATTTTCCAAATTAATTCGGTTGTATCATCTCAAAAAGATTAACTATCGAGTAAAAAGGTTTTACTACACAATAGTCTTACAGAGCATAAGCGATCAAGCATCGAGTAACTATATGATAGTACTCGTTTCTACAAGATCGAGTAGCAAGTCTATACGATAGGCTTCTTCTTCTACACGATCGTTTGATCGCATACTCGATCGTTTACCTCCAACTTCCCTCTCGAAATTATACAGAGCCCATAACTCTTGAATTCTCACGCTGAGAATACTAAGGTACCCTTGTAGCGGGGTCGAGTTTTCTTTGAGGGTCGAGGATTGAGTTGCACTCGATTGTGATCAATAATTTTCTAGTTTGTGTTATTTGTTGAATTTCTCGTTGCATTCAAGTTCTTGTTTGGACGCGTTGAAGTTTGATCGTGAGGAAAGAGTTCTCCAAAGGTATTATACTTGTTCCCTTTGTATTTACTTTGAAGAAGCATGTTGTAATTTAGTCTTTATGCATAACTGTTTCTGTATAACTGTAAACGTTTGAATTCTTTCACAATGAAGTTTGGAACGATCTGCTTTCGCTCACTGGTTCTCTAGTTTTAGAGTTCCTTCACAAATCCCATTAAAACTTCAAGTAGGTGTTGGCATGGTGGGATCTGAAGTGCTTGCATGTTGAAAAAGGATAAAAACCTTTCCAATTGACTGAGATTGAGAGGGTGACAACTTGTAGAAATACAAGCTATTTATGCCACCTTATCTAGATATTTCGGCCAAAAGTTAGTTAATACACACCAATTGTATGAAAATTAGCCTAGATTTACAATAATTATAAATGATTGCAATTACACCTACTAACACCATAAAGATGGAAGACAAGCCGAATTTTACTCTGTTTTGCAGGAAACTAAGTCACTGCTTGCATTCAAGGCTCAAGAGAAATTGACCAACGCATCTCTGTCACATTGCGCCCGTCAATCAACAATGAAGAGACGATCACCGCAATGACGACGTAATGCGACAGTTGATCCAGAGCTGTATTTCAACCGCATACGGTAATAAAAACAACACCGTATGTGAACTCACGATTGAAAGATGCAGTTGAGCAACGCATAAGCGGAGGATTGAAACACGTGTACAACTAATAGTTGTGCAGAATTGACAGTGTGATTGCATAACAGGAGAAATAATTATTCCTCCATCTTCGAAATTATCATAACAATCAGTGGGGACCACAAGGCCGGAGTCAAAGACCTGCAGCTATAAATACCCCATAGATTTCAGAGAAAACTTATGCTACTGGATACAGGGCTAATTGCTACTAAAGTGTTGAGAGAAAAGGCTGAGCTGAGTGCTTAAGTGAAGAAATCCGGGAAGAAGACGAGATAAGGCCGAGAGGTGAATCTCATATCTAATCTACCAAATACCCGATCTAAAGCTATGTGCATAGATTTCTGCTACCGGTTGAGCAAGCCTGAGAAGGAAGCTCATCCTACCATCAGATCCATCCAAACTGGCAAGCAGATTTCCATCGAATTGGTGCCAAGACGTTGGCGCTTGTTTGTATCTATTCTATCTCTTTCATCGTTGTATTTCACTTTCTCTTTATCTCTTCATTCACACACCATGTATCAAACGCTTAATAGACATATTAAATGTTTCGATAGTTTTCATATACTATTCTCTGTCTATTTCCGTTCCCCCATTAATCACTTTCTCCATGGTGTTTTATTAATTCCCTGATAATCAATGTGAATTAAATAAGTACTTAATTTGTGTTAAAGATATAAAATGTGTTTAGCTAAGGCATGCTAAACGACATCTTCACCTGTGAGAGCAGAAGTGAAAATGTCATTCCGATCTATCGAGAGAAGGTTAGAAGAATGCGTTAACTAAAGCAAGTAGTACTTCCAGACATGGAAGCAACCTTGCGTTCATTACGTTAGTCTCTGTTTCACCACAGACATGTAGGAGCGCGGCCAATCACTGAAAGGTGTACGCCAAGAGAAGAGCGGAATAGTATTTATAGATTCAACACAATTGAGAACTTGCGCTGTTATATTATTTATCTTTCTCTTTCTATTCCGTTCATAAGACTTACCGCCGCATTCCACGTTCTTTTCATAACCTTCACAGCCAGCCTTGACCCCAGCATCTTGTATCATGAAGCCTGTATCTTGTATCATCTAGCTTAGGTTTACTGTATTTTTATTTTATTATCGCATTTTTACCGCTTTACTTTATTTTATTGCAATTTTATATACTTGTATAAACACCTTTTAAAGATTGAAAAACCTGGTCGCATATATCACGAACATACCACAATAACCTAAAACAGTACCTGTGTTCGACCTCGGATCATACCGATAAACTTGCAGTGGAATTACACTTGGTTCCATCATAAGGAAACTTGTGACAACACATGGCATACTACGTGAACATCCATAATTAACGCATATATAGAAGTAGTATCTCATCATTTCGTGCATAGAACATCACACACCTTAGCATTACAATAGAGGGGCTGAAGCTGAAAATATGATTTTCTACAACTCATCTTCTTCCTCATAGAACCCACGTTTCTAACTTCACAAATTCACTCAAATTCGAGTTCCACCACTCAGATTCAAGGCTGAGATTAGTAGAGAATATCTCTTGGTGGTTCACTGTCGATTTGGAGTTGAATTAACGTGAAAAGTAGCTTAGATTTGGGAAAATTCATCAAAGGTATGTTGAAATTGAAACCCTCTTCATTTTTCTGCAATAACATGTTTTAGAACTAAAATTAAATGTAATTAATGTGCTTATTGATTCTTTTTGCTTCCGTTGCATGCTTGTATATCCTATCACCCTCGAGGTGCACCTTATCGCCTTGTCTCCTGTCTATTTGGCGTGCAATCTCTACTAGCCCCAGATTGCGGATTCAAGCAGTTGTTCAACTGTTCAATCATGGATTCAAGAATTGGTTTAGATTTGCTCGATTACCTCCTCCATCTGGTCAGCTATCGAAGTCATTCAGCCATTCGTGTCAATTTTGATCTGTTCGACTTTCTTCTCTAGTCGTTTAGCTATCCAGTTGCTCACACCTCTTTAGATCCACACAGATTTGGTCAATGCCAGTATCAATCAGCCGTTCAACAGTCGTTCCCTAGCCATTGGACTTTGACAATCATTCACACCTCTTTGCTTCAGTAGCAAATCCATTTGTCTTTAATATTCATTGGCCTTGAGCTCACTAGATCTATACATTATGGTTTGTGAAGGTTATAAAATACTATGTCTCATTTTCCCTTTCTGCCTATAATGGAAAAAATTGACATATTTCTTCCTATTAGCACCATGCCTAATGACACCAACTACATCACTTAGGCTCATCAAATGAAGAGTTTTTTTTAGGTCGCAAGCTATGGCAGATTGTTACTAGAGATCTCATCAAACCTGACAAATGGGCTACTGAAGAAGAAGGTATGTTTATTGAAAGACTAGAGGATTGAGATAGAAAATATCACTCGAGAATCACTTAGTTGGGTAACACTTCCATCCCTGCTATACATATCCAATTTGATGCATTCGATACTTCTAAAGAACTTTGGAATTTTTTATCTATATGGTTCCAAACTATTGGTCTAGCTCACTACTATCAGTTACACACTACTCTAGTCAGCACCAATCAGGATGTCGGGCAACCTATGAATGAGTGCCTCACTATTCTCTAATCAATTTGGACTCAGCTAAACCATGCTAAGATCAGTCCTAATCATCTGCAACTCATCAAGGTCTTTATGGGACTCTGTCTAGAATATGAGTCCATTTGTGTTGCCTTATTACATCACAGTCATTTACCATCTCTCGATGTTGCGATCCAGGAAATTCTTTTTAGGTGAAAAGACTTGGTCTAGTCTCCTCTCTGTCATCTAATGTTGCTCTCGCGACCACTCATCCACGTTCTCCATCTGAATCACCTTTCTAAAAAAATTATAAATTACACGGTCATAAGTTTACTAATTGCTTTACCATTGAGTGCAGGTATTGTCACAAGCAAGGTTATATTTTAAACAATTGTCCTATCCAACCACCTCGCCCCCCAGGTTACACCACTAAGTCAAAGAGTTCTCCTAAACTTGGTTCCCCATTTGTTGTTACTGTTGCCACCTCTTTTAATACGACACATCTCATTTCTCCGAGTCTCCAGATCAGTGACCTTCAAGATTTACTTAAACAGGTGCTCTCTTCCAATTCCCTTGCTTTTGCTATCACCAGGTACATCTTGGTTCCTTGATTCTGTTGGGATATATGCCCTAAAGCCTCATAGTTATATGTTATTTGAATTAATGGTTGATTAGTTTTTATATGCAATAATCCATTAAAGCAAGATCCAAGGTTATTTTATGTAACTTATACATGCATGTGGTTAACCTACAGGTGAATTATGTTTATGTAATAATCTCAGATCTGTAGTAGACGGATATGGTTGGGTACCTTATCCGGTAACAATACTGATACGACCTGCTTTGTGATACATACATTATATTTTATAATTATTATAATTCATGTGGAGACATGTGAGCGAGGATATCCTATAAAAAGAGTTTGTATAAGACCAAACCACGAAATGTTGAATCTCTCTTCATAACACCGGTTCTATAAGAGATTCACTTTTCACTAGAATGACAATAGGTTATTTGACCTTAATCCCGAGTGAGTTGTGAACTTCTTTCCTGCCTATGAGTGCAGTCCTTTGATCTGCATAGGTGAGAGTGGCTAGATTTGGGGAGCTGGGAACTCAACTACACAAGATAAAATTCATTCATTCCCTTTGTTAAGATAAATAGATGAATTACTCCCTTAAGGGCTGGTTCTAGGTCTTGAACAATGAGGGCCCTCACCCTCTCACTGGCTAAAAAGGGATCTAGTTATAGTTGGACTGTGACTAATTATTCATTAGAGAGACCAATGGTACTTAAGGAGTTAGATGTAACTGCAGGGGTAAAATGGTATTTTTTTTATCCAACTGTACTTATGAGAAATTTGTGAAGGGTTAGCGACTATTGATTGGCTATATCTAATGGACACAAAAATATATCTACAGTGCGAAGAGTGCGGTTGTTGGTCTTTAATGGAGTGACCAACAATTAATGAATATTGGTTAATTTTATTAAAGAGTTTAATCAATTAATCTGTATTATTGGAGCTTCAATCTGTAGGTCCATAAGGTCCCCTTGTTAGCTCAATAAGGACTAAAGAGAATCAAAATGATTTTGGTTTAATTTGAGTTGTTCAAATTAATCAAAGGGAATTAATTGTTTGTGATACAATTAAGATGATGTATGCTGAAACATTATAAAATATAATGTATGTTGATACATTATATAGTTTAATGAGAGTTATAAGTATTTGAATATGATTCAAATATTTATTATATGGACGAGATTCATATAAAAACTATATGTTAAAACTAATGTGAATGTGATTCATATTAAATCTATATAGTTTTATGAGAGAAATAAATATTTGAATATGATTCACATATTAATTATATGAATATGATTCATATAGAAACTATATGTTAAAATTTAATGTGAATTTGATTCATATTAAATCTATATAGTTTTATGGGGAAATAAATATTTGAATATGATTCAAATATTAATTATATGAATATGATTATTAAAAAACTATATGTTAAAATTAATATGAATATGATTCCTATTAATACTATGAGTTATATGAGAGAATATAAACAATAGATTCTATTATATGTAATATAATAAACTATGGGTTCTTTATTATAGTTTAATTGTATTAATTGGTTAATATAATTAAATTGGTTTTGAATTTTGAATTCAAAAAGGTTGATAACTCCTTAGGAGTTATTATTAATGGTGGAGGAAGTTATTATAACTCCTTCATATTGTTCTCTTATTTTAATTGGTTTTTTAAAGGGGGAAGGAGCAATACATGATATGGTTTTTGAAATACAAAAGAGTTCTGTGTTTTTCCCTCTCATCTTCTTCCTTCAACTTCTACCATAATTCTCTCAAGAATTCTCTTTTTCTCCCTTACCAAAATGAAGCCCACAAACCCTCCTTTGGTTCCCTCCTTGAGGAGAACAATGAAGACTTTTTTGTGGTCGTGTCTGATGTTGCTGAGTTTGGGAGGAGTTATCATAGTTGGTTATCTATTGTTGTGGAGAGGAAACATGAAGAAATTATTTCTTCAAGGGTATGTATTTATCTTGTCATTTCTCCTCTAAATTCAAGTATAAGTATGCTTAAGATCTGTATGTCTATTTTTGTTTCCGTTTGCTCTATTAATTTAATTTTCTGTAAACTGTATTTCAAAGACAAGTGATCGTTCACTTCCGCCGTGTGGACATTTCAAATCCCTTCAAATTCAGCTTGTTGTAATCATATGACCTCAAATATAACATTATTGTCTTCCTCTGCCCCTATTAAATCTCTTCCCCTAGTTCATTCAGCTGATGGTAACCACATGTCTAGTTCCCACATTGGCACTATTGACACACCTACCATAAATCTTTCCAATACTTTTCATGTTCTTAATGATGGGGTTGATGCCCTAAATCTCGTAGGCTCCTGTAGTTTGTAAACACATGTATGAACAAACAGTTTTGTGGTTTATAATATGAAATATTTTATTCACTCTAGTCTATGAAATATGAGATATTTTAGTTGCATTAACCACAAACTAATAAACTAAGATCTCTAGTTATCATTGTAACTTAAACATGTATGTGGAGACATACAAGTGGATCGTGCTTTAAGTGATAACCTAAATGGTCTGTAGTATATGGATAAAGGACGAAAACCTTAACCTGGTGACACTATGAGTGTGACCCACTTTGTAGGTGATACAAATGTTGTAAAGTGCTACAAATGGTCTGATCCTGACCATTCGTATATTAGCATGCGAGTGGGGATGCTCTATACAAAGAAGTTTGTATAAGAACGGACCACGAAATGTTTAGTCTCGTTATATAACGTCGTTCATGATAGAGACTGTCATTTCACTAAGATGACCATAGGTAACATTACCTTAATTTTGAGTGAGTTGTGAACTCCTGTCTATGAGAGTGGTTCTTTGATTTGCATGGGTGCAGTGGCCAGATCGCCGACTCAAACCTACCACTTTGGGGATTCGTCTGATTGGGGAGCTGAGAACTCAGCTACACAAGATGGAATTCACTCCTTCCCCGAAGTAGGGGTAAATAGATAAATTGTTCCCTTAAAGGTTAATTCTGGGGCTTGAACAATGTTGCGCCATACCTTTTCTTGGCCCGAAAAGGGTTTACTCATAGTGGGACTATGATGTATTGTTCGTTAAAGGAATTAGTGGTACTTAAGGAGTTATATGTAACTATAAGGAGAAAATGGTAAATTGGCCCAGCTGTACTTAGGAGCGATTTGTAAAAAGTCATTGTACTGTTGATTGGTTATATTCGATGGACACAGAAATATAATTGTAGTGTGAATAGTGCAGTTGTCGGCCTTTAGTGAAGTGTCTGGCCGTTAACGGATGGTGGATATCGTGATTAAATATTTTAGTAAATTATTCACGTACTGTTGGAGCTTCAAGCTACAGGTCCATAAGGTCCCTTGGTATCTCAATGGATTCATGTTGAGAATCGGTTTTTGGGTTAGTTTGAAGTGTTCAAATTAACAAGAGGGAATTTGATTATATATGATATAATTAAATTAATTCAATTATATGTGATATAATTGATTTAATGTATTTGATACATTATTTGATTGGAGGAATTAATATAAATATGATTTATATTAAATGTCATAAAGGAGAAAAAGAACTATGGTTTATATGTTGTATATGATATAATATTAAAATTATAGGTTATAAATATAATATGATAAATTAGTTATTGTATTTATTTATAATAAATCAATTATAATATAATTGATTTTTATTTTTCTCTAAATAACCACCTTAGTGGGTGGTTTTAGTAAGTTTATAGCAACCGAATGGATACAAGTGAAATTTTTTTTTATTTTGAAAAATCCACGCGCAAAAAGCACGAAGATATACGATAGCTTGGTTGAGAGAGTAAACGATCGATCGAGTATTCTATACAATAATCACTCGCTTGCTAAACGGTCGAGTACACAAGTCTATAAGATAGGCTTATTCCTTCTCCCACTTACTCGATCATCTACCTGATCGTCTAGTTCCTCCATCGCTCTTCCAAATATATATAGAGCCTACACCTCCTGGATTCTCACATTGAGAATACCAAGGTAGCCTCATGGTAGTGTCAAGTTTCCGTTCAAGGGTCGAGGATTGAGTTTCACTCGTTGTTGATTGAGGTTTTTCCAGAGGCATGTTGCGTTCATGTTATTGGACGCGTTGCTGAGTTCGATCGAGGAAATACTAGAAGAAAAGGTTCTTTAAAGGTATGTTTACTCGATCCTTTGTTCTGTTTGATTGTAAATGTGTATGTTCTTTCACAATGGGATTTAAAATGATCTGCTTCCACTCATTGGTTCTCTAGTATCAGAGTTCCTTCACTCAATCTAACATTTAACCTTACCTTTGTTAGTTAACTACGTGACCTTGGTCTAACCATATCTTTTTCTTCTCATGGTTGTCAAATTCAGGATTTGCAACAGGTTAGATGATTGATACAAGTCGCAAAGTGGAAAACTTATTTGAGCTCACATCCTTTCAGTCACCTGTTCTTGCATTTATTTCTATTGTTGTCACCAATACCTATGCATATCATTGGCATCTTCATCTTGGTCATGCACCTCCTAACAAACTTTGTAATTTAATTTTTGTTGGTATTTTCAATAATGTTTCTAAATCTAGTTCATTTGACTATTTACATTGCAAACTTGCAAAGCAACATGCTTTATCTTTATCTACTTCAGCTTCATTATGTGGTACACCGTTTGGTCTAATTCATTCTAATATTTGGGGTCCTACTCCTACTTCTACAGTAAAATGTTATCGATATTTTGTGTTATTTATTGATGACTACTCTCATTTTACTTGGATATACTTTCTTAAAAGTCATTCTTTCTTACCCCAAATCTACATTGAGTTTGCCAAAATGGTTCATACACAGTTTTCTCGAACCATCAAAATTCTTCGCACATATAATGAAATGGAGTATAAAGACTCACAGCTTCTTTCTTTCCTCGCACAATAAGGCACTCTTGTCCAACATTCATTTTCTTATACCTCTCAACAAAATGGTCGAGTCGAATGAAAACATCACTATATTCTCGATTCTGTTCATGCTTAAGTTCTCTCTACATCTAGATATGTCCATGGGGCGAGGGTGGGCACGGGGGTTCCCTGTGTGGATTTTTTCTCGGTTTAGATCTTTTTATAAAAAAAAATAATTAACTTAAATCACTATATCATACCTCACTCATATGTGACAAATATATGATTAAAATGTTTAATTTTCAAAATTTCTAAAAATTAAAATTTAAATATTACAACAATATATTTTAATCTCTACTTATTAAGAAATAAATATATCAAATAAAAAGTTATATATAATTAATTAACTTTATTTATAATTACATATATATATTATTATAAACATAGTATATATATTTATGTACCTTATATAAAAATTAAATATGTATAACCGGGGCGAGGTGGGAAAGCAGGGTGGGGAATATATTCCCCGTCCCCATCATTTAGCCAACAAGAAACAATTTTCCCCCTCTCCCTCCCTCGTTCCTCGTCTAATTGGGGACTCCCTACCCCATTTGGTGCAAGGCCTTAGCCTTGTGAGTTAAATGGACATCTTTATCTACATTTTGCCCCAAGAGGTTTTAGGCTGAGGTCGCTCTCACATTTGTTTATGTCATCAATCATCTACACTCCTCTTTTATCCACAACTTATCTCCCTTTGAACGGTTGTATAGTACATCTTTCTCTTACTCTCATCTTAAAGTTCTTGGATGTGCTTGTTTTGTTCTACTACATCCTCATGAACATACCAAACTTGAACATCGTGCTCATCTATGTTGTTTTCTTGGTTATGGAACTGAACATAAAGGGTTCTAGTGTTGAAATACTATTCTAAACGGTTATGTATTTCCCTCCATGTCACTTTTTTAGAACATCGTATGTTTTCTAATTTTTCTACATTTCATGCTTCCCTAACTAGCCCCCACTCGTTCTTCACTGATTCCTCCACTAATCTATTTTTTCCCTGTGATTCTTTGCCTAACCCTAAGTTTCCCACGCTACCTGTCTCCGAGCTCGATCACTCTTCTCCTACCATTGTCCTTTCGGATCTACCATCTGCTCCCAGTATGGAACTTAAATCTGCACCCATTCATCGCTCCACCCAGATAAGAGAAACTCCTCAATATCTCAAAGACTGTCACTGCTTTTCCATTATCATGTCTTTAGTCGAACCTTCATCTTATCATAAGGCTCGTATTAACTAAAGGAACCATTGAAGATCCTTGAGCGGAACACGGGATCAGACCCAAACTCAAAATTTACAAAATCATAATTTTACAGCAATCATACATAATTATTCATGTAACTAAAAACAACATGCTTGGAAGAAAATGTAGAAAAAATAAAATTTGGGTTTCAAAAACCCTTACCTTTGTAGACCGTTATTCAATGAAATCCCTTCGAACCGAAAGACACCACCACGAAAGAAGCCACTGTATTCTCTGGGTGAGAATCCAGGAGGAGTGTGTACTCTAGCTATTTTGGAAGAGGGAATTGAGAAGCAAGAGAGGAGAAGGAAGATATCGAACTTTTCTCTGCTCTGTGTTTTTTCACTACGTTATTCATGTATGTATGTATGTATGTATGTATGTATGTATGTATGTATGTAATAACCATATGTTATATCATATATAACATACAACCTATAGTTTAATATTGCATCATACACAATATAACCTATAGTTTTAATTCTCTCATCTATGAATTTAATATAAATCTCATTTATATTAGATTATATGAATCAAATTCACATAATTAACATTTGAATCATATTCAAATATTTATTTCCTCTTGAATAAATTAATTATATCACATATAATTAATTTCCTCAATTAATTTGAATAATTCAAATTAATCAAAAAACTGATTCTCATTAATTCCCGTTGAGCTACAAAGGGGACCTCATGGACCTGTAGCTTGAAGCTCAAACTGTACGTGAATAATTAATTAATCACTTTTAATTAAATTATTCACCATCCGTTAACTATCGGGTACTCCACTAATGACCGATAGGCACTTTTCGCACTACAGATATATTTATATGTCCATTGGATATAACCAACCAACAGTATAATGACCTTTCACAAATTGCTCGAAAGTACAATTGGGCTAAAATTCCGTTTTTTCCCTGTAGTTACATCTAACTTTTTAAGTACCACTGATCCCTCTAATGAATAATAAATCATATTCTAACTATGACCAAACCCCTTTCAAGTCAGAAAAAGTGTGGCGCCACATTGTTCAAGCCTTAATATCATCCCTTAAGGGAGAAATTTATCTACTTACCCCGACGTTGGGGAAGGAGTGAATTCCTTCTCGTGTGGCTATGTTCCCTATTCCCCAACCAGACAAATCCCCAAAATTATAGGCTTGTTGAGTCGGTGATCTGGCCACTCTCACCCATAAAAATCAAAGGATTGTCTTCATAGGTAGGAGTTCACAACTCATTCAGGATTCAGGTCATGTTACTTATGGTCATTCTAGTGAAATGTAAGTCTCTATTATGAACGTCGTTATATAATAAGACTAAACATTTTATGGTCCAGTTTTATATAAACTCCTTTGTATAGAATACTCCCGTTCACATGTCTCTACATGAATGATCAAAATCAGATCATTTGTAGCACTTTACAACAATTGAAACATTTACAAAATGGGTCCTACTCGTATTATCACCAGGATAAGGCATCCAATCTTGTCCATCTACTACAGACCATTTAGGCTATCATTTAAACATGATCCACCCGTACGTCTTTACATACATGTTTAAGCTACAAGTTACCCTTGAGCTTTATTCCTTTTTCTTCTGAATTTATTTCTAACCTTGAGAAGTTGCAAGCTTATTTGTCAAAAATCCTCTACTCATTTCTAAGACAATCTCATATTTCATTTTCTTCAGAAATGAAGGTTTTGAACAGAATTAAAAAACAAAATCTCCTCGTTATTTCTGCTGTGATCTTGCGCTGATCCAAGCGTCTGACCTTCGTTTTGGCTTTCCCCTATGGGTGTCATGTGGACATCCAACTATGAATCGATCGCTCTTTTCAATTTAAGCTCATGCCTTATGACTTTTATGGCAGTGGAGTTGCGATCAATGATTTCTTGCGTTGATCACGATTCTTGCATTCGTTTTGGCTTGCCCCTACAAGTGTCATGGGACATCCAACTACGAGCCAATTCCGATCTCATGCTTTTTTTTTTTTTTAAATATTCAAGGAGATTAACAAATTTCGAAAGCTTTTATGTTCACAAAACTTTTGTTCCCCTCCCGACCCCAAATTTAGAGGGCAGCAAGGTCCTCATTGCTGAAGAAGAGAATTATACGATGGAATTAGAAAGCTATTGTAAAAGAAGTTTGACGTAAAGCTTGCATACTTACTAAATCCTATAAATAATTTCAAAGGAAAAAATCCAAAAACTTAGTATTGATGTCAATCTAGGCGTTAGTGTTAGAGCATAATTTCATCATTGAAGTCATTATTGACAAACAAAGCAACAGAAGGTTAATAGGTGATCAAAAGTATATGTGTGATTCAAACAAAGGAAAAGGCATAAAGGATAGATAAAATTCCATCGAATTCATATTCAACAATTGGGGCGATGATACGAGAGAGTGAGAGCAGCACAAGATAAAATAAAACAAAAGAAACAAGGAAGGACACCACCCCCAATTGGAATTTTCTCCTGCATCGTTGTTGCGATCTCGCGGTGGGTTTTCATTAGAAAACTACAACGTGTTCTGAAGATGCGAGAGAATAGGTGGCACCACCACTAGGCAAGCGACAACATTCTGAAAAAATTTGATCATAAAATGGAATTGGTCGTGCTGCCCTTCCATCAACTGTCGTATGAAGTCATACGTTGTGCTCTGCTGGTCTCAAACAAACTCCTTCAACTTTTTATCTTGTCTAACGAGTTTGTCTTATTGTCACCTTAGCTCATTCATTTGCGTTTGAATTGATTGCTGCTGCCACGATAGGTCATCGATACCCCCTAAGATTGGTTCATGGAGGTCATCATGAAGGAATATATACCATTCCTCTTTGGGGCCGATCCCTTCAGATTCATTTACTTAATTGTGTTGTATTTCTTCACCAAGCTGATGCTCACTATCCTTGCCAATGCCGAAGCCAACGTCTGTTTCAATCCTAAGCGATGACAGGTTTGGGTCATCAGTAATGATACGTGGAGGGCTATCTAATTTAGGGGAAGGTGATGGGCTTGGTAATGTGGATGCAAGGGGAAGAACAAAAAGAGGTTAATTTTCAGGAGCCGATGGTGTTGGTTTTTCAAGCGATGGAGTGTAGAAATTGAGATCAATGCTTAGCCTCAGAGATTCAAGGTCTGGTTCAGGTGGTGGAGATTTTTCTATTTGGGGCGAGAGTAGCATTCTTTCTTCAACCTTTGACGCGATAGTTACTTTGATTTTCTTTCGCTGTGATGCTTCTATGGTCGTCTAGGGATGAGGCTGCTGCTTCGTTTATGGCTTAGGTTGGATGTTTGCTTATGCTGGCAACCTCATTAGGCGGTGGAGGGAATTGTTCATCAGTGTACTTTTCATCGCCACATCTTCTTCTTCTTCAAACCATCCTTGTGCTACACAGAGCTCAATGATGAAGGGAAGAATATCTGCCCCTTGGTGTTGAGAAGAATGACCAAATTTGATTTGTGGTTAAGCGACCAACATTGATAGGGATTAACCACATGATACAGAAAGTGGTCACCATTCTTTCTTTGGAGACCAAATGGTCATGAGTTATGGGGAGAAGCTTTCTTTTGATGAAGTACAACCACACGTTGGCTTCTGGCATTAGGTTGTGCAATGACAACGTCTTGACCTCTTTTGCTGAGACGTTCCATTTCGTCTCAGGTAGTGCTACGGTCTTCAACGCCTCTTTTTGTTCCTCAGATATTGGGCCCTCGATAATTCTATTTCCCACGACGTCAAAAATGTCTTCCAAATTATACAAGTGATTAATCTTCTCAATGCCAAATCCAATTATAACTTCCCCAGTATCTGCTTTGTATCGCCCAGTGTGAGGCTTCCCTTCATAGAACGCTATCACTATAGATGGCTTGACCGTTCTAGCCTCTTCACAAAAATCTCTCCAACCCAATATGTTGATCATATTGATGATGAAAGGAGATAGAGGCGTGCTTTCTAGGAAGAAGCCCATTTCGATCAGAATTGAGGGCCTCTTCTTTGGAATTCTTTCTTCCTCTACCGCAGGTGCCTTGCCCTTTTCCTCCTTCTTTGCCATCGCTTGCTTTTGCAATTTTTCTTTTCTTGCTCCCTTACTTTTCTCTTCCACCTTAGATTTTTCAATTTCTCTCCTCTTTCTCACCTCCTCCTCCCGTGGCAACCGTTTTTCTTCCTTTATCTTTTGTAAATTGTGCTTAATACGCTGAGCTTTTTCTTGTCTGGCTCTCTCTTCTTTTTCACTTTCTTCACGTAATTCTTTTTCAAATTCCATCGCAACTCATTCCACACTATCTAATGACTTGTCAGGCTAAGACTGCGATGAAATTCCCACGCATTTAAGCTTCTTATTGTGAATCTCATGGTGAAGCTCTGTTACTGCGATTAAGGACTCTGCTTCCTTCCTTATTCCTCCTAGGCCTTCCCTTACCTTTTTGGCCTTTCTTTGAAATTCCTTTGTCAGTGCCTCTGTAGAAGAGGCTAGAACACTGGCTCCATCGCTTCTTTTCCTTTCCTCTTTTGGATTTTTTTTTTTTTTGCAAGGGGTTCCCCTTCTACGTCAACCAATTCAGTTCCACCTTGTTTCCCCTTGCTCACCGCATTGCCAGACCCAAGTAGCAATGCTTCAATGCTAGTCTACTGAATATCTGGTTGATTTACTATGCCTTCATCTAGGGATTCGAGTGGCTTTAAGTTTTTTAGAATTTTCTCCGTAGACTTCTCGTTCATCCCTTCGCCTTGCTTTGTTTGTGATGGAGGTCGCTGGTTGTAGGCGATTGTGTGGAGATGAGGACTAAGATGCGAATAAGGATGAGTGTAGGGTTAAATGGCGATGGTGAGACCATCGTGGATGGAGGCGCATAGGTTGGTGAAGTAGCAACTAGAAAGGAGATGGTTGAATAGAAACGGATGGGAACACCACTTTATACAGGTAGGTGGTAGTAGAAGATCGAATAAAGGACGGAGTGTTTTGGTAGACCATTTTGAATGTAAGTAGAGGAGATGTAATCTGAAGGGAGTTAAACTGAAGGCTTTGAAGTTTCACCGAAAATTTTTTAGGATTTAGAGAGTTTAGGGTTTTTTGGTAAAGCGTGAAGAATTGGGTCATTCGAGAAGAGGGATTTAAATAGGCAAAGAATGGAAAAGGGAACGATAAACTGCCTCGCAATTCGAGATAATCATAATGTTGCACGTAATAATGGTGAACTGATGGAATGCTAGGTAGTGTGTCTTTTCATCAAACTAAACTAGGATGACATATTGTTCCCTTACCTGTGATGAGTTCTTTTGGAGATACGTTGAGCTACAATTCCCATGCATCACCAATCTCATCGCATTACTCATCTCCTCAGAAACCTCGATTACCCTCTTCCCAAAGTTCGATTTTAGCAAGTAATCATTGATAAAAAAAAAAACAAAGAAACTAGAAGAACAACAATAATAAATAAGAAATTAAATGAAAAGAACCAAAGTATAAAAGGATACAAAAAAAAGGATACGATGCGTCCCATAACGGATGTTGCTTTATGGGGTAGGAACTCTTTGTACCACATCATTCGGGCTCCCCCAAGTCTATAGAGATCTTTTCGCAATTGAAATCCCCTCCATAGTAAGGCTTGATCCTTTGTTCATTCACTTTGAATGTGTTAGCTCCATCTTCACTAATTAATTTTACCACTCCATGCAGGTAGACTTCTTTGATGATGAATAGTCCTGACCAACGCAATTTCAGCTTTGTTGGAAAAAGATGCAATCAAAAGTTAATAGGACTTTTTGGCCAATTTCAAAATCTTTCTTACGAATGCATTGATCATGTCAATGCTTCATTTGTTCCTTGTAGATTTTGGCATTCTCATATGTCTGCAACCTCCATTCATCTAATTCTAACAGCTGAAGCTTCGTCGCCTCTCCCGCGACCTTCAGATCAAAGTTAAGTTTTTTCGTAGCCCAAAACGCTTTGTGTTCAAGTTCCAATGGCAAGTGGTAGGCTTTGCCAAAGACTAGAGTGTATGAGGACATTCTTATAGGAGTTTTGTATGCAGTACGGTATGCCCATAACGCTTCATTTAGTCTTTGAGCCCAATCTTTACGTGTCAGGTTGACAACTTTTTTCAACACTATCTTGATTTCCCTGTTTGATATCTCAACCTGACCATTTGTCTGAGGGTGGTATGCTGTGGCTATTTTGTGGTGAATGTTGTATTTGATAAGAATTTTGCTGACGATGCGATTGATGAAATGTGTGCCTTCATCGCTTATAATAGCACGCAGAGTGCCAAAGCGAGTGAAAATGTTTTTCTACAAGAATTTGAGACCATGATCTCATCATTTGAAGCACAAGAAATTACCTCCACCCATTTGGATGCATAGTCAACAGCTAACAAGATGTAGTTATGGCCAGTAGATGGTGAAAATGGCCCCATAAAATCGATCCATCAAACATCAAATAATTCCACCTCCAGAATAACATTCATTGGCATTTCATTTTTTTCTGAATTTTTCCCAGTGCGTTGGCACCTGTCGCACTTTATGACATTCACATTCATCCTAAAATAAGGTGAGCCAGTAGTATCCGCTCTGTAAGACCTTTGTAGTTGTGTGCTGACTTCCAAAATACCCAACATATGGTGATTCATGACATTAATAGAGGATGCATTGAAATGTCGTCTCTGAAATGCATTTTCTCAAGATTTGGTCAGGACCTCTTTTGTACAAGTTGAACTCATCCCAATAATAGAATTTACAGTCATGCATGAGCCTTTTCTTTTGTTGAAAAGTATATTCTTTGGGAAATTATTTTCAAACTAGGAAATTTACAATGTCCACGTACTAGGGCAAGTACTCATCGATTTTTAACAGCATTTCATCAGGGAATGAGGCGTTTACAGAGGGTTGTTTGTGATCAATTTCATGATTTTCAAGTCGTGATAGATGATCTGCGACTTTATTCTTGGACCCTTTTCTGTCTATTATCTCTAAATCAAACTTCTGAAGCAATAGGACCCATCTGATCAGTCTTAACCCCGCATCCTTTTTTGTCATCAAGTATTTGATAACAGAATGATCTTTATGAATGATGACCTTCGATCCTAGCAGATAAGGTCAAAATTTTTCCATGGCGAAAACCACCACCAACAACTCTTTTTCAATGGTTGAATAATTGTCCTAGGCACTATTAAGAGTCTTACTTGTGTATGCGATGGGGTGAAGGACCTTTTCTATTCATTGAGTCAAAGTTGCTCTCCACTGGCATCGTACATGAACTTAAATGGTTTTGTCCAATCAGGCGAGATTAGAATCGAAGCTAAAACAAACGCATTCTTCAATTTCTCAAAAGTGTTCAGGCAATTCGCGTCGAAGTTGAAAGATCTATCAACCTCTAGCATCATGTTCAGTGGTCTGACAATTTTTGAGAAATCCTTGACAAATCTTCGATGGAACCCAACATGTCTAAAACTTCTCAAAGTATTCACATTTGTAGGAGGCAATAGCTTTTTAATGGTCTCAATCTTTGCTCTATCAACCTCTAGGCTAAACTTGGAAACCTTGTGTCCAAGAACATTTCCTCGGTCACCATGAAGTGACACTTTTCCTAATTAAGAACCAAATTCTTGTCCTCACACCTCTTTAGGATCTTCTCCAGATTTTTCAAGCACATTTCATACGTTCTTCCATAAACTGAAAAATCATCCATAAATATTTCAATGGAATCCTCAGATAATCTAAAAAGATAGCCATCATGCACCTTTGAAATATGCTAGGGGCATCGCATAATCCAAAAGGCATGCGTCGAAAAGCAAATGTCTCATATGGGCATGTGAATGTTATTTTCTCTTGATCCGCGAGTGCGATCATAATTTGATTATACCTCACGTATCCGTCTAAAAAGCAAAAGTAGTCGTTCTCCGCCAACCTGTCCGGCATTTGGTCAAGGGGAAGTGACCCTTTTTGGTCGCAGTGTTGAGTTTTCGGTAATCCATGTAGATCCTCTAATCGGTGACTATATGCATCGGTATTAATTGTTGTTCTTATTGGGTATAACTATCATTCCCCCTTTCTTTGGGACACACTGCACTCACCCATGTGCTATTTGAGATGGGAAAAAGAATTCTTGCATCTAACCATTTGATGATTTCTTTTTTGACAACTTCTTTCATCGCAGGGTTCAATCTGCATTAAGGTCTAGCAAAGTCTTCTGATCTTCTTCCAATCTAATTTTGTGTATGCAGTAGGATAGACTTATACCCTTAATGTTAGCAAGAGTCCACCATATTGCTTTAATGTACTTTTTCAATACTTCAAGTAAGGCTGCTTATTTTTCTTTGGAAAGTGCTAATCGCATGATTCCTGGAGAGAAACCATACAAGTTCGGTGACACATAGTCCCTAATGGGTCTATTGTGATCATTTGCCAACAAAATTGAGTTGGCAAGTGCTTTATCCTGATTTTTTTTCCACACGTAGTTCCTCTAGGTAGTTTTGTTGTTCGACCATCCTAAGAGCTCTATTTTGTTTCCTTCTTTTGTTGGCTCTTTGTCTTTTGCGAAAAGTACTTTCTATTTATGGGTTTTATGCGAGCTCAGGAGTATTTCCTTCGCTTATACAGCGCTTGTGCCTATCTCGCAGTCAATGCTCAATACTCCAAAAGGTCGAGGTCTACAAAGATCAATAAGAATAGTCTTGGCACACTTAATTATCGCAATCCCCGACAATGGCACCAAAAACATGATGCATTTATAACATGTGATGAAATGAATAAGATTTATGAGGTTATAACGCTTTGTTTTATCTGGTACAACCCAAGTACAAATTTAACCAGGGTTCTGGTAAGTCTAACGTTAAACTCAGGGATTGCTTGTAAATGTGTGGTGAAACTAAAAATATGATCTTAATGCAAATTAGCATTTTGAAACAAAAAGGGTTGATTAGAGGTGTTATTCTAATTTTAAAATCTATGCTATGAAAATTAGCCTAAGTGAAAGAGGGTGGATTATGGTTGTTGGTGATAGATATGCGATGATAGGGTTAAGAAGAATTTTCACTCACTTCCTAAGCAACTAAATGGATTATGTGTTCAAGCGATGCACTGAATGTTACGATCATCACTTCTCAGTGTATCCGGCCACATTATCTTATCTCTAAGATGAGTGCAATATGCAAAAGGTATACTTATTTCTAAGGAACATCTCCTCTTGTTTTATGAGTTCCAAATCTAAATTCTTTCAAACTCATATTAAATTTACTTAGAAAAATCTTTCAATTTATTCAAAAAATGCATATAAGCATACATAAAACAAGTTGATAGCATATTTCTCTTGTTGCTTAGTAGTGTTAGCTACATACTTCTCAATCCATAGAAAATTTAGCTATGCATAATGGCGATGGATAAGATAAATAAAGGATGGAATGAATATGTATTCATATTGTAACGTTTGAATTTGTCAAAGTCAAAATTACAATACAAATACACTTTAAGAGAAAGAAAGGGATAGAGAAACAAGTCGTGGTGTGCAATGTCTTTCTCCCTCCGGCTCTACTGGCAACTACTTCACTTAGATTATTGAACAATGGTATCTCTCTTTTTCTTCCATAGGAATCCTAAGTTATTGCTAAGGTATTTCTATGGCTGAATGGAAAGGTATTTTTGCAGAGGTTTCTTCTCAGAATTTCTCTCGTCTCTCTATATCTCATACATGGTGATTGCATGGGTATTTATAGGCGTCTGAGGAGCTTTTCTTTTCTCTTAGTCATGATTGTGCTGATGGGTGCATTAAATTCTATACTCTGACGCATCATCTGCAACGCATTAGAAGTTCATTGAATCTTCAACGAAGTTCTCTTGTCAGCCACCAACTCAAACTATGATTTAACTCCAACCGCCCATGTCATTTTTCATCTCCATAGCTGGTTATGTGATTGTATGTTTGTATCTGATAGCTTTTGCTTGATCGCATCAGTGGGTGCTTGGTTCATGTGATCATGTGTTCACAAGGTCGCGTTAGTGAGTTTTCTGCATAATTATAGCAATATCAGCCCGCAATTCAAATATATTAGATGTTAAAATTGTAGGCTTGCATATTTAAATTTTTTATATGAATTCTTTGGTACAAGTTTCGTAATTTCATACCTTTTTCCTATTCTTTTAAATAAAAGAGATACATTAACTTGTATTTCTACAAGTTATCAATAACCTTAGATGTTAGTGAAGGAACTCATGTGAGAAGAACCTTGAGTAGAAGCGGATCGATCAAATTCCTAAATTATCGAATGTAAAGTTTACAGTAAACATACAACAGATATGCATTTAAAGTTAAATTACAACATGCTTTTTACTAAAAAATGGTTCAATATATATTACCTTTGAAAATCCTTTTTCTTCATGAATCCTCCCTCGAACAGAATCAGCAACTTCTTGAAGACCTTATTCAAGATTTTCTCGATCCAAAAATCGAACACAACCACAAAGAGTCCTTGGTATTCTTGGGGTGAGAACTCAGGAGTGGTGGGCTTTGACTATTTTGGTTTGAGGGAAAGATTTAATGTATGGAGGAAGAAGATTGAGAATACCAACATGGGAAACCTAGCTTCCCTCCCTTTGAAGTGCATTTATCAAATCAACTCCCCAAAAGAAAGCCTTGCAACTACGCTATATATTGATATTGCAACAGCGCTAGAATTCTCTCAAGAAATCAAGAATACATAACTCTTCTGTAAAAATCTCAATCGTTCAACATGCAATAGCAAATCATAGAGGAAGAAGAGAAAACCACTTTTCTTTTATTCCTCTTGCCATAAAATTAATAACCATCCACTAAAGTGGTTGGAGAGAAAAGATGGGGAATATTATTCAAATAATAATAATAATAATATATAAATAAATATGATAACCAACTTATCGTATTATATTTGTATTAAATTATATGTTATATCAAATATAACATATAACCTATATTTTTAATATTGTATTATATACAACATAAACTATAGTTTCTTTCTCTTTTAAATGACATTTAATATAAATCTCATTTATATTAAATTTAACAACTATGAATCACATTCATAGGAAATATATTTGAATCTCAATCAAATATTTATTTCCTCCCATTAAATTATAATGTATCAAATACATTATGACAATTATATCATATATAGTTGAAACAACTTAATTATATCATATATAATTAAATCCCTCTATTAATTTGAACAATTCAAATTAACCCAAAAACTGATTCTCAACTAAATCCTTTTGAGCTACCAAGGAGACCTTATGGACCTGTAGCTTGAAGTTCCAACGGTACATGAATAATTAATTAAACTCTTCAATTTACATTATTCACCATCCGTTAACTGTCGGACACTCTACTAAAGACCAACAGCTTCACTCTTTGCACTACAGATATATTTGTGTGTCCATTGGATATAACCAATCAACAGTACGATGACCCTTCATGTAACGACCTGACTCCCTAGGACTTAAGTTAGGCCGTTACTAAATAAATGCATGCATGGAACTCAAAACGGCACTCTGATATGGCGAAATAAATGCTAATTAAATAAGATAAGTTCAAAAGACTTTCATTAAATTCAAATATTAAAACAATAATAGGGTTCCCATAAATCATAAAGGATAATAAATAAGTTTGAAAAACGATTCTTAAAAATAAGTTTTAAACATCAAAACTCAAAGTTGAGAGAAACATGAGAAGAACTCTAAATCCCATGAGCGGAAGCGTAAAAACTAGTCCCAGTGGCTCGATCACGAATTCCGCTTGTCCATCGCCGGTGCATCTCTACCCTTACCTGAAACAACAACATTAGAAAGAATGAGTATAAATACTCAGTAAGTAACCCCACTACTGGGGTTAGGCTGGGCATCTATGTCCTCTAGATACCCACCTCTGGTGAAACATATAAACTACTCTAGTCCTCATGGGACACATATGCACATGAAACAAGAAGGAGACTGAGTCCTTTCCTACTGTAGTTAAGTATGCCCACTACCTCTGGTGAATCTCGAAGGAGACACAAACTGGTGAATCCCAAAGGAAACACAAACTGGTGAATCCCGAAGGAAACACAAACTGGTGAATCCCAAAGGAAAACACAACTGGTGAATCCCAAAGGAACACAAACTGGTGAATCCCGAAGGAAAATATAAAATCTAATGGGCATCTAACTAATCAGTAAGAAACACTTGCACAGTCTCAACATCATAATCATTACTGTACGAATCTATGACATACATATTAAACCTCAACCTCATGGCTCTACAACATACACATATACCTCAACATCATGGTTCTACAACATACATGTATACCTCAACATCATCAAGATTTTCAAATACAACCATATGGAATCACATACCATCTCATACTAGCATTCAAGTGTCTATGTGCACAACTAAATATTTCAGATCTCGTACCAGAACATACTTTGGTCATATTATACTATCAGTCTATCATGTTGTCATTCTGCCATAACATTCATTTATCATGCTAGCATACCTCTAATGTTGGGCCCGTGGGTAGTTCCAGTAGTAAGATTACTTACCTTAATATTAGGTTGAACCAAAAAGCAATTGAATCTTTGTGAAATTCTTGAATCCTTAATCAAGTCTAAACATAAACCAAGCTTTAAAATTAATAGTGAAGGCCAAATTCCAAACACCTAAATATTACAAAATATTTCCAGATAACCTTACCTAAGATGTGGTCCAATTTGAATTCACCTTCCAAACTTCCAATTTTAAGCCCAAATAATTAGCAAACCAAACTCTTCTTCATTTTGAATGAAATTTTTTAATCAACCCCCTAATCATAATTTGAAATTAGGCTTACATGATTAAAGCTTGAATCAAATACATACTTCACTACCAATGTCTCAAATAAATTATCCATATGTAGCTTCCTAAAAAAAAATCACTTCCAAATGACTTTACCAAAATTTCTCAACAACCAAAATTAATCCACAAGAGGGTCATCAAAGCATAAAACTTACCAAAACTCACTAAAACAAGCTCCAACTTCACTGAACAACACCTTAATACCTTCACAAACTTGAATCCAAAGTTGAAACACAATGGGTATCAACCAATTGATGCCAAAAGTAAATGAGTATTCAAGAATCAACCGAAAAAAAACCCAAATGATAGAAATCTTACCCAAATCGATAGATCCAGTGATGGCAAATGCGAACGACGCTTGTGTTGGATTTTATGTCCTAAAACTTGCAGTTTGTAAATTAATAAACATGTTCTGTTTTGTTTTCGATAAAGTTGTTATTGAAATTGTAATCTTGAATCAAATAAACTAAGGTCCTGAGGCTATTTAATGTAGTTTGAATTTTATGTAGTGACATAAAGATGGATCTGTTGGATTTTATGTCCTAAAACTCGTAGTTTGTAAATTAATAAACATGTTCTGTTTTGTTTTTCGATAAAGTTGTTATTGAAATTGTAATCTTGAATTCAATAAACTAAGGTCCTAAGGCTATTTAATATAGTTTGAACTTTATGTAGTGACATAAAGATGGATCAAGTTCAAATATATAGCCAAAATGGTCTATAGTATATGAATAAGGTTGTGCACCTTATTCTGGGGACACTATGGATGCGGCCCACTTTGTAGTTAGTACAAATGATGCGATCCTGAATCGTTCATATAGAGATATGTGAGTAGGGGCATCCTATGTAAAGAGTTTACATAAGACTGAACCATGAAATAGTCACTTTTTACGTTCTAAATGCCGTTTTATGTATTAAACTGACTATTTCGTTAATTGATGACCTAGGTAACTTAATCTTAATCCTGAGCTAACTATGAACTCCTGTTCACTCAGAATTATCCTTAGATCTGCATAGGTGAGGGCAGCTCAATATCGCTGGCCCAATAAGTCTCCCATTTCAGGGGTAAGATCGGGTGGATAATTGGGAACATAGGGTGCAAGACGAAATTCACTCATACCCATTATAGAGATAGTAGATGGGTTGTTCACTTTAGTACTGAATCCAGGTCTTGAACAAGGGGCCCCATCCTCTCCTTAGCCCGAGAAGGATTCGATTTATAGGTTGGACCTTAAACCAATTGTTCATTAGAGGATCAGTGGAACTTAAGGAACAAGATGTAGTCTTGGGGGTAAAACGATTTTTTTGACCCAGCCGAGATTACAAACAACCTGTGAAGGATTAACTTACTAATCATGGTTATATCAAATGGACACAAATATATCTATAGTGAAGGGAATGCAACTACGGGACTTTAGTGGAATGACCCGTTAGTTAACGAATGTTGATTAACTCCGTCTAAAGAGTTTAGCTAGCTAATCTCGGATCGTTGGAGCCTATGATCTATAGGTCCATTAGGTTCCCCTACTAGCTCGTATGGAATAAACTTAGAACAGTATGATAGAATAATTCGAATTGTTCGAATTATGTAGAGAGAGAGAAACCTACAAGTATATGTGATATAGTGGTCGATTTTTTCAGCTTAGAGATACAGCTTTAATATTTAAATGTGATTTAAATATCAAGAATATGAAAATGTTCATATTCGGAAGCTCGGAAATGATGGAAATGGTCAAAGATGTAAAAAGTCAAAGAGTTGACTTTTGACTTTGAAAATCAAACTTTGACCGACCTTATATTCAAAATTGATTTGAATTTCGAGAAAACGAATGCGCATTCATGCTCGGGACGTCAAAATTAGTCAACACGGGAAAAATCATAAAAAGTCAAAATGTTGACTTTTTGGTCAAAAGTTTGACTTTGACCAAATGACTATTTTGCCCTTTGACTATAGTTAGTGGGAAAATCCAAACTTTGTTGGATAATTCCACTAACAAAATAGTGGGCTAGGTGTTGGCTTATAGTGGAGACATTAAGCCCACTAAGATAGTGGAATATTAGTGTTGGGTTTTTTATGTATTTAGTTCGTGCAATTGTTGCATGGATTTTTCTATAAATTGGGTTTTCATTTTGAATGAAAAGAGTTTTTGCAATTTTGGAAATTGGTTTTCATATTTGGACTGGAAAAATCACAACTTTGAAAAAAAGAGAAAAACCCAAACCTACTCAAATTCCATCTTATTTTCCATCTCTTTTCTCTCTCTCGGCTTTCTTCATCCACCGGGTCCCAAAACTCGGTTCTGAGTTCAAAGGATAGTAGGTCAACTCTAGTGGTGGTCCGAAAGAGTTCAAGTCGAGATTTAACGAGGAAAAACGGTTTTCGGGAGCTTCAAAAGTAGTATCCTACAATTTTAATTCACTGTTTTTCCCTTCATGATGCATGCTTATTTCCTTTAATTTAAGAGAAATTAGAGTGTAATTAGATCCTAATTCCGCTGCGTATGTCTCGTGTTCCATCAGAATCAAGTTCAAATATATAGCCAAAATGGTCTATAGTATATGAATAAGGTTGGGCGCCTTATTATGGGGACACTATGGACGCGGCCCACTTTGTAGTTAGTACAAACGATGTGATCCTGAATCGTTCATATAGAGATATGTGAGTGGGGGCATCCTATGTAAAGAGTTTATATAAGACTGAACCATGAAATAGTCACTTTTTACATTCTAAATGACGTTTTATGTATAAAACTGACTATTTCGTTAATTGATGACCTTAATCAACGAAATAGTGGGAGAACCTAGGTAACTTAATCAACGAAATAGTTAGTTTTATACATAAAACGACATTTAGAACATAAAAAGTGACTATTTTCATGGTTCAGTCTTATGTAAACTCTTTACATAGGATGCCCCCACTCACATATCTCTATAAGAACGATTCAGGATCGCATCGTTTATACTAACTACAAAGTGGGCCGCATCCATAGTGTCCCCAGAATAAGGCACCCAACCTTATTCATATACTATAGACCATTTTGGCTATATATTTGAACTTGATCCATCTTTATGTCACTACATAAAATTCAAACTACATTAAATAGCCTCAGGACCTTAGTTTATTGGATTCAAGATTACAATTTCAATAACAACTTTATCGAAAAACAAAACAGAACGTGTTTATTAATTTACAAACTACAAGTTTTAGGACATAAAATCCAACTAACTCCTACTTGACTAAAACTCCTAGTGGAGTATCATAATGTTGAATTTTAGTGAGAAACATATGAGTACAATAAACATATGAATACAATAAACTAAGGCATATACCCAAAAGCTTGAGCAGTGGTGGACGGAGGTCATGAAGAAGAAACTGACGCGGCGACTTTGGGCTGCATCAGACGGGCTCACGAACGTGAGGAAGAAAAGGGAAATGTGGATTTGAATTTTTATAAAAAAAAAACAACAATAATAATAATAATAAAACAAAAAAGGAAATAAATATAATTACATTTAATTCCTTTCCATTTTATACTATTAAATTCCTTTTCGTTTCAAAAGGAAATTAATTCATGCCATTAATTTTCAATTTGAATAATTTTACGCCAATAATTAAATTCCCGCACTTACACTTGAAGTCCAAAATTCCAAAAATGCCTTCCAACTAATAACAATTACTGAAAATCCAAATAATAAAGTTACTAAAATTACATTATTATTAAAAAAATGTGCGGGGTGTTACATTTAACAAATTGCTCGTAAGTACAGTTGGGCTAAATTATCATTTTGCCCCTATAGTTATATCTAACTTCTTAATTACCACTGATCCCACTATGACTAAACCCCTCTTGAGCTAGGAGAGGGTGTGATGTCACATTGTTCAAGACCCGAAATCAGCCCTTAAAGGAGAAATTTATCTACTTACCCCTACTTCAGGGAAGGAGTGAATTTTATCTTGTGTAATTGTGTTCCCATCTCCCCAATCAAACGAATCCCCAAAATGGTAGGATTGTTGAGTCGGCGATCTGGCCACTCTCACCCATACAAATCAAAGAACTGCCCTCATAGGTAAGAGTTCACAACTCATTCAGGATTCAGGTCATGTTACCTATGGTCATCCTGGTGAAATGCAAGTCTCTACTATGAAAGGTGTTGTAGAATGAGACAAAACATTCCGTGGTTTGGTCTTATACATACTCCTTTGTATAGAATATCCCTGCTCGCATGTCTAATACATTAGGATCAAATCATTGGTAGCACTTTACAACAATTGTAACACCTACAAAGCGAACCATATTCGTAGTATCACTAGGATAAGGTGCTTAGCCTTATCCATCTACTACATACCATTTAGGTTATTACTTAAACATGATCCACCTGTTTGTCTCCACATACATGTTTAAGTTACAATGATAACCTTGGATGTCAGTTTAATTGTTTGTGGTTAATGAAATTAAAATATCACATATTTTATAGACAAAGTGAATAAAATATCATATATTTTATTAATCACATAAAGAGTTTGTTCATACAATGTTTATAAACTATTGAACCCTACGAGATTTAGGGCATCAACCCAATAGTTATTTTATTGGTTTGTGGGTTTAATGCAACTAACTATCAAATAAAACATCACATATTTTATTAGATAAGTAAGATGTTTGTACAATACAATTACATACTATAAGACCTTATAAGGTTTAGGGTACCAATCCCAACAATCTCCCACTTAACCTAAAGCTAGTGGGGTGTAAAATATAAAAGTCAAACCGATATACAAAGTGCACAAACAATAAACTAGGGCATAACACGCCCAATACAGATCTTCCACTTGCCCTAGTCTAAACACGATCTGTCCCATAGATCCATCCTCTGTAGGTGGCCCTCAAACACATTAGTCGTGAGGGCCTTTGTAAACGGATCAGCAACATTGTGCTCCGAAGCTATCTACGTGGCGATCACGTCCCCTCGATGCACAATCTCTCGGATGAGATGATACTTCCGCTTTATGTGCTTCTTGCGCTTGTGACTCCTAGCCTCTCTGGAATTAGCTATAATACCATTATTATCACAATAAAGTGTAATGGGCTTTAACATGTCTAGAATGACTTCTAGATTTTTCTGGAATTTTCTGAGCCAAACAACTTCTTTAGCAACTTTACAAGCCACTACATACTCCGCCTCCATGGTGGAGTCAGCAATGCACCCCTGCTTGGTGCTCCTTCAGATTATTGCTCCTCCGTTAAGAGTGAACATTGATCTTGATATGAATTCCTTAGAATCCTTATCAGTCTGAAAATCAGAGTCTGTATATCATGTAAGGACCAAATCCTTAAAACCATACACGAGCATGTAGTCCCTCATTCTCCATAGATACTTGAGAATATTCTTAACAGCTATCCAGTGACCATATCCTGGATTAAACTGATATGTACTGAATATCTCCACTACATAGGAGATGTCAGGTCTAGTACATCACATTGTATACATTAGGTTGCCAATAGACGATGCATAGGGGATCTATCTCATTTTCTCAACCTCTTAAGGTGTCTTAGGACACTGTTCTTTAGAAAATATAACTTCATGCTTGAAAGATAATAAACCTCTCTTGGTGTTCTACACCGAATACTGACAAGCATTTTGTCAATGTACAATGCTTGAGACAGTGCTAGCATTTTGTTCTTTTGATCTCTAAAGATCTGAATTCCCAGAACAAACTGAGCCTCTCCCAAATCTTTTATTTGGACTTAGGTCGCTGGCCAGTTCTTAATTTCAGTCAGTAGACCTACATCATTCCCAATTAGTAGGATATCGTCTACACACAATACCAAAAAAGCTACTGAACTGTTGATGATTTTCTTATATACACAAGGTTCATCAACATTCTGAAAAATCCATAAGATTTGATCGCAATATTAAATCTTATGTTCCAAGGTCGAGAAGCTTGCTTCGATCCATAGATGGATCAATTAAGCTTGCAAACCTTTTTCTCTTAACCTTGGGTTATGAATCCCTCAAGTTGATGCATATAAATGGTCCTCAAGATTTTCGTTCAGAAAAGCAGTCTTGACGTCCATTTTCTAGATCTCATAGTCATAATATGAGGCAATGGACAGGAGGATCCGGATAAACATTAGTATAGCAAAAGGTGAGAAAGTCTCCTCATAGTCGACTTCCTCAACTTGGGTATAACCTTTTGCCACTAGTCTAGCCTCGAAAGTTTGCACCTTCCTATCAACACCTCATTTTCTCTTGTGGATCCATTTGCAACCTATAAGTTTAACCCCATCAGGTTGATCTAAGATCCCAAACTGAATTGAAGTATATAAACTCCATTTTGAGATCCATACCTTTGATCCACTCATCTTTGTCAATATCCTCCATTGCCTTCTTGTAAGACAATGGATCCTCAACATCTCCATAAACTACCATAGCTAGGATTTCTGTTAAACCCATATAACGAACAGACAGGTTCGCAACTCTCCCACTACGTCAGGCTCCCACAACACTTGAGGTGGATTTGACTTACTAGATTATCCAACATCACCAACTCTTGTTAAAGATTCAGTATTTTCTTTGAAATTTTCATTCAACATTATTTTACTACGGGGAATGTGGTCTTCTTCTAGAAACATAGCATTTTTCAATACAAACACTTTATTTTCCTTAGGGTTGAAGAAGTAACCACCTCTTGTTCCTTTGGGGTAGCCTACAAATAAGCACAGCTTTGAACAAGGTTCCAGCTTCTTAGAATTTGCCTTAAGCAGATATGCTGGGCAACCCCAGATTCTGAAATGACGTAAACTAGCTTTACAGCCATTCCATAACTCCAAAGGTGTTCTTGTAACACTCTTGGATGGAACATAGATCAAAATATACATTGTAGTTTGTACTACAAAACTCCAAAATGAATCAGGTAAGAAAGCGTAACTCATCATAAATGAAACCATGTCCAACAAGGTTCGATTTATCCTTCTTGATACACCATTCTACTGAGGAGTACCAGGTGCTAAGAGTTAGGATACTATTCCATGTGCTATCAAATAATTCTGGAATGTAAGATCCATAAACTCTCCACTTCGATTAGATCGAAATGTCTTAATTGTTATATTTAATACATTTTTTAACTTCAGCTTTAAACTTTTTGAACTTTTCAAAGAATTCAGACTTATGTTGCATTAAATAAACAGTCATACTTTGAATAATCATCAGTAAGGGTGATGAAATATTCAAACCCTCTTCTTGCTTTTATATTCATCAGACCACAGAGGTCTGAATTTACTAGTTGGGTTCTTTGGCCTTATGACGTTTTCCAGTAAAATATCTTTTAGTCATTTTACTTTCAAGGCATGACTCACACACAGGTAAATAATTTTCTTCAAACTCGCTTAGAAGTCCATTTTTTGTCAATTTCTCAATCCTATTGAGATTGATGTGTCCTAATCTTAGGTGCCAAAGTTGGGCATTTTCTTTAGGAGAAATTCTAAGTCTTTTTGTCACACCCCATCCCAGACTATTCTCTAAGCCTAGGAAAGGACATGACTGCAGAAGTTATCAACCCTTTTGTTGATACCTACTACCTAATAACTCTTGTGGAAATAACTCTAATACCAATGAACAAATTCAACAACCAACTGAATAAATCAGCCCATTTTATTACAACAATGTAACGTTTATACAAATCCAAGACTTAACAACAAAGTTTACAACAACAACTGTAAAAACTCTCTGGAAGTGTAACTGTGGCTTGTGGCAGACCTTGACCTTAGTAGCTGTCTGGAACTCCTCATCTTTCGCTACCTAGGGGGGAGAAAGAAAAACATTTGGAAAGCATGAGCTATAAAGCCTAGTGAGTGACCAGAAAACTTATTCTTATGAAATAGAACTACCCCATGCTTGGGTACTTCTGCTCAGATACCTTCTCAACTATGTTCTTCAGGATCGAGCTACTCGGATACCTTCTCAACCATCCTTCACTATCCAGTTTCAAGTAAAACTAGTCATACAATGACTTTCTTTAATAAAACTTAGAAAACATGTCTTTATCTGAAAGATCTTTCTTTAGAACCTGGTTTCTTAAAACATTGTAAATATTTTAGTCAAATATTTTAGTCACTCATCTCGATCGTTTAGGAACCTTTCTCTTTAGAAGTTCCTTGGTCACCTCAGGCTCCCTTTTGAACCCTACGATTCAGATTCAAATGAAAGCTCAGATTACTCATAGTTCTAGGCTTTATCTCGAGTTACTTCCTTCTACAAATATGCTCTAAGATGTCTTAGGAATCTTAACTCAAAATATTAGCTCATAAATTCTCGTGGTTTGGTCAGAAACATCAAAACATCAAGACTGGCTCAGCTTACACGACAGCTCGACTCCTCTGTCTTGTCCTCACTTTCCAGCCTGATTCCTTGGAGCTTCTTCTCCGGCAGCCCTACCCTGAAAACTAGAATCTCCTAGATTTCATATGGCTTTAGAATCACTCCAAACGCAGGAGTATTCTAGGAGAACTTCTCGTCCCAAGTTGATGTTTTTTTCTGACCTTTCTGTCCGACAGCATCTCCTCTCTTGGAACCTCTTGACCAATGCATGGTCTTACCATCAACGCATAGTCTCCTCCCAATATACTCTTCTTTATGTCCTTTGAAGAGAATTGAGTTCTCAACTGAAGTCCTTGGCCCTATTTATAGGCGTCCAAGATTTCTCTAAGGCCGACACCTCCTATTTGGCCGCATGTCCAAGTGTCTCTTCCTTGCACTATTACTGCAATCTTGCATCAGCACAACCCAAGGTGTCTTGCTCTCCTTTCACTAACGCATAGCCCTCAACTTTGCATGTCTTCTTATGCACCCACCTCATTTTCTTACGCCTAAGGTTTCTTCCTAACAAGCCACATGTCCGGATGACGTCCTCGAATGCGTCCATCCTCCATATGTGTTCATCCTTCATATGCGTTCATCCAACCACATATGCGTTAACCACAAATGCACCCATCCAATTGCCACAACCTACTTATGTCCGGACACCATCCATCGGCGCATGCGTCCATTCAATCTTTCTTTGTGCATCTAATTGACGCAACTTGGTCACTTATGCTAGATGCTCGCAAGCTCATCTTTGGCTGCATATCCTTCTCCTTCGCATGGCTTACCTTTGCTCTATGCACTCAACTAGGATATTGACCAACACTCCTTCAACGCATACTACTAGTTTGTCCTATGCGCCCATATGCAGTTGGATGTCCAACGCATAGCATATCACCAATGCATAGCACATCATCCACGTATAGCACATCACATCACCCACGCATAGCACATCACCAACGCATAGCACATCACCAACGCATAGCACACCACCAACGCATAGCACATCACCAATGCATAGCACATCACCAACGCATAGTGTAGCACTGCCGCATCCATCACGTCCATCGCTGCTTACCATCGCATAGCATTGTCGCGTCCATCGCATCTATCACATCCATCGCATCCAAGTATCCAATGTCAGTGTGCTTAGATGCGCAACTTAAGGCTGTCGCATGCGTTTTCTAACCTCTTCAAGACATTTGCTGTTGTATGCACTACTAATCTCCCAAATAACCTCTCAAGGTCTAATGGCCAACGCATGGCACACACTAACGCATTGTCAAATACTTAGTCATTTTTCTCCTAGGCTTCCAACGCATGACAACTCTTGGCAATGCCTCTTGCCAATACTTCAGCCAATCATGCGTCCAACCTTACAAACGCATGGTTGCCTTCAACTTATGCGTTAATTCCCCTTCACGCATGAGTCCTTTTTTAACTTACACTTAGCCAATATTTCATCCATTAATGCTTAACTCAAAACTAATCAACGAAAATATATTCAACACTTAGAAATTTCCTTCTCTTCAACATAGAGTTTAGCTTTCACCTGCTTAAGTAGGAAAAATGGAAATCCGGGTTTCACACTTTTATTTTGAGTTACCGTAGTTTTAAACATTTTAGTGTTAAGGAAAGATTTAGTTGCTAACGGTCTTAGCACATAAAGATTTCTTCGAGATTTGTAGAACAAATATATATACCATTTTTGTAATTATTTACATTAAAAGAAATAGTATAATTTTATTGTAACAGACATTTCATAGAAATTAGGTTCCTTTTCAAACATGGAACAGAAAATACATTATCTAGTACAACATATGATTTCTATAAACAAAGTCGAAGTCCTCCCATTTCTATAGCTGAGACAACGTGTCCAGTTCCAATCCACATCGTCATCTCCCCAGCTTCCAATTTTCGTTAGGAACTAATTCCCTTAAATGAAGAACAAACATGGTTAGTGGTGCCTGAATAAATTATCCATACCGAATCATCATAATTTGTTCTAACATTATCTAGTATAACATATGATTTCTGTAAACAAAGTTGAAGTCCTCCCACTGCTGTAGTTGAGACGATGGCCTAGTTCCAACTCGCATCATCATTTCCCCAGCATTCAGTTGCAGCCAGGAACTAATTCCCTGAAATAAAGAATAAGCATTTTTAGTGGCGCTGGTGCATTGTGTTATGTGGTGAAATTATTAAAGGAATTGTGGTGATGGAAATGTGTTGTGCAACAAGTTTTCTCAGCAAAATCCAAGTATAAATCCTACTAATTTTCCTGGCAAGTCCAGGGTCGAATTCAAGGACTAAGGAAAACGGTATGCGGTGATAATTCTTAAGATAACTTTGCGTAACAAATAAATTAATGATTGGTTGGTTTGTTGTTTGAAGTGTAAAAAGTATGTGGCAGATTTGAGAAAAGATTGATTATGCGGTAGATACACTGAGTATGCGAAGAAACGGGTTGAGAAGGTCTTTAGCTAGCGTTTCCCGGGAATGCGTTCAAACTATGCAATCATGCTACACTCATGCGACAGCAAATCCTTTTCCAATGCAAATGCAGTAACTTCTAATTTTATGATGCATGTGATGAATGCAATAATGTCCATAGAGCTTATTCCTAAGTCGCTACTTCTTTCCTATGCGATGATGCAAGATGCACAGAAAGACAAGGTGATCGCATACAATCATAACCTATCTCTAGGATGCATGTGATGCGTTAATAGCAAACAGTGTTTATTCCTAAGCTCCTATCTCTTGATTATGCGTTCTAATTTGACTCTCCCGAGCCTACATTCTAACTTGACTTTTCCAAGTCTATATTCTATCCTTAAACTACCCTCTTGCGTATCTCTAATAGACAAATGATGCATACATAATACAAGATAATTGTATAGCATGAAGATCCCCAGTTATGCTAGCTAAGTGCTTCTCAACCCATTCGACAGATTTAGCTACTCATGCGTAATAAACAGAGAATGAACAGATATAAATAAGTAAATTCCATTTCTATAGATAAGTTCAAAGTACAAAATGACAATAAAAGATAAGGATAGAGAGCCTAGTAGCAATCTCTTGCTTCCCAAGGCTTTTACACTGTTAACTCTATTCTGTTCAAAAGATATTCTTGCTTCCACGGAGTTGGCCCTCTCTCTGATCTCGACGCTTCCGACACTCTCCCAAGTTTACTGAAATGATCTCTCAGCACAATCTCACTTCTCTCGCTTTCGCCTTCTAAATAAAAGAAAAACTAAGGACAAGGCTACTTTTAACTATGGAGAAAATTATCTAACTGTCGAAGTCGACGAACCCTTCACTGAAAGTTGCCTTCGGTATTTATAGAGCTTCGGGGTGCAAGGCTTCTTCTCTCTTATAATTGCATTGATGGGATGGCTTTAATTCTCTGTATGATGCGCCAAATATTGGTCACTAAAAAGTTAAGTGTACTTGCTACAGTAGCTTGTTAGCGGCTTGTCAACTTAATTCGGAATCGATCGTCATCAGCTTTCTGTCCCATAATGATTTATGACGCTTTTCACTCGGATGCGCCCACCAAGTTGCGTTGGCTCTTATGCGGCAACCTTCTTGAGCAGATATTTGCGAGCACAAATCACCGCATAGCCTTGTGGTAACGCAATCTTTTGATGCGCTCGGCCGTTGATTTCTTGTGATCACATTTTTTCGCCTTGCGTCAACGCATATTCTGCATAAAAATACACAAGTTAACAATTTTCATACGATGGACGTATGCGACCGCAATATTATGAACTTAATGCTTTTTGGATGCAATCTTATATATTTTATCAACGCAAACCTGCATTGTTTAATAACTTAACAACGTAATAACGACATTTCTGCCCATTATCACACCCCCAAATTTAAACACTGCTTGTCCTCAAGCATAAGCTAAAGATTTCCTTTAGAAAGTCGACCGCAATCACTTTTCCTAGATTTCTCAAGGATGCTTTATTCAAATCCTATACACCAAAATTTTCCTTAATTCTTATCCAGGTCTTGTCTTAAAATATTTCTAAAATTTAGGAACCGCAAGTTTAACCTTCAAAAAGACTTTACTAGATTTCAGGACATCGCATGATTTTTTTCCCAAAAAAACTTTTTTCATTGGGGTGCTAAATGATTTTTTTATCCTTGCGTATTTTAGACATTATTGTTTATTTATTTATTTTTTCTCTGACCTTGCGCTGATCCAAGTGCCTCGCCTTCGTTTTGGCTTGCCCCCACGTGTGTCATGTGAACATCCAACTACGAGCAAGGCGCTCTTTCTCAGACTAAATCAATACCATTGCAGCAGAGTTGCGGTCATTTTTTTTAGTCATGATTCACCCTTTTGGCTGCCCCTACGTGTGTCATGCGATATCTCAATACGTAGAATCACGCCAATTTACAACACACACCACACTACACATAATATATATTATGTATATATTATATATATAATAATTATATATATATGTATGTATATATATATGTATGTATGTATGTATGTATATATATATGTATGTATGTATGTATGTATATATATATGTATGTATGTATGTATGTATATATATATGTATGTATGTATGTATATATAAGGCTAAAAATAACAAGGTCGAAGAATGAATACCGCACCCCCAAATTTAAAATGCGACAATGTCCTCATTGCTAAAAGATTGAAAGAAGTCATGCTATGTTCTTAGGAAGTTTCGTAAAGGGTCAGTTTGAAAGAAAGCTAGTAGGCCACTAACTTCTAGAAATATTTCATGAGGTGACTGTCCTAAAATTAAGTTGACTCTAGTGTATACCAAAAAATAGAAGCATGTGTTTCATCATTGAAATCATAATTGGCTAAGAGAAAGCATGCGGTGACTTACTAAATTGATCAATGTTAAATGATTGGGGTAACCAAAGAGGATGCAGTGATAAAATTTTCAAAATTAAAATGTGATGCTATAGTGCAAATTTTAGAATAAAGTCAAGGAATGATATAAACCCCAAATTTGCACTGTCGTCCGCATTATTTGTTGACGCATCCTGCTTTGTGGCGATCTACTTTCTTTGGATTGCGGTGACGACACTAAGTGGTTGCATCTTCGTGTAGTGCCTCTGCAATCATTTACCTCAATCATTTGCAAAGAAAACATTGAGAGGGTCAAATAATCATAAAAAAACATAGTTAACAAAATTCTTTACCACGATTGTTTAGCACGATCGCATTATTATTTATTTATTTTTATTAAATATAAAGACAAAGATACTATAGCGATTAAAAGACATGTGATAAAAGTTCATGAAGAAGTGATATAAAAAGGATATTTCAAAAGGAATGCGTCTCTAACGAGTTTGAGTTGCATAGTAATCGTAGAGACTACTTATTTTGCGGTTCAAGTTGGACCTTTTATGTCCACGACGACTTTTTCTTCTTTTCTCGGTCCTCTGGAATCTTGATTTCCTTAATCTGGAGCTTTTCCCCATTAATGTTCATCACAATCTCCCCCTTGTGCACATCAATTTGAGCGTGACCGGCCGAAAGGAATGGTCGTCCCAATATGATGGGCGCATTTTCGTCCGTTTTATAATCCAAAATGATGAAGTCTGCCGGCAAGATGAATTTATCAATTGAGATTGCGGAATCCTTCAACTCTCCTTCAGGATGTATTGGGATCGGTCCGCAAGTAAGAGAGTCTCCGTCGTGGGCGTGAGTTTGCCCATATTCAATCGTTTGAAGATTGATAGCGGCATTACATTTATACTCGCACCAAAATCGCATAGTGTTTTGCCACTGTAGACCTCTCTAATGGAGCATGGTATCGTGAAGATTCCTGGATCGCACATTTTTGGTAGGATCATGACATTTACGTTACTGCCACTGTCGCGATCTCTTCTTCATCATTCTGTTTCTTTTTCAAACTTTGTGGAAATGGTGGTGGTTGGACTTCCTCTATCTCATGATCTAGAGGCTTGAGGGTGGACGCAACTTCTAGGTTCATCTTCTCGGTCTTTTCCGAATTATAAGTCAACGAGTCCTCGGTTGTCACTGCATTCAAGTTGGTCGTGATGGGTTCCTCCCCTACTTCCACAGCCATTTTGTCACTTAGCAAGGAGACTGCTAAACATTGTTCCTTCCCTATACCCCAGTGTTGCGAGGAAGCTCAGTTGAGCTCGACGAAGCTCTTTGCGGTCTATTTTTTACCTCGCACGCAGTTTTTCCTAGTTGAATTTCGAGATTTCGGATAGATGTTGCTTGATTCTGAAGCACTGATTCGTTCTTCTCAATGTATTGCTTCAGTAAGCTCTCTAAGGACGAAGATTTCGGTGTCTGTGAACTGCTGGCTTAGTTATGCATTAGACCGTTGGTTCACGGGAAAAATCCGGGTGGCCCTTCTTTTTGCGCCACTGGTTGAAAGCTTTGTTGTTGATTTTTCCACGCAAAATTTGGGTGGTTTCTCCACCCAGGGTCGTACGTATCGGAATAGGGATTATTCTTTATGAAGCATACTGACTACGAATTTCCTGGGCATTCTTCAATCGGATGAGCATCTCCACAGATGACACAACTTGTGGTCGTTTGAGCAATTGCGTTGACCTGCCCTTTTTTCGCTCTCGTGCTATTAATTGCAAAGCCTTGTATCAAACTCATCATCGCAGTCAGTTGGTTCTAAAGGGATGCGATGGCCCTGTTGTTCACGTCACTATCTTTAATTCTTAATCTTTGGTCGCTTTCTCGCCAGTCCTCGTGATTTTTGGAAATGCGATCAAGTATATTTTTGGCCTCCTCATATGTTTTATCCAGTAGACCTCCAGCTGCTACCGCATTAGTAGAGATATTCGAGAACACAAAAGTGTTGTATATTTCTATGAAGCTTCGGAGGTGGGCGTGCGGGTCCTCGCCACGCCTTCCTTCAAACTGTCCAGCAGTTTGGATCATCTACAACATCACCGATTTCATTTCGAATCTTGATCCATCCAGAGCAGGCCTCATGATTCCTAGGGAGAAATCGTAGAGGCTGGGCGATGCATAGTCCCGAATAGGCCTATTGCAATCGTTTGCCAGTAGGATTGGATTCGCCATGACATTGTTTTCATTTGGTGCTCCGTTTCCAGGCTACTCCGCCATATTGTCTTTATCAGGTTGTTGTTGGCGGCGGCTATCTCTCAATCTTCATTGAAACGTCCTCTCAATCTTTGGGTCGTAATTCGCCAGAGATTGAGAGCTACAAAGAAATCAAAAAAATTACCGTTAGCACACTGAATTGCCGAAGTCCACAGCAACTATGCCAAAAACTTGATGCGTTGTGTTATATGGTGAAATTATGAAAGGAATTGCGGTGATGGAAATGCGTTGTGCAATAAGTTTTCTCAGCAAAATCCAAGTATAAATCCTACTGAGTTTCCTGGCAAGTCCAGGGTCGAACTCAGGGACTAAGGAAAACAGTATGTGGTGATAATTCTTAAGATAACTTTGCGGTAACAAATAAATTAATGGTTGGTTGGTTTGTTGTTTGAAGTGTAAAAAATATGCGGCGGATTTGAGAAAAGATTGATTATGCAGTAGATACATTGAGTATGCAGAGGAATAGGTTGAGAAGGTCGTTAGCTAGCGTTTCCCGGGAATGCGTTCAAACTATGCGATCATGCTACACTCATGCGACAGGAAATCATTTCCAATGCAAATGCGATAACTCTTAATTCTAGGACGTATGCGATGAATGCAATAATGTCCATAGAGCTTATTCCTAAGTCTCTACTTCTTGCCTATGCGATGATGCAAGATGCACACAAAGACAAGTTGACCGCATACAATCATAACCTATCTCTAGGATGCATGCGATATTAATAGCAAACAATGCTTATTCCTCAGCTTTTATCTCTTGATTATGCATTCTAATCTGACTCTCCCTAGCCTAGATTCTAACCTGACTTTTCCAAGCCTAGATTCTATCCTTAGACTACTCTCTCGAGTATCTCTGGTGGACGAATGACGCATACATAATATAAGATAATCGCATAGCATGAAGATCCCTAGTTATGCTAGCTAAGTGCTTCTCAACCCATTCGACAGATTTAGCTACTCATACATAATAAACAGAGATGAACAAATATAAATAAGTAAATTCCATTTCTATAGATAAGTTCAAAGTACAAAATGACAATGGAAGATAAGAATAGAGAGTCTGGTAGCAATCCCTTGCTTCCCAAGGCTTTTACACTGTTTACTCTATTCTGTTCAAAAGATATTCCTACGTCCGCAGAAGTTGGCCCTCTCTCTGATCTCGACGCTTCTGGCACTCTCCCAAGTTCACTGGAACGATCTCTCGGCACAATCTCACTTCTCTCGCTTTCGCCTTCTAAATAAAAGAAAAAACTAAGGGCAAGGTTACTTCTAACTATGGAGAAAATTATGTAACTATCGAACTCGGCAAACCCTTCACTGAAAGTTGCCTTTGGTATTTATAGAGCTTCGGGGTGAAAGGCTTCTTCTCTCTTATAATTGCACTGATGGGATGACTTTCATTCTTTATCTGATGCGCCGAATTTTTGTCACCGAAAAGTTGAGTGTACTTGCTACAGTAGCTCGTTAGCGGCTTGTACTTAATCCGGAATCGATTGTCATCAGCTTTCTGTCCCATAGTGATTTATGACGCTTTTCACCCGGATGCGCCCACCAAGTTACGTTGACTCTTATGCGGCAACCTTCTTGAGCAGATATTTGCGAGCGCAAATCACCACATAGCCTTGTGGTAATGCAATCTTTTGATGCGCTCGGTCGTTGATTTTTTGTGATCGCATTTTCCGCCTTGCGTCAACGCATATTCTGCACAAAAATACACAAGTTAACTATTTTCATGCGATGGATGCATGCGACCGCAATATTATGAACTTAATGCTTTTTGGATGCAATCTTATATATTTTATCAACTCAAACCTACATTGTTTAATAACTTTAGCACCGTAATAACGTGCATTTCTGCCCGTTATCAAGCACCTAAATCAATTATCCATGTCGATTCATCATTCTCCACTAAATAGGTTTCTAAAACAAGTAAATCATATTTACCTTGCTTGACCTTCTTCTTTTCTGCCAAGTATTTTGGACAGTTCCTTTTCCAATGTCCCTCCTGGTTACAATGGAAACAGAGTCGCTCTGCAACCTTGGCCTTCTTTCCCTTCTTGACAGTAGTAGGTAAGTTAGCTTTCCCTTTTCCACATTTCTTCTTCTTCCAATTTTTGGTGCCAGAAGAAGAAGATACAGACTTTGTCCCAGAGGTCGAACCACTGAAGAACATCTTAGAGAATGAAGTAACATTTGTCTCACCTGTACGACCCGACCCCCAGGACTTAAGTTAGGCCGTTACTAAATACATACATGCATGGAACTCAAAACGACACTCGGTTATGGCAAAATAAATGCTAATTAAATAAGGTAAGTTCAAAAGACTTCCATTAAATTCAAATACTAAAACAATAGTAGGGTACCCATAAATCATAAAGGACAATAAATAAGTCTGAAAAACAATTCTTAAAAGTAAGTTTTAAGCATCAAAACTAAAAGTTAAGAGGAACATGAAAAGAACTTTAAATCTCATGAGAGGAAGCGTAAAAACTAGTCCCAGTGGCTCGATCACGAATTTCGCTTGTCCATCGTTGGTGCATCTCTACCCTTACCTGAAACAACAACATGAGAAAGAAAGAGTATAAAATACTCATTAAGTAACCCCACTACTGGGGTCAGGCTGGGCATCTATGTCCTCTAGATACCCACCTCTGGTGAAACATATAAATTGCTCTAGTCCTTATAGGACACATATACACATGAAACAAGAAAGAGGACTGAGTCCTATCCTACTGTAGTTAAGTATGTCCACTACCTCTAGTAAGTCCCGTAGGACCCATAACCTCTGGTGAATCCCGAGGGAAACACAATCTCTTGCATACGCATGGTTATGCATACACCTCTTTCGTATACACATAACCCACTTAATGTGTACCTTTTTCGTACACATGGCTACGTATACACCTCTTTCATATACACATAACCCACTGAATATGTACCTCTTTCGTACATCTAGTTATGTATACACCTCTTTCGTATACACATAATCCACTGAGTATGTACCTCTTTCATACACCCCCAGTACCCTCTAGGTATGTATCACTTTCATACACACTAACCCTAGTACGTCTCTTTCATGTACTAGTGCCTTTAGACGTGCATCACTTTCATGCAGTCACATAGTCTGGAAAGGAAAAAAGATTGCATCTAACTTCATATTACATATAACATTCACCTAATCATGCATCCTCTAAAATCTCCTGATAAAGGTCAGGCTAGTTAACCTCAACATACATAATTAATCTAGTATTAATGGATCCACCCTAGTACATCACTTTCATGCACTAACTCATGTAACAATCAAACATTTGAAATTTCATAATATATCATATAACTTACACACTTTCATAATAAATCGCATCAACAACTACATCAACAAAATGCTCCAACTTTCATCTAATTTTGAGACATTTCAGTAGTAGTGTCGCTTAACTCATAATTTAGGGTCATGCCCAATCATCCTTTTAATATATTCCATAAAATTCTAAATCATGCTTATACATTAACATGCTTCAGTCATATTATCATATGCTCATATATCTTTTCTAAACAGTCCATTAAATCTCAGAACAGTCAAAATTATCCTTGTAACTAGTCTTACAATCCTCAACATCAACAGATCAAATACAACCATATGGAATCACATACCATCTTATGCTAGCATTCAAGTGTCTATGTGCACAAGTAAATCTTTCAGATCTCATACTAGAATATACATTGGTCATACTGTACTATCAGTCCATCATGCTGTCATTCTGCCATATCATTCATTTATCATGCCAGCATACATCTAATGCCTGGCCCATGGGCAGTTCCAATAGTAAGATTACTTACCTCAAATTACGCCTAAGTGGTAAGCAATTTAATCTTTCTCCTCGCTTAGATGAATCTTGAATCAAGCCCAAAGTGCAACTTGTTCCAAAACTGCCTTCGATCTCTCAAACAAATGCCTCAATCTACGCAATTCAATAATAGTGGTGAACCTAAAAACCCAACAATTACATTTTAATTTAATCCTTCGAAGGCTTAATATACTTACCAAAACGTTGTTTGAACCAAAATTAGTTTCGAACTTAAGTTCATTTGCGAACCCAATTTAATCCTTCGCAATGCCTAATAACACACTTCTACTTTAAAATTCCACCAGTGCTCAAATCTTGGCCCAAACACAACGGGTAATAATAAATGGAAGCCAAAACTTGATGGATAGTAAAAATCTTCAAGAAAACCCATAAAAAGTAACATAATGTGATGAGCTGAAGAAGAGATCGTCGGCCGGACATGACAAGCCAAACGAGGACAGCTGGAGCGGTGGCTAGGGTTTCGGCTAGAGGAAGAAGAAATTGAAGGGGGGGCGCCGGCGAGTGCGTGAGGAAGAAAGGGAAAGAGGTTTTTAAAAATAATAATAAAAATAAAAAAAATAAAAAAGGAAATAAATNCGTGAGGAAGAAAGGGAAAGAGGTTTTTAAAAATAATAATAAAAATAAAAAAAATAAAAAAGGAAATAAATATAATTACATTTAATTCTTTTCCGTTTTATACTATTAAATTCCTTTCTGTTTCAAAAGAAAATTAATTCCTGCCATTAATTTTCAAATTGAATTCCCGCACTTACACTTGAAGTCCAAAATTTCAAAAATGCCCTCGAACTAATAACAATTATTGAAATTCCAAATAATAAAGTTACTGAAATTACATTATTACTAAAAAATGTGCGGGGTGATACATCACCCTTCTGTTTTTTGGTTTTCATCGAGGATTGAAAAGTTTGTAGATCGTTGAGCAAGGTGGGCAGGTTGTAGTCAATCCTATTCAAAACGACATTGCTATGGAACTATAGGAAACTTTCAAGTAAAGTTTCTAGGATGAAGCCAACCTAACTGGCTTCATCGATGACGAACCCATTCATCTCCACCACATTGAAGTAGATCATCATGTTGAGAACATGTTCTTTAACAAATGCCCCTTTATGCATACGGGCATTAAAGATGTATTTAAGAGCATCATGCCTAAGCTGTGCAGACGATTATCAAAACATTCCCCTCAAAGACTCCATGATCTCACGGGCTGTGAGCATGGGCTCATGCTTCTTTGCCAAGACTTCAGAAAGTCTTGCCAAGATGTATGCTTGGGCCTTCTCGTTTGCCCGTGTCCATCGCTTGTATGCTTCTCGAACATTTCGAGCAACATTTTGGAACTGGAATGGGAGGACAGTCCTCCATTAGGACAAATCGGAGGTCATCGATGGTTAAGATAGTGTTGATTGTGTTTTTTCCAACTTATGTAATTATCACCCGTTAGTTTGTCGACAACGAGTAAATTTAGAGTCATGGAAATCATTATGAATAAATTTGCTGAAACCATACAAATTATTTATATTAGTATATTTGCATTAAAGCATTTAGAAAAATCAAACAATTTTAGGCATGATGCTTTCAAATACATCTTTGACAAATTTATTCATAATGACTTCCACGACTCTAAAATACATCTTTGTCAAAGATATATTTTCATTAAAGCATTTAGAAAAACCAAACAAAATGAAACTATACATGCATAACTCGTTGTTCAAAACAAATAGTATCATTTTTATAATTTTCAATAAATTATGCATGTATATGTTATTAATGCATGCATGTATATATTATAACATTTATACTATATGATGCATGAGCATGCTATAAAATTAAATCATGCAAATAAAAATATATTATAACTATTTATAATATAAATGATGCATAAAATTAAATGCATAACATATGGTGAGATTTTATATTATATTGCATACATTATGGCATATAATAAAAAAAAAAAAAAACTATAAATCATACATCACATGCATAATTTAAAAGCAATTAATGGGTCGGGATTAAATACCTAAAAGAAATTAAATCTAACTATTAAAGGATAATAGCCATCTGATTCAAAACAGGTGAACTGGATCGTGAACCACTTAACCAGACCATAAATCGGTCCAGAGGAACTCAAACTACTCAAATCGAAGAACCCACAAACCAGACCAAACCAACAGAACACAAATTGCGCGTGAATTGGAGCTGGATCGTGCATCTTCTCCATCTCGGAGCATCGTGATGTTGTTCCCTAGCGTCACGATGCTACAAAGAAGATCACCATCCGCAGCATCACAACGTCGTGACACTACAGTACAATCGCCTACTATACCATTTCGAACTCCTTCGAAACGCCACCGAAATTCACCTTGTTTTCTCCAAAACTCAACCAGGAACATCACAAACGACTCCACAATATAAAATTACATATTCGATAACAATTTAATGCCCCAAAACATAGGTCCTTACAAAATAATTTTGTAAAAGAAAAGCAATTAAATCTAAATGTCCAATCCTAAAACATCCATTATTGCAAACAACATTCACAGGCAATCATCACATGAAATATACAGAATGTTCAATCCCACCATTAAGTTGTAAAATCATTCTGAAATTTTGGAAAAAAAAAAATTGGGCAAAAAAAACTATTTCTGATACCAATTGAAGGAACCATTGAAGATCCTTGAGTGGAACACAGGATCAGACCTAAACTCGAAATTTACAGAATCATAACTTTACAGCAATCATATAGAATTATGATCTAACTAAAAATAGCATGCTTGGAAGAAAATGGAGAAAAAATAAAATTTAGGTTTCGGAAACCCTTACTTTTGAAGATCATTCTTCAATGGAATCCCTTCGAATCGAAAGACACCACCATGAAGGAAACCACTGTATTATCTAGGTGAGAATCCAGGAAGAGTGTGTGCTCTGGCTATTTTGGAAGAGAGAATTGAGAAGCAAGAGAGGAGAAGAAAGATACTGAACTTTTCTCTGTCTCTGTATTTTTTCACTAAAGGGAGAAGAAGCCACTCAACTAAAACTCCCAACTAATACGTAGTAATTGAGAGGGAATAAGATAGGGAAGTTATTTCCATCCCATCAAATTTTTAAAAATAAAAATAAAAATAAAATTAGTTAATTTTAATTTATAATTAATACATACATACATACATACATATAGTTATATGCCTGTCTCTTATACACATCTAGATGTGTATAAGAGACAGATTTTATAATGTATCAAATACATTATAGTAACTATATCATATATAACTAGATTAAATTAATTATATCACATATAATTAATTCCCTCAATTAATTTGAACAATTCAAATTAATCCAAAAACTGATCCTCATTAATTCTCGTTGAGCTACAGAGGGGATCTCATGGACCTGTAGCTTGAAACTCCAATGGTACGTGAATAATTAATTAAACTCTTTTAATTAAATTATTCACCATCTGTTAATTGTAGAGCACTCCCCTAAAGACCGACAGCTGCACTACAGATATATTTCCATGTCCATGGGATATAACCAATTACCAATACGATGACTCTTTACAAATTGCTCATAAGTATAATTGGGCCAAAATTACCCTTTTGCTCCTGTATTTACATCTAACTCCTTAAGTACAATTGATTCCTCTAATGAACAATAAATCAAAGTCCAATTATGACCAAATCCCGTTCAGGCCAGAAGAGGGTGTGGCACCACATTGTTCAAGCCTTGGAATCAACCTCTAAGGGAGCAATTTATCTACCTACCCCCATGTTGAGGAAGGAGTGAATTCCTTCTCTAGCTCCCCAATCAGACAAACCCCCAAATTGGTGGGCTTGTTGAGTCGGCGATCTGACCACTCTCGCCCATACAAATCAAAGGATCGCTTTCATAAGCAGAAGTTCACAACTCATTCAAGATTCAGGTCATGTTACCCATAGTCATCCTGGGGAAATGTAAGTCTCTATTATGAACGACGTTATATAATAAAACTAAACATTTCTTGGTCCGGTCTTATACGAACTCCTTTGTGTACACTCACATGTCTTTACATGAATGATCAGAATCAGATCATTTGTAGCACAACAATTGTAACATCTACAAAACGAGTCCTACTCGTAATGTCACCAAGATAAGGTATCCAACCTTATCCATCTACTACAGACCATTTAAATTATCACTTCAACATGATCTACCCGTATGTCTCCACATACATGTTTAAGCTACAAGATAACCTTGGATGTTAGTTTATTGGTTTGTGGGTTAATGCAACTAAATATCAAATAAAACATCACATATTTTATTAGATAAATAAGATGTTTGTACAATATAATTATAAACTATAGAACCCTACGAGATTTAGGGCACCAAACCCAACACTAATCCTCTCTGGCAGCAATAAATGAATAAGGAACTTTAAGCTTTAGAAAAGACTCATACTTGGAATTATGTTGATTTACCTCCTGACAAGAAACCTATCAGTTGTAAGCTGATCTATAAGATCAAGACTTACTCTGATGGGTCCTTTAAACGTTATAAAGCTCGTCTAGTGGCCAAAGTATTGGGAATGTCCTAAAACTCGTAGTTCGTAATCATGGAAACATATTCTATTTATCAATAAAAGTATTGTTGAAGAATTTATTCAATAAAAGTGTTATTGAAATTGAATTATGTAATAAAAATCCAACAAACGAATTCATGATTATAGTATGAATACCATAACTTTATGTAGGGACATAAAAGAGGAACAAGTTAAAGTATATTGCCAAAAAGGTCTATAAGTATATGGATGAGATTGGGTACCTCGTCTTGAGGACACTATGGATGTGGCCTACTTTGTATACTGATACAAACAACTGATCTAAAAATCATTCATGTGGAGACATGTGAGTGGGGGAATCCTATGCAAAAGAGTTTTGCATAAGACCAGATGGCGAAATAGTCACTTCTTCTTTATAACAATCATTTACTGTTAAAACTAACTATTTCAATTTGATGACCTACGGTAACTCGATCTTAATCATGAGCTCACTATGAACTCCTTTTTATTCGGGATTATCTTTCAATATGCATAGGTGAGAGTAGTTCAACAGCACTACTCAACAAGCCTCTCATTTTAGGGATAAAACCGGATAGATAGTTGGGAACATAGTTCTACAAGATGAAATTCACTTCTACCCATTTTAGGGTTAGCAGATAGGTTATTCCCTTAAGTACTAGTTCTTGGTCTTGAGCAAAAAGGCCCCGCCCTCTCATGGCCGAGAGGGACGTGGTTTATTAATTGAACTATAAATCAATTGTCCAATAAAGGATCAGTAGGAGCTTAAGAAGCAAGATGTATTTACAGGGGTAAAACAATATTTTGACCTGGTTGTAAATACGAACGACTTGTGAAGGATCGACTTGTTGATTATGGTTAAATCATGTTGTCAAAAACATATCTACAGTGAGAAGAGTGCAACCATGAGCTATAGTGGTATGTCTCGATGGTTAACGAATATTGATTAATTCGATTTAAAGACGTTAGCTAATTAATCTTAAATCGTTGGATCTCATGATTTGTAGGTCCATAAGGTTTCACTACTAGCTCGTAAAACATTACACCTTGGATTAGAAAATTGAGCGAATTTGAAGTGTTCAAATTTGGAATTATGGTTTGTATTTGAAATGTTCAAATTCAATTTAGGGTTTGGATAATTATATTTGATATAATTAAACGTTTAATTTATTGAAACTAAACATTTAATTTATTGAAACTAAACATTTAATTTATTGAAATTAAACGTAAATTGAAGAGTTTAAAATATTTAATATTGATTTAAATATAATTTACATGAACAAGGTTTCATGTTTAATTAAAAGTTTTATTAATTTAATATTTGATATTAAATTATTAATTAATTAATTAATTAATTTTTTAATTAATTAATTAAAATTAAAATAATTTTTTTCATTTTTTAAATTAAATTTGTGGAAATTGAATTAAGTTTTTAAATTATTCTTAATTTGAATTAATTTAAAAATTGAAAAATGTATTTGAAAGTGGAATTATACAAGATTTGATCTTGTCAGTGGATTCATCCCAAACACCTAGGTCACTCACTTGGTGCTAATTAAAGTGTCAATTAGTTGATTGAGTGAGTGCTTGCATGTATTAACTTAATAAAAGCCTCAAACACCTATTAATACAAATTATGCATGTTGAAATTTGAAAAATTTCTGCAGAAAACTCTTCAACTCTCAAACTCTCTCCAATCCCTTGTCCAATCTATCTCAATCTTGAGTTTTCACCATTCAATCCAAGGTTAAGGATAGTAGAGAAGATTCTCTTGGTAGTCTACTAGAGTTTTGGAGATCCAATTCGTGGAATTCAGCAAGGAATTGAAGTGATTCTACAAAGGTATACATTCATGACACCTTTTTTTTTTTTTTTTATAAAACTGCTTTTTAGCATGCCTTGAACTCAAATTAAGTGTAATTAGAGTGCTTAATAATTTTGTTAGCTTCCTTTTTATGCATGTTTATCCCATCACAAAGGGTATTCTCAAAAGTATGATATTGATATGAGTAAACATTTGCTCCAGTTGCCCAAATGACATATGTTCAGAGTCTTTTGGCCATGGCAGCTGTTAAACAGTGGCCTCTTCTTAAAGTGGATGTTAAAAATGCTTTCCGCAAGGGCCCTCCATCTAAAAAGGTATATATGAAGCCACTGCTAGTACTTCTCCTCCATCTCAAAAAGTTTGTCTTCTTCATCGTGCATTATATGAGCTAAAACAAGCTCCACACGCTTGGTTTGCAACCTTCAGTTCCACTACCATCCAACTTAGGCTTACCTCCAATGCTCTGACTCAACATTCTTCACTCGTAAGACTTTTCATGACATCGTTTTTCTTCTTTTATATGTGGATGACATGATCATTACTAGTGATGATTCTCAAGCCATATCAACCTACAATGCTACCTGGAAAAATATTTTGAGATGAAATATTTGGAACCACCCAATTATTTTCTTGGTCTTCAAGTCACATCCTACCCTAATGGATACTACTTATCTCAAGCAAACTATGTATTTGATCTTCTAGCTCGTTCTGGTATCACCCCTGTCACTTCACCAACATCGTTAGATTCAAATGTTTGCATGACTTCTTTTGATGGTGTTTCTCTAAAAAATCCAATCACGTATCTGTTAGGTTTTATGCCCTAAAACTCGTAGATAGTAAATATTATTAATTGACTGTCAGCAATAAAGAGTTATAGATGTTAATTCAATAGATGTTATTATTTGTGTTGTTTGTCTATGTTTGTCTTAATAACCCTAATCCAATAAACTAACATCCATGGTTGCCTTATGAGTCTTGAACTGTATGTGGAGATATACAGGGATCATGTTCAAGATATAACCTAAATGGTCTATAGTATAGGGATAAGGTTGAGTACCTTATCCTGGTAACACTATGGATATGACCCACTTTATATTTGATACAAACGCAATGATCCAACACGTTCTTGTAGTTGACATGCGAGTGAAGGTATCCTATGCAATGAGTTTGCATAAGACTGGACCGCGAAATAGTAACCACTAGATGTAACACCGTTAACTAGTTAGGTTTCTATTTCAATAGGATGACCTAGGCAACTTAGTCTTAATCCTGAGTATATTATGAACTTCTGTTCATGAGAGATTGTCCTTTGATTCGTATGGGATGAGGGTGGTCAATTCGTCGACCCAATATGCCTTCCATTTTGGGGAAAACACCGAATGGGGAGCTGGGAACATAATAATACAAGATGGAATTCACTCTTTCCCGTCTTCAGGGTAAATAGATTAGTGTTCCCTTAAGTGGTGTCTCTGTGACTTGAATAAAGAGTTTTACCCTCTCATTTGCCCGAGAGTGGTTTTCTGTTTATTGGTTGGACCATAAACAGGTTGTTCATTAGACATAAACAGGTTGTTCATTAGAGGAGCACTGGTACTTAAGAAGTCAGAGGTAACTCAAGGGTAAAATGGTAATTTAACCCATTTGGAGTTACAGATACTCATGAAGGACTAACTTGCTATTATTGATCTATATTCGTGCACACAGAGATATATCTATAGTGAAAAGAGTGCAGTTGTGAGTCTTTAGTGGAGTGTACCCACAGTTAACAAATATTGATTAACTTGGTTAATGAGTTTAGCCAATTAATCTCATATCATTGGAGCTTCTCATCTACAGGTTCACCAGGTCCCCTTGTTAGCTCACGAAAGAATATTTAAGAAGGGTGATTTGTTGTTCAAATTAATTTGGGGAAACCATATATTGATGTGATTAATATATTAATATATAATTGATTATGGATATGATCAATAATTCAAATTAAATTAGAAAGTAGTATGTGAATAAGATTCAATTAATTAATTCAAGAGAATTAGATTCACAAAGAATTAATTCATAGAGAGGTATTGCACATATACATACGATGTTTATGATAATTAAAAATATATATACACATTAAATTGAATTTAATGTATAAATGTTGTTTAATTAATGTGCTAATTAAATTAAATAAGTATTATTGTGCTAATTAATTAAATAAGTGTTATTTAATTAATTGGCTAATTAATTAAATATAATTAAATAAGTGTTAATTAATTAATTAATTGTGGAAAAGGAAAATAGGAAAAGGATTAGGAAAATGGTCTGAACTTTCTTCATATAAAGACCTCCCTATGGTCCTTTTGAAATATAGACACTGATAATACACAACACACAAGTGTTATTGTGCAAAATTTTCCTTATGTCATAAAGAGAATCCTCTCTACTCTCCAGAACCCTTTTCTCCTCTCCCTCTCCCAATAGTTGGATTTCACCTATCCCTCTATTGGAATCCTATAGAATAACGAGATTACTCTTATAGTAGTGTTCGAGATTGTTTAAGAAATTGTTTGTGATCAAGATTATTGGAAGAGCCCTTCATTGGAACTTAAAAAAGTGATTGTTCTTAAAGCTTGGGAATCTACAATGGTAAGAATGGTTCTAATATTTTTCTCTAAAGTGTGCTATATTACATGTTTATATTCTATTTTAGTATACTAAATTTTTTTATATAAAAATCGAATTGGGGGATGCAAAGCATTCACAACGATTTGGCTGCGGGATTCGATCCCTTCAGTATTGATAACTTGTTGGAAGTCTTATCTACCTAACTGTGACGCGTCCAGACATTGTCTATACAGTCCATGTTGTCAGTCAATTCATGTTAGCTTCTCATACTATACGTTTCACTATTGTGCTTTGTATTCTACACTATATTAAAGGCACATTAGGACATGATCTTCGCTATATTAAAGGCACATTAGGACATGATCTTCAATTTTCCTCTCAGTCATCCTTGGTTCTCTCTGGATATTCTGATGCTGACTAGGAAGGAGACCCTACTGATAGACAATCCACCACAGTTTACTGTTTTTATTTGGGTGATTCTCTCATCTATTAGCATAGTAAGAAACAAGTTGTTGTTGCTCGCTCCATCATAGAGTTTGAATATGATGCGCTTGTTGATGCTACTTCAGAGGTTTTTTGGCTACATTGGCTCCTGGCAGATATGGGGGCTCCCCAAAACTATACCATTATTCTTCATTGTGACAATTGCGGTGTTATTTAAATTGCTCATAATGATGTTTTGGATGAATAGACAAAGCACATCGAGAATATCTGTCACTTTGTCCACCACCATCTTTAGAGTTCCACCCTTCATCTTCAAGCCATATCTACTGTTGAGCAACTAGTAGATATTTTCACCAAGGTGCTCTCCCTTACTCGCGTCAGTCGGTTATATTGCATATTCAAGTTGGTCTCTACTCTATCGCTTTGAGTTTGAGAGAGAATGTTAAAGTAATTTATGTAATTTGATGTATTTGGGTTGTTTTAGGCTAAATTTGGTTAGGATTTAGTATCTATTTTAAGGTATTCTCATATGTATTTATACACTTGTACTTTCTCGTTAATTAAGATATATAGAAATACAAAAAAGGTTAATTGGTATAATATATAGAAAGTTCGACATATGGTGTCGTATTCAGTTCGATATGTCATGTCTTGTCCAAGTTGACATATGAAATTTTAGGAATCCTTATTCTACATCTAAATGGTTGTTCTAACTTATAAGATGTAAACAAGTTAAGGTTATCAACCCTTGTGTGATTGACTTTTGCACTATAAATTTAATGCTAAGTCAAATGATGTAGACGTAGATGTAATTGTGTACCTATCTAATATGTACATCTTCACCCCTTTCACATTCTTTTAAATGTCATGTCCCACTATAGCCAAGTTGACATTTGAAACTTTAAGCACTTGACTCAATCTAAACGGTTGCTCTATTTGTAATGTGTAAATAGGTTAAGTTAACCACTCACATGATTTGGCTTTTCCAACCATAAGTTTAGTGGTAAGTCAAATGACGTAGATGTATCTATACTTATTTAATACATACATTTTTCATCCTTCAATACATTCTTTGAAATGTTTTTTTTTTAGTTCAATAGTTTGTAGGATGAGAGATTCAAACTCCTTACTTCTTAACCCTGGACATATATCTTAGGTAAAAAAAAATGTATTAATTTCATATTTTAGATTAAAAGGAAAGACCATGTTTCTTTTTATTATTTTCTTGAGATAAGGAAAGACCATGTTTTATATTATACAATTGACTTCTTATTTTCTTTAAATAAAATTTATCTTGGTCGTGGTTTCCAGCCGGCTGACTTGACTAGTAACAGTGCTATAGGTCAAGACATTGAAGAAGGAGAAAAAAGCTCCTGGTGAAATGAAATATACTAAAGAAAAAGGCAAGAAAATACCCCATCCATAAAAACAGGAAAAACCTTATAGCTATTTTCAGTTTGACAATCTAGCTGCTCCAAAACTAAACAATTGGGCCGTTCCATTGATATGGGCCTTCTGATCGCCCGATGGACCCAAATCCATCTATAATTAAACACTTTTTACTAAAAATAAAACGATTATAACGACCAGCAAAAATTGATATAAACTAGATATAGATTTTTTAATGGATTAGTTTAAGAAAGCGAGCATATTCTCATCTTTAAAAAAAAAAATGGAAGATCCTTATTCATCTTAGCTCCGCCTATGGGATTGGCCCATTGAATATTAATTGTTTAATTATTTAAAAATATATATATTAGATTTTCTTAAGAAAATGTTGTTAAACTTTATTAATTTCATATTTTATTAATTTTTTGACAAATTTATTGGTATTTAAAGGTTTTATTTAGTGTTTAACTATTTTAAAAAGTTTTATTAGTTTTAAAATGTTTAAAAAATTATTGTTGATCTAAGTATATTTAAAAAAAATAATTTAAAAATATTTACTTTTTTAATATATAATATATAATATATGAAGAATTATACATGTATATACATATTTGGGTTAGTCCTCATTGTGCTGACTTGACGAATCGATCCAAATATTGTTCAAATGGGTCGACTCATGGACAAATCTGATTCTCAAAATGGTGATCCATATCTAGTCCAATGAATAAATGGTTTGGGCTAGGCTTGGTCGGTTAAACGTTGACTCTGAGCCGAGCTTAGACCAAACCTAGACTGGGCTTAGGCCGGCATTTGGATTTTTTGGCCCGTTGATTAGGCTGAGTTTGAACTACATGCATACAAAACTTGAAAATAGTTCTTTTGCAAACTGAAGTAAAAGAAATAAAACCATTTTCATTAAATGAAGCACTAAAAGAATAAAAACATATAATCATAGCTCGAGGTATCTCTTGGAGGATCTCTTAACAAAGAACATCCATGAGAGCGTTCGGATCTTTCTGATTTGGTTGTGACCGAAATACAACACATACATTCTAATAGATAGTTATATAAATTAACACTAATTAACGGCATATTTTGATAAATAAAATACAAAAGAATTGAATTCTCATACCAGTTGAAGACTTTCTTCAAAATTGAACTCAAATGCAGCGGAAGAACCTCTACACGAACTCTATCGTCCAGCAAATTAGTCGGTTACGGTAGCACGATCGTCTATACAAACGGCAGCAACACGAATAAGCACGAACAAGTAAGCAGCGAGGACGACACCACTAGTTGGAGCCCTTAGTATTCTTGGAGTGAGAATCCAAAGTGTGGTCTTTGGTGAATTTGGTAGAGGTAGGGGAAAGGAAGATCGTGTAGACGATAAGCAAGTGGGAGAGAAAGAGCTATCGTATAGAAAGGATGTTTATTGTTTAGACAAAGCTAAACGATCGTGTAGGTTTTACTCGACGTCTAGTAAAATGTATACGATCGTTTAGAAAATGCAGCACACTAAGCGATCGTTTAGGAAAAGGCATGCAATCGTTTAGACGCGAGGTGTTCGATCGTTTAGACAATGAGACTCTATCCTATAGGCTCTCAAGCTAGGCGACTGATCCACACCGATTGCGAATTTTTTGAACTTTTTGCCAAATGAAATAAATTTTCATTTTATTCTTTGGTTACCATAATCGAACAAAGCTGCTCCCACTAACGCGCAATTGAGGAGAATATTTCGGCCAATTATCTCATAATTAACCAATTTAATAATAAATGAATATAATCATGTTATATTTTTGCTCTATAGTTTAATATCATATATCTACTATAGTAATTTCTCCTCCACTTGATATAAATCATATTTATATCTAATTTTCTCCAAAGTAATGTATCTCATACATTTAGCCAATTATATCATATATAATTAAGCAGTTCAATTATATCATACATACTCGAATTCCCTCTTGTCAATTTGAACATTTCAAACTGACCCAAACACTGATTCTCGACTTTATCCAAGCTACCGAACCTAATAGACCTGTGGCTCGAAGCTCCAATGGTACTTGAATAGTTTACTAAACTCTTTAGCTACAAGATCCACCATCCGTTAACTGTCAGGCATTCCACTAAAGACCAATAGTTGAACTCTTCTTACCACAGATATATTTCTGTGTCCATCAAATATAACCAATAATGAGTCTGATGACCCTTCACAGATGCTCGTAAGTACAGCTGGGCCAATTTACCATTTTGCCCTATAGTTACATCTCACTCCTTAAGTACCACTGATTCCTCTAATGAACAATAAAACATAGTCCAACTATGTGTGAACACCTCTCGAGCCAAGAGAAGGTGTGTGGAGCTACATCGTTCAAGCTCTGGAATCAGCCCTTAAGGGAGCTATCTATCTATTTACCCCTGTCTCGGGGAAGGAGTGAATTTCATCTTGTGTAACTGAGTTCCCAGCACCCAAATCAGACGAATCCCCAAAATGGTAGGTTTGAATCGGCGACCTAGTCACTCGCACCCATACAAATTAAAGAACTGCCCTCAATGGCAGGAGTTTCCAACTCACTTAGGATTGAGGTCATGTTACCTATGGTCATCCTAGTGAAGTGAAGACTCTGTCATGAACGGTGTTATATAACAAGACGTTAACACTTCGTGGTCAGATCTTATATAAACTCTTTATATAGGACGCCCCCGCTCGCATGTCCCCTATACGAATGATCAGGATCAAACCATCTGTGACAAGTCATAACACTTGTGACCATTCCACAAAGCGGGCTGCATCCGTAGCTTTACCAGGATAAGGTTTCCCTCTATATCCATATACTACAGACCATTTTGGTTATCACTCAAGACATGATCCACTTGTATGTCACCATATACATGCTTAAGTTACATATAGATAACCAAAGATTTTATGTTCATTGGTTTATGGTAAAGCAAATAAAACATACAACTAAGCAAAACAAGATGTGAAGTAAATATCATATATTATACAACACAACCGTTCGTACAAACATTTTACAAACTACAGGACACAAGACTTTAGGGCATCAACCCCAACAATCTCCCACTTGTCCTAAAGCGAAGTAGGGTGTACATAGAACTAGTACAAAACAATAAACTAGGGCATAAAAGCCCAGTACAAGAAAATTCCTACTTACCCTAGTCCAGCCGTGGGTGATCCTGTAAACCCATGCTCTGAATGTAACCTTCAAACACTATAACCAAGAAAGCCTTCGTAAATGGGTCAGCAACATTGTGCTCCGAAGAAATATTCGTGATGATCACGTCCCCTCGATGCACTATCTCGCGGATCATATGATACTTCCGCTCTATATGTTTGTCACGCCTGTGACTCCTCGGCTCCTTGGAGTTTTTCACTTCCCCACTATTATCACAATAAAGGATAATGGGCCTAGACATATCTGGAACAACTTCCAGTTCTGCCAAGAACTTCTTGAGCCAGATGACCTTCTTAGCAGCTTCGCAAGCCTCTACGTACTCCACCTCCATAGTGGAGTCAGCGATGCACCCCTACTTAGTGCTTCGTCACACTATAGCTCTTTCGTTAAGAGTAAAGGCTGACCCTGATGTGGACTTGCGAGAGTCCTTATCAGTCTGCAAGTCAGAATCCGTGTATCCAGTAAGGATCAAATCCCTAGATCCATACACGAGCATGTAGTCCCTCATTTTCCAAAGATACTTGATGATTTTCTTCACT
>NC_052349.1:12969994-12974496 GCF_009727055.1 Benincasa hispida
GCAAAACCCCAAAACGAGTCTGATAAGAAAGCGTAACTCATCATCGAACGAACCATGTCCAACAAGGTCCTATTTCTCCTCTCCACTACATCATTTTGCTGAGGTGTACCCGGCGCTGAGTGTTGGGAAACGATTCCATGTTCTATCAAATAGTTCTAGAATTCTGATCCAAAAACTTTCCACCTCGATCCGATCGAAGTGTTTTAATCCGTCTATCCAATGCGTTTTCAACTTCAGCCTTGAACTCTTTGAACTTTTCAAAGGATTCAAACTTCCGTTGCATAAGACAAACATATCTGTACCTAGATTAATCATCGGTAAAATTGATAAAATACTCATAGTCACCTCGGGCTCGCACATTCATAAGACTACAAAGGTCAGAATGTACTAACTTAAGAGGCTCTTTGGCTCTATAACCTTTTCTAGTAAAAGGACGTCTAGTCATCTTACCCTCAAGGCAGGACTCGCACACTGGTAAAGAATTTTCTTCTAACTCACTTAGAAGTCCATTCTTCACCAATCTCTCAATTCTATTGAGATTGGTGTGCCCTAAATGAAGATGCCAATGATGGGCATTTTCTTTTAGAGAAATACGTCGATGTTTTGATTGAGTTATGACAATTTTAAATAATTCTTGTTATGGAGAGAATTAATAGCTAACGGCCTTAGCACATATATTCCAGATTTGCTATACTAACACCATCTTTATGAATAAACGCTTTATCCACATTGAAAGAAATAGTGTATTTACATTGCAATAAACATTTTATGGAAATGAGGTTCCTCTCAAGTTCAGGAACAATATATACATCATTCAAAACTAAAAACCTATTCTGTAAAGCTAACTAGAGCCTTCCCACTACCACAGTTGAGATGACGTGCCCAGTGCCTACTCGCATCATCATCTAACCAGTCTTCAGATGTCGCCAGGATCTAATCCCCTGAAAAGAAGAACAAACGTGATTAATGGCGCCCGAATCAATTATCCAGGTGGAATCATCATTCTCCACTAAACAAGTTTCAAGTATAGGTAAATCATATTTACCTTTATCTGCCTTGGCCTTTATCCTTGGCAGCCTTCCTCTCTTTCAGTCAGCGAGAACAGTTCCTCTTCCAGTGTCTATCCTGATTGTAGTGGAAACATTTTCCCTTTTCAACCAATGGACACCTTCTTGAGGCAACAGGTGGCAGGTTAGCAGGCGCCTTCCCTTTTCCCTTACCACCCTTCTTCTTCTCCCCCTTTGTAGAGTTAGAAGTAGAAGATGCAAACTTCATCCCTGAGGTCGAACCTCTATGGAACGTCCTAGAGGATGAAGCAACATTTGCCTCACCCTTCTGCCTGTCTCTTATACACATCTAGATGTGTATAAGAGACAGGTATAAGATGCAAACTTCGTTCCTGAGTTCGAACCTCTATGGAACGTCCTGGAGGATGAAGCAACATTTGCCTCACCCTTCTTCCTCTCCTTATTTTTCAGTATAGATTTGTAGGTCTGCAACTCGTTGAGGAGAGTTGTAAGGTTATATTTCACTTTGTTAAGAATCACATCACTAACAAAGTGCAGGAAGCTCTTCGGCATGCAAGATTATGCTAACCTGGCTGCCCTCTTCGATGGTAGACCCATTCAACTTTGCCATATTGAAGTGGATCATCATGTTAAGCATATGTTCATGAACATAGGTGCCTTCTTCCATTTTGGAGTTAAATATATATTTAAGAGCTTCATGCATAAGCTGTTCAGACAGTTGTCCAAACATCCCCTGCAGGGACTCCATGATCTCACACGCTGAGACTATAGGCTCATGTTTCTTGGCTAAGACTTCAGAAAGACTTGCTAAGATGTAGGCTCGGGCCTTCTCATTCGCCTGTGACCATCGCCCGTATGCCTCCTGAACATTTTGAGTGGCATTTGGAGCTGGAATAGGAGGACAGACCTTCATAAGAACGAACATGAGATCCTCGATGATGAGAATCGTCATGATCATATGTTTCCATGTCGAGAAATTGTCGCCAGTTATTTTTTTATGTTAAGTGATAACGGATAGAAATACAAGTTATTACAGCTCAAATAAGTAAAACAATAAGAGAATGCGATGGTAAAATGGTAATATCATGTCCAAAAGCGCTAAATTAGAAAGAATTGCGATCGCAAGCGCTCATCGCATGATAGCAGTTAATTTACCTATTTTGTGCAGGTACAATGCGTTGACACATATGAAATTACGATCCAAAGGAACAATGCGTCAGCGTGCTTGAAGATTGCAATCGTGAGTCATGCAATCGTAAGAAGTATCGTAAAAAGGCGATCGCATAAAGACCTCGCATCAACGTGACAGCATAATAAATCAAGATGGGACGGAAAGCTGATAATAATCGATTCCAAATTTAGTTGACAAGCCATTAAAAGCCACACTATAGCAAGTACACTCAACTTTCGATGACCATTAAACGACACAACAAAATAGGGGAATTAATGTCGCCCATCAATACAATCATTAGCAAAAAAGGATGCTTCACCTTGAAGTCTATAAATACTGAAGGCCACCAAAGAACAAAGGAGTCTTTTGAAGTTAACGAGTTAGAGAATTAGTTTGTTCATGCACATACTCATACATACACTTAGAGGAAGGAGAAGAGCAAGGAGACGAGGAAGCCGAGAGATCATTCCTGGACAGATCGAAAGACTACCAGAAAGCAACATAAAGAATAGAGGGCCAACACTTACGAGAACAAGAATACACATCTAGAACAAAGTTGGAGTGAAAAGAGTAGTGTAAAAGGTCATAGGAAGCAAGACATTGCTTACCAGGCTTCTTATCTCTCACATCAATTTGTTATTTTGTATTCAATACTTCATTTACATAAAATTGAATTCTCATTTCAATCTATGTTCAATCTCTCCGTACCACGCATAAGTAGTTAAATTTCTGAATAGGTTGAGAAGTACTTAGCTAACATGACTTAAGATTTACATTTTATGCGATCATCTTGTCTTATGTATGCATCATTCACCATTTAGACATACTTGAGAGAGTAGTCTAAAGATAGAATCTAGGCTTAAAAAAGTCAGATTAGAATCTAGGTTTGAGAGAGTCAAATTAGAATCGCATAAGCAAGAAATATAAACTTAGACATAAGTTCTATTGCTATTCACACATCACATGCGCCTTAGAAATAGGAATGATTGTATACGGTCACTTTGATTTATATGTGCATCATTCATCATCACATAGACAAGAGTAGAGGTTTAGACATAAGTCCTATCGATTGTTTCGTATACACATCGCATATGTCCTAGAAATAGGAATTATGACATCCTGCATTGAGAAATGACGTGCTGTTATTTGTGTGTAGCATGATCGCATAACTTGTGCACAATCTTAGAAAATGTTTGCTAAACCCCTTCTCAACCCCTTCATCGCATACTCATTGTAACTCTACGCTTTTATCAACTCTACGTTTAACTCCGTTACATAGAAAAAACCATAATCAAAACACCATCCACTTCATTTATTTTTACTACCGCAATAGAACCAAAGTGTTTGTCGCATATTTACTTAGTAGTCCCTGTGTTCGACCCTGAACTTACCAGGAAACCTAAGAAAGCTTATACTTGGGCCTTGTTAGGAAAACTTGCATGATCACCATATAACACACATCACCGCAAACTCACACCATAACACATCACGATTTCACGCATCAAGTCTTTGGCGCTATTGTCGGGGACTATGGTATATATTGCGCTAACAGTAAACGTCTTTGATTTTCTTTGCAACTTTTGACCTCTGTGCACTGCCATTCCTTCGGTAAAGGAAGAAGCAAGCGTCGCATGAGTAAAGGACACGCTCCTGAGCCTAACTATGACCCAGACGTCGAAAGAACATTTCGTAGAAGATAGTGAAATAGACGCCGACAACAAGAAAGAACTCACAGAATGGTTGAACAACCGGAAGAACGAGCCGCAAATTTAAACAACATAATGGAGAATCCTATCCTACTGGCGAATGATCCCAATAGACCCATCCGGGACTATGCATCACCAAACTTGTATGATTTCTCCCCAGGAATCATGAGGCCAGCTTTGGATGGATCAAGGTTCGAGATGAAGCTAGTAATGTTACAGATGATCCAAACAGTAGGACAGTTTGGTGAATGGCGCAGTGAAGATCCGCACGCCCACCTCCAAAGTTTCATTGAAATTTGTAACACTGTTGTGTTCCCGAATATCTCCGCTGAAGAAGTTCGACTCACGCAATTTCCATTTTCATTATGCGATAAAGCAAGAAAATGTTCCTCGAACTAGGAGAGATAACTTCATGGAAACAGGTTATGGAGAAATTCATGAAGAAGTATTTCCCTCCTACAGAGAATGCCAGAAGAAGGAAGTTAATCAAAAATTTTGAATAAGAAGAAGACAAATCGCTTAGTGACGTGTGGGCGAGGTTCAAGAGATTAGTGTGAGATTGCCCGCACAATGGATTGTCGAATTTCCTTCAGATGG
>NC_052349.1:12976415-12977622 GCF_009727055.1 Benincasa hispida
TGGCAGATTTGTATGGACTACCGAAAGATCAATGCGACGACGAAGAAGGATCATTTCCCTTTACCTTTCATTGATCAAATGCTAGACCGACTAGCAGAGAATGACTACTTCTATTTTCTTGATGGGTATGCGGGCTACAACTAGATAATGATTGCACCAGAAGACCAAGAAAAGACCACATTCATCTGTCCATATGGAACATTTGCTTTTTAACGCATGCCGTTTGGATTATGCAATGTGCCAAGCACGTCTCAAAAGTGCATGATGGCAATCTTCTCCGAGTATCTCAAGGATTCAGTGGAAATCTTTATGGATGATTTCTCTGTTTATGGGCAAACGTATGAAGTCTGTCTGAAAAACCTAGAGAGGATACTAAAAAGATGCGAAGAGACCAATCTGGTACTGAATTGGGAGAAATTTCATTTCATGGTTAACGAAGGAATTGTGCTCGGGCACAAGGTTTCAAATGAGGGGCTAGAGGTGGATAAAGCAAAAATTGAGGCCATTGAAAAACTTCCACCTCCAGCAAACATGAAGGCTTTAAGGAGTTTCTTTGGACATGTAGGGTTCTACCAACGATTTGTGAAGGACTTCTCTAAAATAGCTCGACCGTTGAGTGCATTTCTAGAGGCTGACAGAACTTTTGACTTTGATTCATAATGTCTCAACGCATTCAAACTACTGAAGGATGCATTGATTACAGTGCTTATTTTGATCGCACCCGACTGGACAAAGCCATTCGAGCTTATGTGCGATGACAGCGGTTATGCGATGGGGGCAGGGTTAGCACAGAAGGAAAAGAAAATGTTACACCCCATCACATATGCGAGCAGAACACTGAACTCCGCCCAGATGAACACACTACCACAGAGAAGGAGCTTCTGGCGGTAATCTTTGCGATTGAAAAATTCAAGCCTTACTTGTTGGGATCCAAAGTTATAGTTCACACCAACCACTCGGCTATAAGATATTTAATGATAAAAAAAGATGCAAAGTTAAGGCTAATCCGATAGGTTCTCCTCCTCCAAGAATTTAACATGGAGATAATCGACCACAAAGGAACACAAAACCAGGTTGCTGACCATTTATCGAGATTAGAGAATCTGAAAGTAGACCGCATTCAGTCGGAGGTGAACGCATCCTTCCCGACGAACAGTTGCTTAAAATTGAGGAACTACCATGGTATGCAGATGTTGTCAATTTCTTG
>NC_052349.1:12978517-12991420 GCF_009727055.1 Benincasa hispida
GCCGCAGGGGAGGAGAGAAAACTTCAGTTACTTGAGCTAGACGAATGGAGACTTCAAGCGTATAAAAATGCCAAGATCTACAAAGAACGAATAAAGCATTGGCATGACAAGCAACTGTGTGAAAAAAATCTCCAGGTTGGTCAGAAGGTCTTGCTATTCAATTTTAGGCTACGACTTTCTGGGAAAATTGAAAATCACGCTGGTCCAGACCATTCATAATTAAAAAAAAGTATTCCCGCACAGTGCAGTCGAATTAACAAATGAAGAAGGGACCAGTGCATTTAAGGTCAATGGACAAAGAGTCTAGATGTATTATGGAGGAGACTTTCATCGCGAGAAAACCTCTGTGGACCTGAGGAATCCAGAATGAAGAAGAAACGAGTAGTCCCTGCGTTGATATGCGACACACACTCATCAGGGACGAATCCTTTTTTTTAGTATCCTTTTAATATTTTTCTTTCATGAATTTATCTTACTTTTTGCATAACCACTACTCTTTAGAATTACCAACTCTTTCTGTCATATTTTTTATCCTCTTGATATTTAGCAATGATTGTGATAGAGCTACGCGATCACCTCAAAACACGCGACTGGTTTAATCACCCCTTCGCAATCAAGGAATCAGCCCATCGCAATTAAAGAATCAGCCCACCGCAAGAAGGATACGATCAAAGATGATGTGGGCGACAGGGCAAATTTGGGGGTTGTGTCTTTCCTTGACTCATTTTATTTCAATTTTGTACTTCTCGCATTTCATTTTAATATTGCTAAATTTTACTAACGCATCCTCTCTAGTTTGACTCAATCATTGAATTTTTTATTACTTTATTTAGTCACCGCATTCGCCCCGTACCAATTATGACTTCAATGATGAAATTCATGCCTTTATTTCTTACCGCATGAACTAGGCTCAAATTAATTTCTGGACAATCAATTCATGAAACATTTCTAAAATTTAGTGATCCACCAGCTTTCCTTCAAAACAATTTTTACGAAATTTCCTAAGATCATCGCATAAGTTATTTCGTCTCTCAACAATGGGGACATTGTTGTGCGTAAATTTAGGGGTGCTGGTATTGTTAGCCTTGTCACCTTTAGAAATTTAAATAACTAAATAAATAATTGTTATAACATTGAGATCGGATCCTGCTCATAGTTGGATGTCTGCATGACATCCGTGGGGGCAAGCCAAAACGAAGATGAGAATCGTGATCAACGCATAAACCAAGTGACCTCCGCTGCCAAATAAAAAGATAGGCATGACTTTTGACTGAGAAAGAGCGCCTTGCTCATAGTTGGATGTCCGCATGACACCCGTGGGGGCAATCTAAAACGAAGGCTAGGCACTTAGATCAGCACAAGATCACAAAAATAATATCTAAATCGCACAAGGGTAAAAATCACTGGGAAACACCCCGGTTGGAGAAAGTTTTGAAATGAATCATGCGATGTCCTGAAAACGAGTAAAGTTTTTTTCTTTAAGATTAAACTTGTGGTTCCTAAAGATTAGAAATATTTTAAGAAGATATCAGGATAGAAATTAAGAAGGCATTGGTTCATGAAATTTGAATAAGGCACCTTGAGAAGTCTAGGTAGGGTAAAGGCGGTTGACTTTTTAAAGAAAATCTTTACTTTATGCTTGAGGACAAGCATTGTTCTAAATTTGGGGGGTGTGATAATGGGTAGAAATACAAGTTATTACAGCTCAAATAAGTAAAACAATGAGAGAATGTGATGGTAAAATAAGCAATATCATGTCCAAAAGCGCTAAACTAGAAAGAATTGCGATCGCAAGCGCTCATCGCATGATAGCAGTTAATTTACCTATTTTGTGCAGCCGCATATGAAATTGTGATCCAAAAGCACAATGCATCAGCACGCTTGAAGATTGCGATCGCGAGTCATGCGATTGTGAGAAGTATCATAAAAAGGTAGCCACATAAAAACCTCGCATCAAGGTGACAGCATGATAAATCATGATGGGACGAGAAGCTGATAACGGTCGATTCTGAATTTAGTTGAAAAGTCGTTAAAAGCCACACTGTAGCAAGTACACTCAACTTTCGGTGACCATTAAATGGCGCAACAGAATAAGAGAATTAATGTCGCCCATCATTGCAATCATTAGCAAGAAAGGCTGCTTCACCTTGAAGTCTATAAATACTGAAGGCCACCAAAGAAGAAATGAGTGTTTTGAAGTTAACGAGTTAGAGAGTTAGTATGTTCATGCACATACTCATACATACCCTTAGAGGACGGAGAAGAGCAAGGAGACGAGGAAGTCGAGAGATCATTCCCGGACAGATCGAGAAACTGCCGGAAAGTAACACAAAGGATAGAGGGCTAACACTTGCGAGAGTAAGAATACACATCTAGAACAGAGTTGGAGTGAAAAGAGCAGTGTCGAGCTTCTTATCTCTCACATCAATTTGTTGTTTTGTATTCAGTACTTCATTTACATAAAATGGAATTCTCATTTCAATCTATGTTCAATCTCTCAATACCATGCATAAGTAGCTAAATTTCTGAATAGGTCGAGAAGTGTTTAGCAAGCATGACTTAAGATTTACATTTCATACGATCATCTTGTCTTATGTATGCATCATTCACCATTTGGACATACTTGAGAGAGTAGTCTAAAGATAGAATCTAGGCTTGAAAAAGTCAGATTAGAATCTAGAATTGAGAGAGTCGAATTATAATCGCATAAGCAAGAAATAGAAACTTAGACATAAGTTCTATTGCTATTCACACATCGCATATGCCCAAGAAATAGGAATGATTGTATACGGTCACCTTGTTTTATGTATGCATCATTCATCATCGCATAGACAAGAGTAGAGGCTTAGACATAAGTCCCATCGATTGTTTCATATACACATCGCATGTGTCCTAGAAATAGGAATTATGGCATTCTGCATTGAGAAATGACGTGTTGTTATTTGTGTGTAGCATGATCGCATAACTTGTGTACAATCTTAGGAAATGTTAGCTAAACCCCTTCTCAACCCCTTCATCGCATACTCATTGTAACTCTACGCTTTTATCAACTTTGTGTTCAACTCCGTCGCATAGGAAAAACCTTAATCAAAACACCATCCACTTCATTTATTTTTACTACCGCAATAGAATCAAAGTGTTTGTCGCATATTTATTTAGTAGTCCCTGTGTTTGACCCTAGACTTACCAAGAGACCTGAGAAGGTTTATACTTGGGCCTTGTTAGGAAAACTTGCATGATCACCATATAACACACATCACCGCAAACGCACACCATAACACATCACAATTTCATGCATCAAGTCTTTGGCGGCGTTGTCGGAGACTACAGTATATATTGCGCTAACAGCAAACGTCTTTGATTTCCTTTGTAGCTTTTGACCTCTGTGCACTACCATTCCTTCAGTAAGGGAAGAAGCAAGTGTCGCATGAGTGAAGGACACATTCCTGAGGCCAACTACGACCCAGAGATCGAAAGAACATTTCGTAGAAGACATTGAAATAGACGCCGACAACAAGAAAGAACTCACAGAATGGTTGAACAACCGAAAAAACGAGCCGTGAATTTAAACAACATAATGGCAAATCCTATCCTACTGGCGAATGATCGTAATAGACCCATTCAAGACTATTCATCACCAAACTTGTATGATTTCTCCCCAGGAATCATGAAGCCAGCTTTGGATGGATCAAGGTTTGAGATGAAACTAGTAATGTTACAGATAATCCAGATAGCGAGACAGTTTGGTGGATGGCGTGGTGAAGATCCGCATGCCCACCTCCGAAGTATCATTGAAATTTATAACATTTTTGTGTTCCCAAATATCTCCGCTGAAGAAGTTCGACTCACACTATTTCCATTTTCGTTATGCGACAAAGCAAAAAAATGGGCATACTTCCTCGAACCAGGAGAGATAACTTCATGGGAACAGGTTGTGGAGAAGTTCATGAAGAAGTATTTCTCTCCTACAGAGAATGCCAGAAAGAGGAAGTTAATCACAAATTTTGAATAAGAAGAAGACAAATCGCTTAGTGATGCGTGGGCGAGGTTCAAGAGATTAGTGCGAGATTGCCTGCACAATGGATTGTCGGATTTCCTCCAAATGGAAATTTTCTATCATGGATTAAATTGCATCGCAGACAGCTGCCAATGTGGCAGCAGCAGACAGTCTGCTAGATAAGACGTATGATGAGGCTAAGAACATCCTTGATCGCATATCTAAGAATCATGAAGATTGGCAGGAAAGCGATCAATGAGTAAAACCTAGAGACGGTAAACGCAAATAATGGTGCCATCACATCTTTGCAAAAACAAATGAATGCGATGATAAATTTGTTATAGTGCATCACAATCAACAATCTTGGAATGTAAAGAGGGCAAGTCAACACAATAGAACAGGCAAGCGCTAGTTGTGCTACATGTGGAGAATCGCATTCGGTTGACGAATGTCCACGGAACCCGGAACCCGCAGTCAATCTACTTTGTCAACAACAACCCTTTCTCAAATATGTACAACCCCGGGTAGAGAAACCACCTAATTTTGCATGGAAAAATAACCAACAACAAGGTCACCAATCTATGGCGCAAAAAGAAGAACCATAAGGATTTTTCCAACGAACTAATGGTTAACAGCAACAACAAGCCAGGAGCTCTCAAGCGCCGCCATCATCCTCTCTAGAGAACCTATTAAAATAGTACATTGAAAAGAATGAGACGGTCCTCTAGAACCAAGTGACTTCCATCCACAATCTAGATATCCAAATAGGACAAATTCCAGGAGAGCTAAAAAATAGACCGCAGGGTACACTACCGAGCTCAACTGAGCTCCAACGCAATCTGGGGAACACAGGGAAAGAGCACTGCCAAGCAGTTACCCTGCGAAGTGGAAAAACGACAGCGGAAGTTAGAAAAGAGCCTAGCTTGACCGATCCAAATGCGATAGAATCAAAGAAACCGTTGACGCAAGATGAATCAGAAGAGCCCGAAATGATGGAACCTGAAGTTGCATCCACCTCTCATCCTCTAGACCATGGAACAGTGAAAGTGCAGCTACCACCATTCCCGCAAAGATTGAAAAAGAAGCAAAATGATGAAGGTCAGTATCATCGCTTTCTGGAAATATTAAATCAACTACACATTAACATTCCATTTACAGAAGCGAAAGAGCAGATGCCAAAATATGCCAAGTTTTTTAAGGATATGATGTCAAAAAANAAGTGCAGCTACCACCATTCCCGCAAAGATTGAAAAAGAAGCAAAATGATGAAGGTCAGTATCATCGCTTTCTGGAAATATTAAATCAACTACACCATGAAACAGTGAAAGTGCAGCTACCACCATTCCCGCAAAGATTGAAAAAGAAGCAAAATGATGAAGGTTAGTATCATCGCTTTCTGGAAATATTAAATCAACTACACATTAACATTCCATTTACAGAAGCGAAAGAGCAGATGCCAAAATATGCCAAGATTTTTTAAGGATATGATGTCAAAAAAAAGAAGCACGGGAAAACTGTCATCCTTTAGGGGGACAATCCCAGGGTGCCTCAAGGGGATGCGCAGTAACTTTATTCAATCCAACAAGGGAGACCGAGGGATATGTTGTCGCACTTCCTGCTCCCACTTACTATGCTCCATCCAACTTGATATTGACCTACCCAAACACTATCCATTAGGGGGACACGCCAAAGGTGCCTCAAAGCTGAGGGTAGATCTCACGGTGTGGACTATTTAGGAGAAACGTGAAAGGTTTAAGTGAAGCATCTTATGTCCCAAGTACCTCCTACTGAATGTTCTACCTAAGGGTTCATTAACCTAGACAATCTGGCTACTGATTTTAGTCTATGTCGTCTTATTAAAACTCTTCTTATAAACAACATGTGTCTATGAAATATGAAAAAGTTCAAGTAGTCATATTTAAACACTTTAATGAACTGCCCTTAACTTGCATGCATTCATCAAATCTATCTAATTCACCTTTCCAAGTAAGTTCCAAGGTAGGGGTGTTACGTTTCCATCAACTTAATGACCCCAGCCTAGACAGAACCTGCCTCAGACGAAAGGTCCCTTATAGATAGATTTGCTACACTTTAACTTTTTATTAGTCAATTTAATCCTATTAAACTGATTAAAAGATTAAAGCCTTAGGGTTGCTAATCATATTAGAACCGTGATCTTAGGTCTATGTGATCCAAGTTTTAAATATTTTAAAACCATGAATTAAACCTAAGTGAACATGTATGTCTTTCTTATTTCTTTTAGTTCTATTCTCTTTAACTTTTAAAAAGAAACAACTAAAAAACCCATTGCGCACAACAAGGTGTTTATAATGCTTATAAAGTAACCTATGTGTCATGCTTCATGCAATGTTCGGTCATTACTATACACAACTTTTATATATACACGTAATAACCAAGCAAAACATGATTTCCATTCACTCGTATACTATAACAATTATAATATAAAAATGATGCATGTCAATGCTTTTTACGCATGCATAAATTTAACTATTATACTATATGATGCATGAACATGCTCTTACATTTTAAATCATGCTTCTCTAAATTATAACATTTACAATAAAGAGATGATGCATGACCAATGCATAACCTAAGGTAGGATTTACTATATGTGCAAACCGTATGACATATAAAAACCATACCAAGGATTAATGGACCAGGATGAGCCTTTACAAAAAATTGGAATGAAATAACCCTATCTATTACATTTTCCATCGAGCAAACCGAGTCTTGAACCGCCAGAAGAAATCCATCATTTAGTAAACGCCGAAGGTAAACGATCGCCCAGCGCGCACTAGACGATAGGCACAAAAGCTGAACGATCGCTTAGACGACTACGAGGTTGTGAAGCCTAATTGTCTAGGCGATCACTTAACGTAGCAAAAGGTAAACAATTTACCATGCGTTGCTAAGCGATCGTTTAGTCAATTACTAAGCGATGAAGCTTGCTGAGCTAAACAATCGTCTAGTGCAAATTAACACATACATCACATAAGCGCGTTCAGATCTTTCCGATTTCATTGTGACTGAAATACAACACATACATTCTAACAGATAGTTATGCAAATTAACACTAATTAACGGCATGCTTTAAATAAAATACAAATGAATTGAGTTCTCATACCAGTTGAAGCCTCTCTTCAAAATCAAACTCAAACGTAGCGGAAGAACCTCTACACAAACTCTATCGTCCAACAAATCAGTCGACTACGATAGCACGATCGTCTACACGAATAAGTAAGCAGTGGGGACGACACCACTAGTTAGAGCCCTTGGTATTCTCGAAGTGAGTATCCAAAGTGTGATCTTTGGTGAATTTGGTTGAGATAAAAGGAAAGGCAAATCGTGTAGACGATAAGCAAGTAGGAGAGAAAGAGCTATCGTATAGCAAGGATGCTTATCATTTAGACAAAGCTACACAATTGTGTAGGTTTTACTAAGTGATTGTCTAGTAAAATGTATACGATCTTTAGAAAATGCGGCACGCTAGGCGATCGTTTAGGAAAGCTAAGCGATCATTTAGGGAAAGGCGTGTGATCATTTAGACGCGAGGTGTGCGATCGTTTAGACGATGAGACTCAATCGTATAGGCTCTCAAGCTAGGCGACTGATATGTCTTCACACCGATTGCGAATTTTCGAACTTTTTGCCAAATGAAACAAATTTTCATTTTATTCTTCGGTTACCATAACCGAACACGGTTGCTCCAACTAATGCACGATTGAGGAGAATATTTCGGCCAATTATCTCATAATTAACCAATTTAATAATAAATGAATATAATCATATTATATTCTTACCTTATAGTTTGATATCATATATCTACTATAGTAATTTCTCCTTCACTTGATGTAAATCATATTTATATTTAATTTCCTCCAAAATAATGAATCTCATACATTTAGCCAATTATATCATATATAATTAACCAGTTCCATTATATCATATATAATCGAACTCCCTCTTGTCAATTTGAACATTTCAAACTGACCCAAACACTTATTCTTGACTTTATCCAAGCTACCTACGGCACCTAATGGACCTGTGGCTCAAAGCTCTAATGGTACGTGAATAGCTGACTAAACTCTTTAGCCACGAGATCCACCATCCGTCAACTATCAGACATTCCACTGAAGACCAACAGCTGAACTCTTCTTACCATAGATATATTTCTGTGTCCATCAAATATAACCAATCATGAGTATGATGACCCTTCATAGATGCTCATAAGTACAGCTGGGCCAATTTACCGTTTTGCCCTATAGTTACATCTCACTTCTTAAGTACCACTTATTCCTCTAATGAACAATACAACATAGTCCAACTATGTGTAAACACCTCTCGGGCCAAGAGAAGGTATGTGGAGCTACATCGTTCAAACTCTAGAATCAGCCCTTAAGGGAGCTATCTATCTATTTACCCCTGTCTCGGGGAAGGGGTGAATTTCATCTTGTGTAACTGAGTTCCCAGCACCCAAATCAGACGAATCCCCAAAATGGTAGGTTTGAATCGGCAACCTGGTCACTCGCACCCATACAAATTAAAGGACTGCCCTCAATGGCAGGAGTTCCCAACTCACTTAGGATTGAAGTCATGTTACCTATGGTCATCCTAGTGAAGTGAAGTCTCTGTCATGAACGGTGTTATATAACGAGACGTTAATACTTCGCGGTCAGGTCTTATACAAACACTTTGTATAGGATGCCCACGCTCGTATGTCCTCTACATGAATGATCAGGATCAGACCATCTATGACAAGTCACAACACTTGTGACCATTCCATAAAGTGGGCCGCATCCGTAGCGTTACAAGGATAAGGTTTCCCTCCTATATCCATATACTGCATACCATTTTGGTTATCACTCAAGACATGATCCATTTGTATGTCACCACATACATGCTTAAGTTACATACAGATAACCAGAGATTTTATGTTTATTGGTTTGTGGTAAAGCAAATAAAACATACAACTGAGCAAAAACAAGATGTGAAGTAAATATCATATATTATACAACACAAGCGTTCGTACAAACAGTTTACAAACTACAGGACACGAGACTTTAGGGCATCAACCCCAACAATCTCCCACTTGTCCTAAAACAAAGTGGGGTGTACATAAAACTAGTACAAAACAATAAACTAGGGCATAAAAGCCCAGTACAAAAAAAATCTCCCACTTACCCTAGTCCAGCCATGGGCGATCCTGTAAACCCATGCTCTGAAGGTGTCCCTCAAACACTGTAGCCGTGAGAGCTTTCGTAAATGGGTCAGCAACATTGTGCTCCGAAGCAATCTTCGTGATGATCACGTCCCTTCGATACACTATCTCATGGATCAGATGATACTTTCGCTATATGTGTTTGTCGCGCCTGTGACTCCTCGGCTCCTTGGAGTTTGCTAATGCCCCACTATTATCACAATAAAGGATAATAGACCTAGACATATCTGGAACAAATTTCAGTTCTGTCAAGAACTTCCTAAGCCAGACGACCAACTTAGCAACTTCGCAAGCCGCTACATATTCTGCCTCCATAGTGGAGTCGCCGATGCACCCCTGCTTAGTGCTTCGCCACACTACAGCTCTTCTGTTAAGAGTAAAAACTCTTTGTATAGGATGCCCCCGCTCGCATGCCTCCTAATCAAATGATCAGGATCAGACCATCTGTGACAAGTCACAACACTTATGACCATTCCACAAAGCGGGCCACATCCGTAGCGTTACTAGGATAAGGTTTCCCTCCTATATTCATATACTACAGACCATTTTGGTTATTACTTAGGACATGATCCACTTGTATGTCAACACATACGTTCTGTCCTTGCTTTTACTTGAAAAACATGTCAGAGGAAAGGATGAGTATGAAAATACTCATTAAGTGACCCATTATAGGTCCACTAAGTGAATTTGTGTATCTTCCTATTCGAACATAAGTGTACAACACATATCATAGGCATAAACATATGCATAGACATAGGCACAAGCATAGACATAAGCATAAGCATAAGCAGTGAACCTGAAGAAGTACAAATCAATGTGTAAGTAGTCATCCCGAAGGAGCACATAACATGGCACAGGTGGTGACCCTATAGGGGCACCAAGTCATTATAAGTAATGAACTCAAAGGTTCACAAGCCTAAGATGTACACAGCCCGATAGAGAAACTAACAGTCACCCTTTAACCTAACATGAATCAATTAACCAACAGGTCTTGTACCATATTCATAATCATAGTCATAACAACATAACCATCAAATCTAGCATGCCAAAAACAACATAAGGTCTCATATCATGCACATGACAACATAGCTCCTAGGTTCTCAGAATGCCTACAATAATCCTTACATATCTAAGCAGAACAAGTCATTCCAGTTCATAATAGGATGCTTTCATAGTACATATCCATTCTTAACATCAACAACTTTGTTAGGGCATCTAGCGCAAGGACGAATCAGTAGTAAGACACTTACCTCAAATCACATATTTGAATTTTAAGCAAATTAATTCATTTCTTAGCCCAACTAGACTCTTGGATTGAATCCCTATTAAAAAAAACCATAATCAAATTAAATTCCCAACTATATGACCAAATCCCAAAACACAACCATTTAGAAGACCCTCATATCGAGGTTTGATCCGAACTTATTTCCAAACTTCAATTAAAGTGTTCAAACTGAAAAATGTGCCAAAAAATGACAAAGTCAATCTTTAAAGTCACCATGAACTTTTTTTTTATAAAAAAAAGGCAAATCTTAGTGGATATTAAAGATTAAATGAAACTCACACAAAAATCAGCAACATCTTACCTAAAAAGTATACTAAAATTGCCAAAATGACCTGTTGAAGTTGTTAGACAGAGATGATAAAGTCTTATGAGAAATTTGTACAGATGACCCAATTTTTAGGTCCAAAATGTCAAATGATCCATTTTTAAAAAATAATGTCAATTGACCCTCTGCTGACATCATCACCATACCGAGTTACATAAATTGCCCTTACTTCTTCATCTTCTTACCTTTTCGCTGAGAACCCACCAAAACTAAAAACTCTTCATTCAAATTTTCCAAGGCTAACGGCTTCGTATCGCTCATAAACTAAAAAATCTTTAGAATCCATCATTTCGGCTTGCAAACGATTCTACTGCCGCCGACAAATCGAATCTGATCGGTAAATCTTTCAATCTGTGCCTGAAAATGTTTTACATTAATCAGTAATGGGGCTTTGTGGGTCGTTTTGGGTTTAGAAATACACTTATATGGTTTTTTTTTTTTTTTNTTTGTGGAAAGGTTGTCACTTTTTCGAAGTATGACTTTTTGTTGTTGATGACTGGTCTTGATTGGGGTACCATTATTTGGGAGAGGGCATTGGATGCCCTAAAGACTGTATTGAATGATAAGAGCAGTCTATACAAGACGAGAGTCAAAGAAAATGAAAATTATGTTGTGAAATACTCTTTACATGGATTTCCACAAACGTTCCAGGTAAATTTGTTTAACATAATAATCGTGTTGTTTGATTTAACATTAATATTATTCTTAATATATTTTAAATTTTATTTAGGTATGGACTACGAGATCCTAGCTTCATCGATAACTGGGAACATTGCGAAGCAAAGGAGCAAGGTGGCTTTGACCATCGAGAGAGAGATATTCGAATCTAACAATGTACGCTTACTCTATGCATAATATGTTTATCTGGTTGTTAAATTGACATTAACCAGTTTACTGGGTTGTTAATGCACATAAAGGTTAAAGAGGGTACTGTTATGTCAGATGTTGAGAAGGAGTTTCAAGATACCCTAGTGGACAGACGACCTATATTTGATCTAGGTGCGAATGATGATAGTTCTAAAAGTGGCAATAGGTTGACTAGTGATGGGGGTACTTCTGAAAGTGAAAGTGACGGTGATGATCATCATGGAGATGACAATGATGAGGTTGTTAGGGTGGAGGGAGGGGATGAACCTGAGCATTCTGAGCACAAGGATGCTGAATATGGAAGGGTGGAAGAAGGGACATACACACCTTGTGATGATATGTTCCATGATATGATGACGGACGTACGCGATGAGGACGAGTTGAACCAACTTGATGTCTATCTTGCGGACTCTCGTAGAGAGCGACCTGCGGATGAGGATTGTCCTGAGTGTGCTGCCCACCGCGAGGGAGCCAATCTCGACGATTCTATTTATTCGTACCTAGGACCATTGATAGCTCACTATCGAGGTTGGATGATCGTATATCTGTCTCTTATACACATCTAGATGTGTATAAGAGACAGCCGCAGAGAGGGAGCCAATCTCGACGATTCTATTTATTCGTACCTGTGGACCATTGACAGCTCACTATCATATCGCTGTCTCTTATACACATCTAGATGTGTATAAGAGACAGACACCAGATAGAGCGACACCAAACAGAGCGATACTGGCGAGAGCGAGTCTAGCAAGAGCGAATCCAATGAGATTTAAAGAGAATGTTGTTTTACAATTTTTTTTTCTAAAGGAGTTTACTGATTGAATCTTTATTTCATGCAGGAGTGATTTAAGATGGCAACACATTTCAGAATACCCAAAGCCGATCGATTTCCCGGTTAAGTAATGAGCTTGGCCCACATTGCTAATGCAAACAAGATTGTGAAGGAGAACCTGACGCCAAAGCAGTTAAACGTGTTCAAGAGAACAGTTTTTGGGCGATTTGTAGACTTTGACATGGTGTTTAACAGCCTAATTATCCATCACATGTTGCTGAGAGAAGTGAAGAGGATGAGATTAGATTCAATGTCATTCTCTATTTGTGGAAAGGTTGTCACTTTTTCGAAGTATGACTTTTTGTTGTTGATGACTGGTCTTGATTGGGGTACCATTATTTGGGAGAGGGCATTGGAT
>NC_052349.1:12993980-12998194 GCF_009727055.1 Benincasa hispida
ATTTATTCGTACCTGTGGACCATTGACAGCTCACTATCGAGGTTGGATGGCCGTATATCGGGTTTAGATATTGGTGTATCCAGTATGGAGGAAAACATGAGGGACATGAAAGGGCAATTGTCGGCCATCTTGTCACTGTTGCAGTCTATGTGCAAGTTTTGCATTTATTATCATTTTATGTCTTTATATGTTTAGTTTTTACGTGTTTCTGAACTCATCATTTTACTTTACTAATTGAAGGGTTCCACAGTGAATGAGAAGACAACCAAGTCACCCATCCCATCTTAGGATCCCGATACCAATAATGCGACTACCTCTGACAATCCTATCCCCCCTTTACAGCCCGATACCACCACTTTACCTACTCCCCTCCCCCCTCTACTGTTGATGCGTTGTGAATGTGATGAAATAATGGTATGAAATTGCGGTGGTGAACTATGCGTTGCACATGCAAGTTTTCCTAATAAAACTCAAGTATAAATCTTACTAGGTTTCCTAGTAAGTCCAAGGTTGAACATAAGGACTACTGAGTTACTTATGCGACGGTCAAATTTTGATTCCTTTGTGGTGACAAAAACAATAAGTTGGTTGGTATGTTGTTTAAAGTATAAATCCTATGCAGGGGAGTTGAGTAAAGAGTTAATGACAGTGAAAGTTACAATGAATATGCAGGGAATGGATTGAGAAGGGATTTAGCTAACACTTCCTAAAATTGTGTTCAAGTTATGCGATCATGCTACACACATACAACAGCATGTCATCACTCAATGCAAATGCTATAGTCCTTATTTCTAGGACGCATGTGATGTATACGATAATGTTGATAGAACTTATGTCTAAGCCTCTATTCTTGTCTATGTGATGATGAATGACACACATACACAAGGTGACCGCATACTATCATATCCTATTTCTAGGGTGCATGCGATGCATGATAGCAAATAGAACTTATCTCTAAGTCTCTATCTCTTGCTTATGCAATTCTAATCTGACTCTCTCAAGCCTAGATTCTAACCTGACTCTCTCAAGTTTAGGTTCTTTCTTTAGACTAATCTCTCAAGTATCTTTAAAGGGTGAAAGGTGCATACACAAGACAAGATGATCGCATAAAATAGGTCATGCTAGCTAAGTGCTTCTTAACCCATTCAGAAATTTAGTTACTCATGCGCAATGTGAAGAGATTGAATAGATGTAGAGATGTAATTTCCATTTTATAAATAAAATAAGAATAAAAAATGACAATGGAAAGTAGGGATAGGAAGCCCGGTAGGATTGTCTTGCTTCCTGAGGCTTTTACACTATATTCTACTCTACTCTGCCAAAGCAATTTTGCCTTTTGCACCAACGCATTTTCCCTGCACAAAATAAGAAATTAGCTGGCTTAGCGATAGACCAGCGATCGGCGATATACTTCAACTAATTAGCTTTGAAACACGAATTTGCATATTTTTACCGTCGGCATTCCCATTGTTTTATAATCTTTGATTGTAATAAACGTCATTTCTGGCATGTTATCACAACCCCCAATTTAAAACAATGCTTGCCTCAACATAAACAAAGTTTTCTTTAAAGAGTCAATCGCCTTTTCCTTACCTAATTTCTCGAGTGCCTTATTCAAATTTTATGAACCAAAATAATTCTCAATTTCTAATCTTGGTCCTCTTCTTAAAATATTTCCAAAATTTAGGGACCGCAAGTTTTAACCTTCAAAGACTTTACTTTTCCAGGACCTCGCATGATTTTAATTTTCAGAAACTTTTTCAAACTAGGGTGTTTCTGAAATGATTTATCCTTGCGTAGTTAGATATTCTTTAATGATCTGCGCCAATCCAATGCCTAGCTTTCGTTTTTGGCTGCCCCAGGGTGCATGCGAAGCAAATCCAACATAACGAGCAAGGCACTCTTTCCTTAGTCTAAAACTCCATGTCCATTTAGCAAGCGGAGTTGCGACAACTTTATTTATGCTTGAATCACGATCCTACCTTCGTTTTGGCTTGCCCCACGGTGTCCATGCAAACATCCAACGTACAAGTAGGAATCCGATCCAACATGTGAAATTTTATTTTTCTTTTTATGCAAGTTAAGGTAACAAGTGAAATAAATATGGCACCACCCAAATTTAAAACGCAGTAATGTCCCACATTGCTGAATTAGACTGAAAGAATTCATGCCATGTTCTTAGGAAGTTTTCGTAAAAGTCAGTTTGCAAAGAAAGTTGGTGGATCCACTAACTCTATAATATTTCGTGAATTGACTGTCCTGAAAATTGAGTGATTCTAGTACATGCGATTGAGGAAATAAAGGCATGTGTTTTCAATCATTGAAATTCAAATAAATTGGTAGGTAAGCAGTGCAGTGACTAACTAAAGTAATTAATATTTAACGAATGCGCCAACGAAAAGATGCGATGATTAAAATTAATCAAACGTTAAAAAATGAGATGCGAGAATGCAAAAATTTGGAATAAACCAAAGTCAAAGAAAGATACACCCCCAAATTTGCTTTGTGGCCCCACATCATCTGTGTTGCATGTCACCTTCCTTCCCTAGCCTTAGCCCAGACCGGAAGGAGCGTGAGGGGTACCAGAGTATTCCAAGACCAATTTAAATTAAATTCCCCCCCCCCCTATCTATTAAAGATTCCAACAGTTTTAACACACTCTATCAACTTTCATACACATAGTTCAATTTCCCATATATTTTTTATTACATGAATCTGAGTCGTGCCTGAAGAATTTCCAAGTCCTGTGGATGGTGGTCTAGTGACTCCTTCCCCTGAATGCCCGCTTTGGGCTAACCTGGGGGGTATAAGAAACATTTGAAGAGTGTGAGCTACTAAACCAAATGATGTTTTTTAGAATAATAATCACTTGCAAATCATATTTTTGGGAAATCAATCACATAATCAATAATTCCAGTATAATTAATGGCATGATCATGTATATATCATTCAATCACATCATCTAGTTCCATGATATACGTGGCATGTATATCATGGACACATATCAATCATCACAAACTTTTTAATGGAAATTCCTATAACCCACTTTCCGCCCATTGGTTTTCTTTATTGACCTATTAATACCGTTAATGCATATTATTTATTACGTAACCTCCTAGTGAATATCTATGCTCTCTAGGAGTACATTGTATACATTTCCTCATGAGCAGACGATTATTCCATACCTCACTCGACGCTGTATTTATCTTTATCCACTCGCTCGATCCGAACAGATCTCAACCTGAGAATTTTATTTCTACCGCCAGCACCTTTTGTTAACATGCAACTATGTAATCTAGGATAATCATCAATTATATATTAGACAATAGAGATCGCTAATAATAAATTCATGGCAAGTAATCATAAAATCATCAAAGTCATTGTATTTTTGGCACTTACATATGCATTTATGCATCATATCACAAGCATAAAACAAGTAATATAACTCACCGAATCGAAGCATAGTTTTCTCACTAAACTATTTCTATACCTTCTCAGACTACTCTCCCTATGAATAATCCTCACAAACTCAATGCGAAATACCTCAAATTTAAAATATTTATTTATAGATACAATACGATGTCAAACGAGTCCAAAATTCCAATTATGATATGCAAATATCAGCCTACCTACTCAAAATTAGCAGGACAGAGATACAATAATTAGCCTCTATTAGAGGTAGTTGGTCCGAGAGAGCCAAGTATGGCTTGCAGATAGACAGGTGGGCGGGCTGCGCCGCAACAGAAGGAGCTGGCAATTTGGTGTGCGCTTACGAAGCTGGGGTGATGGACAATATCAGACGATGGAGGCTGTGCACAGAAAGTACGTCGAACGATGAACTGCGTGTGCGCAGGATGATGGACGTCAGGTATATTTTTAAACTCGCAAATTTATAAGGAAGCTCGCTAGCGTGCTCGCAGGGTATGGAGGCTTGGTTTGTGCATCCGACTAACTAAGTGCCTCACCAAGGCAACCTTGTTTTTTTATCTCACAATCAACTTAGCAACCTAATAACTAAAACGTCAACTCATCTTAATATGCTCTCAACACACGATTTTAGTCGTGCTTCGGATGATGATATATTTCCCACTTAAGGTAACCAACTCCCCTGTTTATAAATCCATTCAAACTCACCCCAAGTGTGACAACAACAACCCCATTTGTCTCACTTTGGAGCTGCCAAGCATTACAGTCTACCCTCCTAGTGCCTGAGT
>NC_052349.1:12998219-13001513 GCF_009727055.1 Benincasa hispida
CCTATCCTTAGCCTAGCCTAAGTTGTTCCCATTTCAGCTTGCCAGCCAAAATCTCCTTTTCTGCATGAAATCTCCTTCACCCACCTCCTATTTGGGGTGATAAGACTTCAATTGCATGAAATCTCCTTTAGCCACTTCCTACTAGAATTTTGTGTGATCCTTCTTTTGCCACCTAAATCACCTAAATACCTCACATATTTATCTACTTAAATTGTTTAAGTCTTATATTCGTACACCCTTGGCATCCTCCCTTGAAGTTTTCCATCAATTAGCCTCACCTTTTGTCCTTGACGCATAGCAATTCACTTTTCCTTCATCAAAGTCCAACTTAGCCAACGCATGAGTTGGCCATCACCAATGCATAAGGCGGTTGCTCACCCTTGATGCATGGCTTGCTAGGTATGCTTGCTCGGCCTACTAGGTGTGAACGCATGGTGCTGACCATCGATGCATAGTGTGCTGCCTAGGCGCTTACGCGCTCGCTCGGCCGCATAGGCATCTTCGGCCACATGGGCATGCGCTTGGCCTGGCGCATCAACGCATGGTTGCTCGACAAACTCAGCAGCGCTTCGACGCATAGGATGGTTTGCCCACTTGTCCGTTCAACATAGGCAGGCACTCGGCATACACCATCAACGCATGGGCTTCGCGCTTGATGCATGGCCTGCGCGCTTGTCCTCGACACATGGCCTGTGCGTTTGGCCTTGACGCCTGGCTGGTGTGCCTAGCATGTTTCACTCGACGCATGCTTGCTGCCTGTGTTCGCATGGCTCATGTATGCCTTTGTGTTGGTTGTATGCAACCCTTAGCCATTTTTTCAAGTTTTCTTGCATCCATCCTCCATGCCTTCTTGCATCCACGTGTTTTAGGCCCTTCATAGGCGTTTGGATTTTGGTCACCCTTTTTGGATAATTTTGATGTTTTCCTTCCTTTGTTCCAATATCCTTACTTAGGACTTTAGATTTAATATTAGGGTCTTACATTTACCACCCCCTTAAAATAATTTCGTCCTCGAAATTAAATGAAACTTAATTTACAACAGAACTTTTATTTAATACTTTGCTTCATACAGTTTTATTACACCACAACTTTTATTCTAGTCTTCTAAAACTTTCTCTTTCCCTTTTCCAACCACCGACATATTGTCCTCTCTATCTTGAGTTTGTCCATATAGTTTCCCCAACGTCATTTTTCCTATTTCCTCTTTTCTTCCTCCTACAGTTCGTCCTCCTTCAACCGTCGTTGATCTTCCTCCCGGGTTGTTTGGTGGTTGTACATTTCCAGTATCCATCAACTGAGGACATTCTCATTTAAAGTGTCCTGGTCTGCCACACTTAAAACACGTGTGCGACCGTTCTTGGGTTTGCTCCCAACATCTTCCCCAGTGATATTTATTACAGACCAGACATCTTGATCTTTGGTTAACTCTCATCATTGACTCCTTTATTTGGCTCTCCCGTTCAGGGTCTGCTTTAGTGTTGGTAATTCCTCTTCTTTTCCATCCACTTCTGCTTTCCACCCTGGGGGTAAAATTTCTTGTTTCTTCACTCTGCCACCGACTCATTAGTGAGTCTCTTTCCGGTCTTACTTCTTCCATCGTTAAACTTCTTTCTACCCTCATCGTGGCTTCTATTAGCTTTGAAAATTCTCCCCATTCTGCTGTTGCTGTAACAGGAGTTCGAACATCTTATTTTAATCCTGTTTCAAACCTCTGACAGCGTTCCTTCTCATCCACCACTATATTTAAATCATACTTGGATAACTCCATATACTCTAATTCATACTCTGCTACAGTCATGTTTCCCTGCATGAGCTGTGGGAATTCATCTTGTTTCATATCCCTGAATGATCGGGGATAGAATCTTTCGAAAAATGCCTTTCGAAAGTCCTCCCAACATATTTCTTCTTGATCGCCTCACCTATTCTTTAGTAGCTTCCATCAATTTTTTACATGTTTTTGCAGTAAGAATGTGGCAAGACTTACCTTACGGTTTCCATGACATCTCATCACTTGAAAACGTTTTTCTATTTGATTCATCCATGCTTCTGCATCTGCAGGATCCTTTGTTCCTTCAAAGTTTGTGGCTCCCAATACCTTTAATCCTTTTATTCCATATTTCTTCTAGGGATCAGGTTGTATATTTTCTAAGCTTGCTTGAAGTCTTTGGGTGAATTTATCCATTTGTTCTTCCTCCCTGGATTTTTCTTTTGGATGGCTTGAGGCACTTTCACTTTCGTTTCCAGAGGGTTGCCCCGTTCTACATTTTCCACTTCTCAACATTTTGTCTACAACCATTCACATATAAATTAGACATATGTTATCAACATACTATTTTTATTTATGAACATGGTTACTATTTACATTAGTAATTTCTTTCAGTCTACATAGTCTTTCACTCATTTTCTGATAGTCATAATTTTTCAAAGTTAAGGCGCATTCTCTAGTCCTTCCATACACAACGTTCTTGAACATGTCCTATTTCCTTACAGAAGATACAAAATTCATAGGATTTTGCATTGTTAGAGTCATAGGTGGGCTGTTCCTCGAATTCAATTACGATACGTCGAGGAATGTCCTTCTTTCTTACACGTGACCATTCTTGGTCCACCGTTAGTTCAGGCAATATGTTGTTGCTTCCTGAACTTGAACCTCCGGCCAGTTCTCGTTGATATTTTTCCTTGAAAGTATAACAGTTTTTGCGGATATGGTCAACCTTGCCACACCCATAGCAAATTTCGGTCCCTCTCAGACACATACCACTATGATTTTTCCCACACTGTGAACATCCCATGTTAGTTCGGGATTCCACCAAGTTTGCACTGTTTAAGGTAATAGGATATTCAGTATTATTATTCACACTATTCTCAGATCGTTCAGGGTTTTCCCCTGAGTTAGCATCGCGGTCTCCAACTTGCGTTCTGGATCATTCCACCACCTGTCTTGTCTGCTCGGATTCATTTCCTACAGTGGACATTATTCAAGTTATTACTTACTAATTATTTTTACTTCCCCCTTTTCTCATGTTTCCCTATGTCCATTTATTATTTCTCATTTCTTTCTCCTAACCTTTCTTGATTCTATTTTAGGTTTTCCTAATATATTTCATTATATTTATTCCTCTTTAGGTTTTGACCTGGCCTAGTTTCTATTATTATCTGGCTTTCTTACCTTAGGTAAGCCTTTTTCTAATGCTGCTTTGGCTTTAACCTATCCCCTTTTCCTTTATTTTTCCTAAATTCTATTTATACTTATGCTAGACTCAACTTTTTATACTGAACCTTTTTCTAGGTTTT
>NC_052349.1:13002388-13133724 GCF_009727055.1 Benincasa hispida
TTCCTCTCGCATAGTTGTTTGTCATGCCAATGTTTTGCGCGCTCTTTGTAGATCTTGGCATTTTCATATGCTTGAGTTTTCCATTCGTCAAGCTCAACCAACTAAAGTTTCCTTGCCTCCCCTGTGGTCTTCAAATCAAAATTGAGCTTTTTCACTGCCCACATTGCTTTATGCTCCAATTCAAGCGGTAAGTGTCATGCCTTTCCAAACACCAGCGCATACAGGGACATGCCTATAGGTGTTTTATAGGCGGTCATGTATGCCCACAAGGCATCGTCCAACTTCATTGCCCAATCTTTGCGCGAAAGCTTCACCACATTCTCTAAGATCAGCTTAATTTCCCTATTGGACACCTCAGCTTGGTCGTTTGTCTGTGGATGGTATGCGGTGGCGACCTTATGGTGGATATTATACTTGAAAAGCAATAAGTGAGAGCCTTCATCACTTATTATGGCATGTGGGGTGCCAAAACGAGTGAAGATACTTTTCCGCAAGAATTTGGAGACTACCGTCACATCGTTTGCGACGCACGATACCGCTTCTACCCATTTGGACACATAATCGATGGCCAACAGAATGTATTTGTGACCATTTGATGGTGGAAATGGCCCTATAAAGTCTATGCCCCATATGTTGAATAGCTCCAATTCTAAGATGATATTCATGGGCATCGCATTTTTCCATGAAATGTTTCCCATGCATTGGCACCTGTCACATTTCATTGAGTAGTCTCTTGTGTTCTTAAATAAAGTTGACAAAAAATATCCACTTTGTAGAACCTTTGCAGTTGTGCGTTGACCTCCAAAATGTCCACCATACAGCGAGTCATGGCATTGGGATAAGATGCGTTGGTGAGCAGCTTCTGGTAGGCATAAGCGAAAAATCTGGTCTACCCGCCTCTTGTAAAGATTTGGCTCGTCCCAATAATATGATTTACATTCGTGTCTAAGCCACCTCTTTTGGTGGGTTATGTAGTTCTCAGGAAATTATTCACAACCCAGATAATTGACCATATCTGCATACCATAGTAACTCTTCAATTTTAAACAGCTGCTCATCTGGGAAATTTGCGTTCACCTCCGACTGGTTGCGGTCGTCTTTCGGATTTTCTAATCTTGATAAATGGTCCGCAACCTGGTTCTCTGTCCCCTTTCAATCAATGATTTCCATGTTGAATTCTTGAAGGAGGAGAACCCATCAAATCAACCTCGGCTTTGCATCTTTCTTTGTCATTAAATATTTGATTGGCAAGTGGTCAGTGTGAACGATCACTTTGGATCCCAGCAAGTAAGCTCTGAATTTCTCCAGCGCAAAGATCACCGCAAGAAGTTCTTTTTCAGTGTTAGTGTAGTTTATTTGGGTAGGGTTCAAGGTTCTACTCGCATATGCGATGAGGTGTAGCATTGTTTTCTTCTTTTGTGCTAGCACCGCCCCCATCGCATAACTGCTTGCATCGCACATCAACTCAAACGGCTTTGTCTAGTCAGGTACGATCAACACAGGTGCGATTATTAATGCATTCTTCAGTATCTTGAATGCACTGAGGTATTGTTCGTCAAAGTCAAACGTTCTCTCAGCCTCCAGCAATACACTCAATGGTCAAGCAATCTTTGAAAAGTCCTTCACAAAACGTCGATAAAATCATGCATGCCCCATGAAGCTCCTGACAGCCTTAACATTTGCTGGAGGTGAGAGCTTTTCGATGGCCTCAATCTTGGCCTTATCCACTTCTAGCATGTTCTTAGAGACTTTGTGCCTAAGCACAATACCTTCATTCACCATGAAGTGGCACTTCTCCCAGTTCAGCACAAGGTTCGTCTCTTCACATCTTCTCAGTATCTTTTCCAAATTGTTTAGACAGACTTCATATGTTTGCCTGTACATCGAGAAGTCGTCCATAAAAATTTCCATTGAATCTTCAAGATACTCAGAGAACATGGCCATCATACACCTTTGGAACGTGCTCGACGCATTGCATAATCCGAACGGCATGCGGCGAAAAGCAAACGTTTCATAGGGTCAGGTAAATGTGGTTTTCTCTTGATCTTTAGGAGCAATCATGTTTTGGTTGTAGCCCGCATACCTGTCCAAAAAGCTGAAGTAATCATTTCCTGCTAGGCGATCTAGCATCTGGTCAATGAAAGGCAAAGAGAAATGATCCTTCTTCGTCGCTGCATTAAGTTTGTTGTAGTCCATGCAGATTCGCCAGCTAATGACGGTCCTCATCGGTATTAATTCATTGTTTGCATTTGGAAATACCATCATTCCTTCTTTCTTTGGCACACATTGCTTGGGGCTGACCCACGTGCTATTGGCGATTGGATAAATAATGCCTGTGTCCAACCATTTGATTATCTCCTTTTTCAGGACTTCCTTCATTGCAGGGTTTAGTCTACATTGATGTTCAATCGACCCTTTTTTATTTTCCTCGAGACGTATCCTGCACATGCAATATGCGGGGCTGATTCCTCTAATGTCAATTAACGTCCATCCTATTGCTTTTATGTACTTTTTTAGGATTCTCAGCAGCACATGCTCTTGTTCTTCTTGAAGTGCAGAGGAAATTATTACTGGTAGAGTTTCATTTTGCCCCAAAAAAGCATACTTCAGGTGGTTTGGCAAGGTTTTCAACTCCACAGTGGGTGGTTGTTCCAAGGAAGGTTGTTGTGCTTTTCTCTCTTCATTCAACGTCAGTTTTTCTTCTTTGGTTGTTGTTTCCATGATCGCATTGCAGGTTACTACGGATGCGGTCGCATCCTCTCTTTCATTTTCATCTTCGGAATCTGTTAGGTCTTCTTCTTCCGAATACTTCATGGCCTTAATAATGTCAAGCCTGAGCTTTTTTCCATTCACGCTCAGGGTGATCTCTCCCTTGTACACATCAATTTGACCGCGACCAGTGGATAAAAATGGTCATCCCAAAATGATGGGTACATCCTTATCTGCTTCATACTCAAGGATGATGAAGTCTGCTGGTAAGATAAATTTGTCAATCGAGACCAGGACATCCTTCACTTTCCCTTCTAGATGAACAAGGAACCTGTTAGTTAGCTGGAGAGTCACCGTCTGGGCGCCAGTTTCCCCACATTCAACTGTTTAAAATTGAAAGAGGCATTAAGTTGATACTGGCCCCGAGATCGCAAAGTGCTTGAACAATATATATCCCGCCAATTGAGCAGGGTATTGTGAAACTTCCAGGGTCGCGCATTTTCAGTAGAATAATGGTGTTTGACTTTTGTGTAAATGCCACCGTTGCGAACTTCCTTGTGCTCTTCTTCTTTGTCACCATGTCCTTCAGAAACTTTGCATATTGGCATTTTTTTCAATCGCTTCAGAGAAAGGGATGTTGATATGTAACTGTTTCAGCATGTCCACGAAGCGATGATACTGCACTTCATCATTTTTCTTCTTCTTAAGTCTCTGAGGAAATGGTGGCAGCTGTATTTTCACGGTTTCCTGTTCCATGGGCTTAGAAGTGGACGCAACTTCTGGTTCCATCGTCTCCTATTCTTCTGGTTCCTCTTGTGTTAACGGGGTCTGAGGTTCCATCACAACTGGAGCAATCCTACTCGACTTCTTCTTCTCTTCTGCCACTATCTTTCCGCTTCCCAAAGTCACAACTTAACATTGCTCATTTCTCGTATTCCCTGAGTTGCGTGGGAGCTCAGTTGAACTCGGTAACGCCCCTTATGGTTTACATTTGAGCTTGTCCACAATCTGTCCTATCTAAATTTTGAGATTGCGGATAGACGTCGCCTGATTCTGGAGTACTGTTTCATTCTTCTCAATATACTGCTTTAGTAAGCTCTCCAGAGATGAAGATTGTCGCGTCTGTGAACTGCTAGTTTGATTTTGCGATTGACCGTTTGTTCGCGGGAAAAATCCTGGAGGCCCTTCTTTTTGCGCCATCGATTGAAAAAAATTTTGTTGATTTTTCCACGCAAAATTGAGGTGGTTTCTGGGTTGTAAGTATTAGAGAAAGAATTGTTTTTTACAAAGCAAATAGATTGCGGATTCCTCGGACACTCTTCCATCGNTGGTTTCTGGGTTGTAAGTATTAGAGAAAGAATTGTTTTTTACAAAGCAAATAGATTGCGGATTCCTCGGACACTCTTCCATCGGATGGCCTTCTCCGTAAGTGGCATAACTTGCGCTCGTTTGATCGATTGCTTTGACCTGCCTTCTATGCATTCCTGGGCTATTGATTGCGATGCCTTGTATCATATTCATCATCGCATTCATTTGATTTTTTAGGGATGCAATGGCCCCATTACTTGAATCACCTTCTTTAATTCTGAGTCGTCGATCGCTTTCCCTCCAGTCTTCATGATTCTTTGAAATGCGATCAAGTATATTTTTAGCCTCGTCATATGTTTTGTCAAGCAGACCTCCAGTTGCTGCCGCATTGGTAGCCGTCTACGATGCAGTTCAAACAGTGATAAAAAATTTCCATTTGGAGACAATCGGGTAAGCCATTATACGGACAATCTCACACCAGTCTTTTAAACCTCACCCAGGCGTCACTGAGCGATTCGTCAATATCCTGTTCAAAATTTGTAATCAACTTCCTCCTTCTTGCATTCTCTGTCAGAGGAAGTACTTCTTCATGAACTTCTCAACTACTTGTTCCCAAGACGTTATCTCCCCTAGTTCGAGAGAATAGGCCCACTTCCTTGCTTGGTCGCACAGTGAAAATGGGAACAACGTTAGTGGAACCTCTTCAGCTGAGATGTTTGGGAATACACAAGTATTGCAGATATAAAACTCTAGAGATGGGTGTGCAAATCGCCACGCCTTCCACCAAACTGTCCGGCCGTCTGAATCATCTACAACATAACCGACTTCATCTCGGACCTCGATCCGTACAAGGTTGGCCTCATGATTCCTGGGGAGAAATCATAGAGGTTGGGTGACGCATAGTCCCGGATGGGTCTATTGCAGTCGTTCGCCAGGAGAATGGGGTTCGCCACGAAGCGATGATACTGCACTTCATCATTTTTTCTACTCTATCTTCTGGTTGCTCCACCATATTGGGATTTCTCTCTTGTTATTGTCGGCAGTTGTTTCTTCTTCTTCTTTTGAACGTTCTTTCATTCTCTGGATCGTAGTTGGGATCAGGAACTTGTCCTTCGCTCATACGACACCCATTTCTTCTCTTACCAAAGGAGAAGCAGTGCACAGAGGTTGAAAGCTGCAAAGAAAATCAAAATGTTATTGTTAGTGCAATATGTACTACCATAGTCCCTGACAACAGTGTCAAAAACTTGATGCGTTGTGAATGTGATGAAATAATGGTATGAAATTGCGGTGGTAAACTAAGTGTTGCACATGCAAGTTTTCCTAGTAAAACTCAAGTATAAATCTTACTAAGTTTCCTGGTAAGTCTAGGGTCGAACATAGAGACTACTGAGTTACTTATGCGACGGCAAAATTTTGATTCCTTTGCAGTGACAAAAACAATAAGTTGGTTGATATGTTGTTTAAAGTATAAATCCTATGCAGGGGAGTTGAGTAAAGAGTTAATGACAGTGAAAGTTATAATGAATATGTAGGGAATGGATTGATAAGGGATTTAGCTAACACTTCCTAAAATTGTGTTCAAGTTATGCAATCATGCTACATACATACAACAGCATGTCATCACTCAATGCAAATGCTATAGTCCTTATTTCTAGGACGCATGCGATGTATACGATAATGTTGATAGAACTTATGTCTAAGCCTCTATTCTTGTCTATGTGATGATGAATGACACACATACACAAGGTGACCGCATACTATCATATCCTATTTCTAGGGTGCATGCGATGCATGATAGCAAACAGAACTTATCCCTAAGTCTCTATCTCTTGCTTATGCAATTCTAATCTGACTCTCTCAAGCCTAGATTCTAACCTGATTTTCTCAAGTCTAGGTTCTTTCTTTAGACTACTCTCTCAAGTATCTCTAAAGGGTGAAGGGTGCATACATAAGACAAGATGACCGCATAAAATGAAGATCTTAGGTCATGCTAGCTAAGTGCTTCTCAACCCATTCAGAAATTTAGTTACTCATGCGCAATGTGAAGAGATTGAACAGATGTAGAGATGCAATTTCCATTTTATAAATAAAATCAGAATACAAAACGACAATGGAAAGTAGGGATAGGAAGCCCGGTAGCAATGTCTTGCTTCTCGAGGCTTTTACACTGTGTTCTACTCTACTCTACCCAAAAGAATGCTCTTGCTTTCGCAAGTGTTGGCCCTCTCTCCGTTTGCAGCGCCTCCCAGCAGTCTTTCAAGCTACCCAGGAGTGATCACTCGGCGTCTTCTTCTCTTCGCTCGCCTCCACCTTCTAAGTATAAAAATTACATACTAACGACTATCTATGATCTATCTTCTATGTATATGGTGAACTGTGTATATTTCGAACTCCAAAAACTCAGAATTATTTTTCGAACTCCTTTCACGGTGGTGGCCTTTGGTATTTATAGAGCTTCAAGGTGAAGAACTTTTCTCTCAAATGATTTCTATATTGGGCGGTCATTAATTCATGCCGATTAATGGTCAACGAAAAGTTGAATGTACTTTCTACAGTGTGTCGTTAACGGCTTGTCAATCAAATTCGGATTCGACCATCGTCAACTTTCCGTCCCATCATGATTTATTATGCTTTCACCTTGATGTGCCATCTTTATGTGGCCACCTTCTTGAGTAGATCTTCGCGAACGCATACGATCGCATAGCTTTATGGTCGTAATCTTCTAATGCGCTTGGGCGCCGAATTCCTTGGATCGTAATTTACTTTGGGCAAACGCATTTTTCTACACAAAATAAGTAAATTAGCTTCTTTAATGCAATGGGCGCATGCGATCGCAATATTCTCAACTTAATGCTTTTGGACACGATTTTGCATATTTTTACTATCGCATTCCCACATTGTTTTATATCTTTACGTTGTAATAATGTACATTTCTACCCGTTATCAATAGCTCAATACCACCACAACATCATCAATTGACGTCGAACCTATAGAGGTCAATGTCCCACAAACAGAGCCCGACATGTCTGCCTTACTCACCATGTCACATACAGAGACTGATATGTCTAGCATCCCAGAGGCCAACACTTATGGGATTGTTACGACCATAGAAGGAGTTACATTGGTGAGTAATTTATTGATTAATAATCTTACGACCACAGAAGGAGTTACATTGGTGAGTAATTTATTGATTAATAATCTTTGTTTATTTTTTTGTATTTCTTGATGAGTAATCTTTTTTTATCTGTTTATGTAGGAATCTCGAAGAATTAGTCGTAAGAGGAAACCTGTTGATAAATATACACCTCCAACTCAAGTAAAGAAGAAAAAAAGTGTGGTTAAGTATCCTCTCCCAGGTGTAGCTACGTCACTATCCAGAGCGATCTTCACATATAACGTAGCACATGATGTTCCACACAATATCCTTACAGAAATGATGGGCTGGATCTCAGACGACAATACGGACAACGAGGTTCGAGAGAACTCCTTTAAACCAACTCGCCAAGAAATTCTTCAAGGAATTTATTACTCCGAGTTCGTTGGTCGAGTGCGATGTAAGTTTCCTAGTCTTGACTTCTTTACATGTTGACTATCTTGTACTTTTACTGACATAGTAATTTTTCGTGTAGACCATAAATACTTTATTTTATTTTATGAAAGAAAAATTTTATACCCGACTCGACATGTGCATGCACAAGTTCACCATCTTGCCAATTGGTGTAATGGTAAATTTTGATATTTCGTTTCTTAACTTTTCATTATATTTTGTTACTTAACTTCTCATTTTATTTGATAGAGCCACCTTAATGCCCGTGGCGGGGTATTTAAACGAATAAAGAATAAGACACTTCTGGAGGCTGCCCTAGCATGGGAAGATGAAGACACATATAAGGACTACGTCACCAGTAAATTCGATGTCAAATGGGCATATGTGAATTTCATTTATATGGTGATGAATATCAGTGACCACTGAATGGTCCTTGCAATGGACATTAACAGAGGCCACATATTCATGTTCAATTCACTTTAGCCATACATACCAATGACAAAGCTGGTGAATTAGCTAGAGCCATTGACTGTCACAGTACCATTCCTACTTCACTACTGTGACGTGGATCGTTCAAAGCCAGACCTATCCACAACCCGTTGGAAAATCTCGCGACCTATGAACGTCGACATACAACACGGGTCGTTTGATTATGGCATCTTCGCAGTCAAATTACTAAAACACCTAGTGACTGGTGTTGATCCATCCGTAATAACTCAAGAGAAGATGAGCGAATATAGGATGCAGTTAACGTGTCAACTATGGGCAAACACTCCATATTTTTTATGTGTATAGAACATGTATTTTTTATGTATGTAAAAACATTTACTTTTTATGTATAATGGAGCTACTACTCTTTTCATTGTATAATTGAACATGTGTTTTTTATATAAGTTCAAAATTCAAAGTTCAAAGTTCAATATCATAATTTTATCAGAACATGTATAATTGAGCTACTGCTCTTTTCATTGTATCAATGGTATGTAAAACATTATATGGTTCAAGGTTCAAAGTTCAAACATTGAGAGAGCGAGATTTTGAGAGAGAGCGAGATTTTGGGAGAGAGCGAGATTGAGAGAGTATAAAGTTATTGTTTTTTGTTACAAGTATGAAAATTGAGAGAGTATGAAGTTATTGTTTTTTGTTACAAGTATGAACATTGAGAAAGTATGAAGTTATTGTTTTTTGTTACAAGTATGAAGATTGAGAGAGTATGAAGTTATTGTTGTTTGTTACAAGTATGAAGATTGAGAGAGTATGAAGTTATTGTTTTTTGTTACAAGTATGAACATTGAAAAAGTATGAAGTTATTGTTTTTTGTTACAAGTATGAAGATTGAGAGAGTATGAAAATGGAGAGAGTATGAAGATTGAGAGAGTACGAAGATGGAGAGATATGAAGATTGAGAGAGTATGAAGATTGCTATTATAGAAATACTCCAGCTTATTATTGATTTTTGTTTACAAGATGAAAGTATGAAGTATGAAGTATGAAAAGGTATGAAGTATATTACAATGAAGTATGAAAAGGTATGAAGTATATTACAAGTATGAAAAAGTATGAAGTATGTTACAAGTATGAAAACGTATGAAATATGTTACAAGTATGTTACAAGTATGGCGTATAAAAAAATGATAAATGGTATTTATAACAAATGAAATGTTACAAGTTAGTTATAAAGTAAACTAGATGAGGGGTGTTTGTGTCACAGTCTCTGGCATTTTCAGTACATCACACGGTTGTAAGCGGTTCGGTACAATTTTGGTGGTTATGCCCATAATTCCCACACTAACCATATTTCATTTGTCTGCGAAATTCTCCTTTGGATGGTATTCTTCTCACTCTCCGTCGCTCGGCTTGCGGCACAAACTTCGTAGGAAGGATAATCTTTTCTACATATCCAGGAGGTCTCTTCCATTCAAATATGTGGCCAAATGGATTTATAGGCTCCGCATACACAGTCATTAGAAAGTCCACTGTATAAAATTAACTAAAAAGACTATGGATGGGTATATTTCATTCCTTGGCAGCAACAATTGCATGCGAACACGGGATACCAAGTGAGTCGAATTCCTTCGTGTGAAGATTGACAATACCATCCAACCGATTATCTCACATGTGTACCCGCTAACAATCAATAGGCTCAACTAGATATCATCTGCCTTTATCGGCCTCAATTGCCAATTGGGTTTCACAGTAGTCAGAGTGCAATGTCGTTCGAGATGCCCAGTAATTCCTCGTTTCGTAGAACCACGATTGGAGCATTCCTCTAACATGTTCAATCAAGCATACTATGGGCAATAGTCGATACTCTTTAGTTAATGAATTGAAACACTCTGCACTATTGAATGTTATGTTATCATATCTTCGTTCTATTTGGTAAACTCGTGCCCGCCTTTGAACATCGATGTCTTCCAAATATTTCGTGACAGCACCGTCTAGAAAACTATGAAGTTCGTCCCATTTTGCCTAGAACTCTGTCATGCGAAATGCTCTTGCTGCATCTATAAATATTCCAACAACCGTACTATCCTTAAAGTTTGTAACCAGATTTTGTTCTATATACCATGAGCACAATCCATGAAATGCCATGGGAAAAAATGCACGAATAGCATTGTTGATAGATACCATCTGATCAGACACAAACACCAGATTATCAGGTTCTCCAATACTACATTTCAAGTTTAATATAAGTCATTTCCATGATCGATCGATTTCATTGTTCACTATTGCATATGCTAGTGGGTATAATTGATTGTTTCCGTCCATAGAAACTGCAACCAACATGGTGCCTTTGTATTTTCCTTTCAAGTGCGACCCATCAACAATAATACAAGGCCAACAGCTTGAGAAACCTCTAATACAAGGCCCTAATTCCATAAATATATACTTGAAATGCATCTCATCTTCAAATTCAATCTCAAAGACTGTACCCGGATTCTCTATTTTTAACGCTTCTCCATAAGCATGTAGTATGGAGTATGACTATTCTAGAGTACCTCTAGTGAGATTATACACAACTTCCCTTGCACGCCATGCTTTATCATAACTCATGTTCACGCCATAATCTCTCTTCATATCCTCAACAATATGACAAGGTTTATAAATATGTCCTATTCCTGTGAACTTATCTTTAATGAGTTGACCAACAACCGTAGTAGTTGCTTGTCTATGGTCGTGATTCATAATTCCAATGGAACATGTGTGCGAACTGCAGTACTTTGTGATCTTGAATATATCAGACCCTTCCATTTTGACTGCACGAAAGCTCCATTTACATGTCTCCCTAATACATTTAACAGTAAACAAAGATTTAGTTGATTTCCTGACCTTAAATTCAAAATTTTTGTTGATGGACAGCATAGATAATCTCATTTTCAAGTCATGTTTGCTCAAAAATAGTTGACCAACTTCAACGTTCTCTGTCCCGGATGAAGAGGTACCAGGCATAATCAACTTTGTCCTATGACTTGAAGACACAAATGTGGAACCACTGAAGCTGCTGTAGGACAACGCACATCTCCATGATCACGATCTATTTCATTCAATCCTGCTGGTTGCTCATTCACATCCACTGAAGGACCACAATCTATATAATCGAATGCTAATGGTACAGTGTTGCTAGACAATGGAATATCATCCTCTTCCCGACGAAACTGATATGATTCCTCATATTGTCTGTCCACAGCCGTATCATCATAACTCATATTTCCGAACCCCATTCCAATATTTTCATCCTGATTAGATTTCAACGTTACAGCTATCTGAAGTCTACTAAGCTCTTCTCGTAAAAGAAGGAAGCGAACATCATCCTCATTCCTTATGCATTGTGGAGGGCTTCAAATTCAAGCTTATATTTAACTTTTAGTATAAGATCAAACTCTGAAGAATTGACATTTGTAATCCTGTAAATGCGAGATTTAAATTCTTCATAATTCAATGTATGAGGCACAATGATTCCTGTCAACTATCCCCCAATATACGAACTTTCATTCTCATCCCAATCACCTCCATATCGAATAAGTAGACACTTTTCTGTCATCTTACAAAGCAAGAAAACATTTGTCATTAAGTTGTACAAGCAATTGAAGTGTACTCTTGCTCTCAATCTCACTCTCTCTCTCTTAATCTCGCTCTCTCTCGTAACCTCGCTCTCTCTTAATCTTGTTCTCTCTCTTACTCTTGCTCTCTCTCTTACTCTTCCTCTTTCTTACTCTCTCCCAATACAAAATTTCGTAATGCTACCTTTCCAGAAATAACACAGCAAAAATAATTAAACAAACTCAAAATAATGAAACATCTTTCTGAAAAAGTTGTTTCGTTCTGAAAAAACCTCGTCTTGGAAATCCCCGTTTAAAAATTGTCAAATCATTCATACACTGACGAGCAATCACATCAAACCGGGAATTTCAAGTGAGAGCGAGAGTGTTTAATCAGACGAGAACAAGATTTACCTCATGTGGCTAGTGTAAGAGCAATTTACTTAATTTGGTATAGCGATGATATCAATAGAAGGTCAATTGACATTATTTTTTAAAAATGGGTCATTTGACATTTTGGATCCAAAAATTGGATCATCTATACAAATTTTCCAAGTCTTATGGTCTCAATTTCGATCTCCTAGATTGAAGGCGTCCCTATTAGACTAAGAATTAAAAGGGTAATCACAATCTTCAAGAAAATCCTTAAAACTCACCCAAAATTCAAGATTCTGGCGGCCGAACGAAACTGTACAACGATCGACAATGGACAGGACACGACGATAAATCTTAACTGATCAAGTTTGTAGATCACAGCACTTCAAAACATTAATTTTATACCTCATTAATTGAGTATGGATTCAGAATTTGATAACTCCCCTCCATCTCACAAGCTTAATTGACACGCATAGCCTAACAGGCTAAGAAGCAAAGGCAAAACTGAATTTTGCTTGATCGAACGGTCAAACGCCACTACTACAATCCAACGGTGGCAATAATTTTATCCTTTCGAACCTCACGTGGAAACAATCTTCCATCGTCCTTCTTTCGTTTACGGAGAGAGATATCGAGAAAGGTCCATTGAAATGGAAGAAAGTAGCAAAGCCACCGCAATCCGTCAGCTGCAGGACGCGAAGCGCTCATCGGGAAAATCTTACAACCAGATAGCAGAAGAGACTGGCCTCACTAACGTCTATGTCGCTCAACTTCTCCGCCGTCAAGCACACCTTAAGCCTGAGACTGTCCCTAAGTTGAGGTCCGCCTTGCCTCAACTTACGGATGATCATATTCAGGAGATGATGCGGCCGCCGATGAGGTCCTACGATCCTTGTTTGATCCAAGAACCCACAATTTACAGGTGGATTATCGGCTAATTGTTTGTTAGTTTGTTTGTTCGCTTTCCGTTCTCGCTTTTTCTTTGTGTAGCTCGTTCTGGATTCTAATCGCATTGAAATTTCAAAGCCTTTTGGGTACTGATTTTAATTTACTTTCTTAACTAATTGAAACTTGAAGTCCTGGATGCTGTTTGGCTAATCCAGTAATCTGATAGGTTAACAGCTATTGTATTGTTATATTGCTATATTAACAGCCTCTAACTTCGATGAATGCTTAGGCTTGAGTAATCGGTTAATTGAGCTTACTTCCAGTGGATTTGCTCGTCTGTACTGACTTGTGATTACTTCCATGCATATAGATTGAACGAAGCAGTTATGCATTTTGGCGAGAGTATCAAGGAAATTATTAATGAGGAGTTTGGCGATGGAATGTAAGTGATTTGTTTGATTTTTTTTTTTTTCTTTTCAACCTGAAATTAATAATAGTTGATTCTTATTTGTATGTCTTGGACTTCATCATTTGCAAGTAAATATTAAAATCTTAAGTTTGATAACAACTTTGTTCTGATAAGGATGTTTATGAATACATAGTGTTCTGTGTTCTACTATCTGAAACCACATTTCAACAAAACAAATCAATCAGGCTTTGATTTCTAGTTTTTTAACATCTTGCTAGAAAAAAAATTAGTAGCTATAGTTATACTATGAAGAAACAAGCTTGCCTTGAAAAGCAAAATAACTAAAAAATAAAATGGCTTCTTTGATTCCCTCAGAAGGAATTTTCTGGTACTCAATATTTCAATCCTTACCTTGGACATAACAATGAATAAACAAAACAGATTTTATTCCTCCTTCCATGAATTCTCCATCAGGAAAATTAAAGTTGAGAATCAATTACATGGCTAACATTAATAATTCAAGGATTTAAGATAAGACCCTTCAATTCATGCAGGAGCATAAACATTCTGATATAATTAGTTTGAATCAGTTCCAGGTGGTAGCACAGCAAACAAAATTAAGAAATGTAGAGGTCCAGTGAATGTTAGTATATGAAAGTATTGAAACTTGTTTGAAAAATTGAAAGTTACTGAACGATGATATTATAGCTGTTTGTTGCTCATATTAGTCATCTGCTCAGACTCTGAGGTCTTCAACTGTTCTTTCACTTTGATGATGGAAATTTCGTGGTGTTTATCATATTCATATGAAACTTTTTTTCTCAACTTCTCGCATAAGAAATTACCAGTCAAGACTTTTTGTGATTCCTTTGCTACCATACTCAATGATAAGATTCTTTAACGCTTCACTATATGTTCATAAGCCCAAACACTTCATATCATTGTAAACACCCCTTTGTCCTTCTATTCCATAAACCTCAACCCTCCTTGCAGCCAAGACCAGTGAGCTTTAATTTTTTCCCAGTAGTAGAGATTCTGTTGAAGAAGCTAATGTATAATCATTTCAAGATCTGATTTATGTTTATTAGTATGTCAGCTATAGACTTCTACTGCTCAGTTGACAAGGTCAAGGGTGTTGATGGGAAGGATCGTGTTGTGATAACGTTCGATGGTAAATATTTGCCCTACACTGAGCAGGTTAGTTTTCTTTTCAACATCCATGACCATTACCCTCAATTTTTCATGAATGGAGTAAACAACAGAATGGTATCAAATACCTGGATGTGTTAATTTCTCATAGATTCTCATTCTAAATTTACCTATCTTTTTTTTATATGAATCTGTAGAAGGTAGAGCACATGGCTTCCAAACGACCGTCGCAGGAAAGTTAAACGAGATTCTAAAGCTTGCAACACGGTTGCTGTAGGAATCTGCTCTTTTTCCCCTTTGCATAATGATTGCTTTACATCTTTCATCTGAAAATCTTGTATGATTAAATGTGAAGCTGCTTGTTTTGTGTATGAAAGCCTTGTATCCATGTTCTTTTGGCTTCCAAGGATTTGTATGTGATCGTGTCATGGCCAAAGTTTGTCCTGGATAATTTTCAGGGCTGTTTGTGCTTAGTAAATGACATGTCTTCTAGTATGTTTATTTACGTTGGCAGCTCTAAATTGATTGTCTATCAAGATATGGACATGAAATTGTCTCTTGTTACCAAGTCAATGAAGTGTCTTTTAATTGTTTAGAAACATTGTTGTTTGCTTCGCTAGTTTTTGCCTACAAATTGTCTCAAGGCGAGCCATGATTTATTGACAACTAATTTTACTATACTTATTTAGGGGCGGGTTGAGGTTTTATAAATATCCCACAATTAAAGATGCTTGAAATAATAAACCTGTGGTATAAGATTGATGGAAATCTAGAATCACTGTAGTTGATAAACAATAGATTCAATTCAAAGTTTTGAGAAAAAATAATATATTAATTATAAGTGTTTGTAAAATGAGAAATCTATAATTAAAGTTACTTTGATTACATAATTTGATGAATTTATATAATTATGATGTATTAATTAATAAAATAACTAATAAATTTTAATTAATCAATGATAAACTAATTATAATTATTAAAAAAATAAATTCATATTATATTGAAATATAGTTAATTAATTAATAGATAGTTTTATTGTAAAGAATATGCGTATATATAAATTAATTTATTAAACTAAAATAAAAGTTTATATATAAATTAATTTATTTATTAGATAGGATTAGTTAAATTCATACACTGTAATTCAAAATTTAATATAATTTTATAAAATATAAATTTAATTTGCATATAATAGATAATTTTAATTTTAATAATATATAAAATAAAATAATAAATAAATGTATCATAAGAGTTGAAAGAGTGGGAATGAAAAAAAATTACTCTTTTTATGGTAATCATTAATGTGTATAGTGATTATTTCCATACCAAGACTAGAAAACTGGTAGCAAACAAACGATACACATTCTCTTGTTTGGTACAAGTTCTAACAAACAAAAGAAACGCATCTCCTTGATTGATATAAGTTTTGAAATTTTAGGCATGGAAATAGAGTCTTTCTAAATCCACTCTCTCCCCTTTTAATACATAAATTTATTATTTTATTTTATATTATTAAATTTATAATTTAGAGAATTATATTATATGTTGAATTATAATATTTGAATTTAACTACTCTAGATTCATAAATTAATTGATTAATTATTTAATAAACCATAAAGAATCAATCATTAATACTATGAATTCATTAATAGATTATATATGTAGTTATTAATTGTCATTATCATTAATATTTTATGAGATTATTTTTAAATAGTTATAATTAGTTAATCAATTCATTAATCAAAAAATGTTATATTTATTTTTTTAAAGCTGATTTTGATTGTTTTATTAATTAATACATCATATTTATATAAGTTCATCAAATTAGGTAATCAAGTAACTTTAATTATGAATTACTTATTTTACAATTATTTGTAATTAATAATTTAATTATTATAATTAGATAGTTAAATAATTAATTTTGCAAAAAAAATTGTGTAGTACCTATTTTTATCCGGCCTTATTTAAAATAAATTTAATTGTTAATCTAATTTATCTTAATTTTGTTAATTTTAATCTGATGCTTTTTCACCTTTTTTTTTTCGCACTAATTTTTACCTCTTTTTAAATTTTATTTTATAAGTTTGGTTAAAGTAACCAACACTACAAGAAATAGTAGTTATCATAGCTTTGGTAGATAGCCTTTCAGAAAATAGGTTATGAAATCTCACCCAAAAAAGGCGCTCAATTGTTAAAAATGAAATTTGGAAGGATTCAAAATTTTGGAACTAACGTGCACAAAGCTCAACAGTACGTACTAAGAGTTTCTTTTTCCCTTCTCATCTTCCTTTTCCTTTCCTTATCTCTTCACACAAAAACCAAACCCCTCTTCCTCTAAAAACCCAAACTTTCATTGTTGAAAACCTGGCCAAGCTCTGTCGCTCCCAAATTTCTTGGTGAAATCGCAGAAGAAGAAGTGCAAAGCAAAGACGACACCCTCGTCATCGCCTTGATTTTCAAGAAACATCGATTCAAATCTCACTAAAGGTAAAGGTCAATGGCTCTTCTTTTACAATACGATTGATTATGATTTTTTTGTAACATCCCGAATTTTTGTCGTAATGTAATTTCGGTATTTTGTAATATTCGAGATTATTTTTGAATTTTGAAAATTTAATTAGATTACTAAAATTTAATTACTGAGTAAGAGGTGTTTCCATTTAATGGTTAAATCAAGGACAAATTTTGGAAATTGGACTTTACATGGCACATAATTTAATTTGAGATTAATATCAGGAATTAATTTCACATTGAAAGTGGAATGGTTGCTTTTGGAGATTTGAGGGAAAGGAATTTAATAAAATGAAATAAAATAGGAAAGAATAAATAAAGTAAATATTTTATTATTTTATTTTATTTTATTTTTTCTCTTTTCTTTTATTTTTATTTTTTCTTTTTTATCGAGCTGCCCAACCCACCGCCAGATCCGGTCGAACGCCTCCCTCGCACCGCGCAAGCCGCCGCCGCCCCTGGAGATCGTTCGTCGCCTTTCGAAGCCACCTTTCTTTCGTGCCAAGCCCTGCTCCGCACGACGCCGCTCGCCGTTCGTGGTGTGCAGCCGCGGCGCCGTGAGTTGCCCAGCCTCGCCAGCTCGCCGTACCTGTCCGGCTCACATAGAGGCTGCTGCCGCTGTCGACCGCCTCTCCGATCTGCCTCATCCACCAATTTTCGCCAGTCAATCCCTGCCGCGTGGGTTTTCGTCGGACTCTTGGAGTTGGGTAAGATTTTTTTTTTTTTTTTTTTTTTTTTGTGGGTTGAGGTTCTTGAAGGATTATCACTCACCGGTTACCGAACTGAATGTTGTCTTGATGTCTATTTTTCTTTGAAGGTCCCAAGTAGTATCTGTTGGAATTAGAATCTGCTTTAAGGGGAGATTTTGGATATTGAAATCTTGGGTGTGTTGTTGATCAAGTTTCTATGAGTAAGTTTGGGATATTTTAGATTTGGATATGACGTTTTGCAGTTATTGTTGGACTTGTCTGATTTGAGACTGGTGATAAAGTGTTCTTAAAGGTGACACCGATGAAGGGTATTTTGAGGTTTGGAAGGAAATGGAAGCTGAGCCCGGGGTTTATTGGACTTCCGAGGTCTTGGAGTAAATTGGTCCTGTAGCTTACCGATGTCTTCCATGTTTTGATGCTGAGAAAGTATGTGACAGATCCGTCCCATGTAGTTGACTTTGAGCCATTGTAGTTGAATGACAACTTGAGCTACAAGGAGAAGCTGTAAAAATTCTCGCCAGAGGGGGAAAGACATTGCACAGAAGGGAGATAGCATTTGTGAAAGTCCTGTGGCAGAATCACCAATTCAAGAGGCTACCTTGGAGCAAGAGGATGAGGTGAAGCCATAGTACCCAGAGCTTTTTCACGAATAAACTTTCAAGGATGAAAGTTCTTGAAGGAGGAAATAATGTAAAATCTCGAAATTTTGTTTGTAATGTAATTTCAATATTTTGTAATTTTCGAGATCATTTTTTAATTTTGGAAATTTAATTGGATTAATGAGATCCAATTATTGAGAAAGGGATGTTTCAATTTAATTGTTAAATAAGAGAGAAATTGTGGGAATTGGACTTTATGTTAGACGAATTTAATTTGAAATTAATGTCAAGAATTAATTTTATTTTGGAAGGGGGTTATGTCACACAAATTTAATTTGAAATTTATGTCAATAATTAATTTCATTTTGGAAGAGGGTTATGTCACATAAATTTAATTTGAAATTAATGTCAAGAATTAATTTAATTTTGGAATGGGTTATGTCACACAAATTTAAGTTGTTATTAATGTCAAGAATTAATTTCATTGAAGGGTTTAGTTAAATTCTTTGTGAATTGAAAATTTTAAGGGAGAAAGGGATTAAAAGTTGGAAGCGGGTCTGATTGAAGGAAGATTTTGGAGATTGTAATCTTGAGGGTGGTTGTTGCTCAGGCTTCGTTGGGGAATTGAATTCAAAGATTGATTGTTGAAGACTGGCTTGGATCGATATCTGAATCTAGTATCGAGGTAAGTAATCTTACTACTGGAACTGCCCACGTGCCAAGCAATATAGTTATGATTTATTGAGGATTGTTGATGGTTTGATGTTTATGTATGTCTTTGCTGATATGAGGATGCACATAGAGATATTTAAATGCTAGCATGATTTGAGTATATTATTATTCTATGAGATTCTATTTAATATAAGGATGATGAGATGTATGTTCATGTTATAGAACCTTGTTATGATGCCTATGATGTTGCAATAGTAATAGCGTCTTCACTATTAGTTAGATACCCACTAGAGATTGTGTTTCCTTCGGGATTCACTAGAGGTAGTGGTTTCCTTCTAGGTCACCAGAGATTGTGTTTCTTTCGGGATTCACTAGAGTTGGTGCTTTCCTTCAGGATTCACTAGAGGTGGTGTTTTCCTTCGAAATTCACCAGAGATTGTGTTTCCTTCGGGATTCATTAGAGGTGGTGTCTCCCTTCAGGGTTCACTAGAGGTTATGAGTCCTACAGGACTTACTATAGGTAGTGGGTATACTTAACCACAGTAGGATGAAATTCAGATATTCATGTATATATGTGTCCCATAGGGACTAGGGGCGTGCTTACGTCCCACCAGAGATAGGTATCTTAATGGACATAGATGCCTAGTCTGACCTCAGTAATGGAGTTACTTACTGAGTATATACTCACCATTTCTCATGTTTATGTTTTAGGTAAGGGTAAGGACGTGCCGACGAATGACAAGAGGAATCTATGAACGAACCACTAGGGACCAGTTTTAATGCTTCCGCTCATGTTTTAAGAGTTCTTTTATGTTTTTAACTTTCGGTCTTGACATTTGAAACTTATCGTTTGAATTTATTTCAGACTTATTTATTTCCATTTATGACTTATGAGTACCCTATCATTTGATTTTAATATTTGAATTTAATGAAGATCTTTTAAGTTACCTTATTTATTTGACATTTATTTCACTATAAAAAGGATGTCGTTTTAACTTCCATGCATGCATACGTTTAGTAACGGCCTAGAGTCCTAAAAAGTTGAGTCGTTACATTATATGTCTCATGTGTCTCATGAGGACTAGGAGAGTGCTTACGTTCCACTAGAGGTAGGCATCTAGAGGACATAGATGCCTAGCTTGACCCTAGTAGTAGGGTTACTTACTGAGTATTTTATATTCATCATTTCTCATGTTGATGTTTTAGGTAAGGGTAGAGACTGTCTCTTATACACATCTAGATGTGTATAAGAGACAGTTTCTCATGTTGATGTTTTAGGTAAGAGTAGGGACCCCCCGGTGAATGACAAGCGGAATCCATGATTGAGCCACTAGGGACCAGTTTTATGCTTCCGCTCATGATATTTATATTTCTTTTCATGTTTTTTAACTTTCAGTTTTGATGTTTGAAACTTACTGTTAAGATTTGTTTTCAGACCTATTTATTATCATTTATGATTTATGGGTACCCTATCATTTGTTTTTAATATTTGATTTTAATGGAGGTCTTTTGAACTTACCTTATTTATTTAACATTTATTTCACTATAAAAGGGTGTCATAAATTTACATGAAAGGGTGTCGTAAACCATTTTCACTTTTATCTATTCGGTTGCCATAAACTTACATAAACTTTTATCCATTCGGACCGCCCTTATAGGCAGGAGTTCCCAACTCACTCAGGATTAAGGTCATGTTACCTATGGTCATCCTAGTGAAATGAAAGTCTCTGTCATGAACGGCGTTATATAACGAGACTGAACATTTCGTGGTCCGGTCTTATACAAACTCCTTTGTATAGAGCATCCTTGCTCGCATATCTAATACATGAATGGTCAAGAATAGACCATTTGTAGCACTTTACAACACTTGTAACATCTACAAAACGGGTCACACTCGTAGCATCACTAGGATAAGGTTTCCTTCTTTTATCCACATACTACAGACCATTTAAGTTATCACTTAAAGCACGATCCACTTGTATGTCTCCACATACATGCTTAAGTTACAACGATAACCAAAGATCTTAATTTATTGGTTTGTGGCTAATGCAACTAAAATACCTCATATTTCATAGATTAAAGTGAATAAAATATCTCATATTATAAATCACAAAACTGTTTGTTTATACATATGTTTACAAACTATAGGACTCTACGAGATTTAGGGCATCAACCTCAAAAGATCCGTAATACGATGATAGGACAGATTGCCTAGTACCAGGCTCAGAAGGAGCAAGTACCACCAGTTCATTTGCAACAGACCCAGTCGCCGAGTCAGAACATGTAGGGTCTGTCCCATGAAGCTAAGCACTTGAGGGATTCAGGAAGTTTGACCCTCACACATTTTTCGAATCATTGAGTGATCCCACTAAAGCAGAGATGTAGTTGTCCTCGATTGAGATGAATTTATGTTATATGAGGTGCCCAGAAGAACACGAGCTCCAATGTGCAGTTTTTATGCTGACTAGTAACGCGGAGATTTGGTGGCGTTCAACAGAGAAAATGATTGATACCAGTGGGGGACTTGTGACTTGGGAGCAGTTTAAGGATTGTTTTTACGAGAAATGTTTTTCAGCCAACACCCGATACAACAAGCAGGCAGAGTTCTTGAATTTGAAACAAGGGGTTATGTCGGTGAAGGAATATGAGCATAAATTTAATAAGTTGTCCCATTTTGCCCCTAAGCTGGTAGCCACCAAGGCAGTAGGGACAGAAAGGTTCATCCAGGGTCTGAGGAGCGGATTGTGAGGTATGGTGCATGCCTTGGACCTCAAGACGTATGTTGCGGTACTGCGGGCTGCCGTGAGGATTGATGCTGACTCTCAGGAGGGAGAAGAGTACAGGAAGTCGCTCGAAATTGGGACCTCTGTAGATCAGAAAAGGAAGGCGGAGTCAAGGACTTCTAAGCCTCAGCAAAGGAACCAGAATGCAGTTAATGCTCCACGTCAATGAGGACAGCAAGACTCTCAAGCTATAACTATCAAGGAAGATAAGCCGATCTGTACAACCTTGGTAGACATCATTGGGGATGTTGCATGGCTGCTACTGAAGTTTGTTTTTGGTGTGGTCAAAAGAGGCATATGTCAGAGAAATACCCAAGGAGGAACGTGTCTAAGATCATAGGTCAACCCGTAAGCTCATTTCAGGGAGGCCCGAGCCGTCAGCAGCAGCAGGGTAGAGTGTTTTCTACTACTCGGCATGAGGCCGAGAAGTCAAGCACAGTTGTGACAGGTACGCTTCCCATCTTGGGGCACCATGCTTTAGTTTTGTTTGACTCCAGTTCTTCGCACTCTTTCATATCCTCGACATTTGTAAAGCATGCCATGTTAAGATTAGAACCTTTACAACATTCTTTGTCAATTTCCACTCCATCAAGAGAAATCATGTTAGCTACTAAAAAGATAAAGGTATGTCAAGTAGAGATAGCAAATCATGCATTAGATGTGACCTTGATAATTCTAGATATGCGTGATTTTGATGTGATATTGGGCATGGATTAGCTAGCTGCTAATCATGCCAGCATAGATTGCTCCCTTAAAAAGGTCATCTTTAACCCTCCTACAGAAGCCAGTTTTAAGTTTAAGGGGGTTGAGACTATGGTTCTACCTAAAATGATTTCAGCACTGAAGGCAATAGACTGTTTGACCAAGGAGCCTGGGGTATTATGTCCAGTGTGGTTGACACTAGAGAGTTTGAAGTCACATTGATTTCAGAACCAGTAGTAAGAGACTTTCCAGATGTTTTTCCAGACGATCTTCCTAGACTGCCTCCTTAGCGGGAGATAGATTTTGCTATTGAGTTGGAGCCAGACACAACTCCCATTTCGAAAGTTCCATACAGGATGGCACCAGCAGAGTTGAGGGAACTTAAAGTCTAGTTGCAAGAGTTGTTGGATAAGGGCTTCATACGATCTAGTGTGTCACCATGGGGTGCACGGTACTTTTTGTAAAGAAGAATGATGGATCGTTGCATCTGTGCATTGACTACAAAGAATTAAATAAAGTGACCATAAAGAATAAATATCCACTTTCCAGAATTGATGACTTGTTCGATCAGTTATAGGGAGCTACGGTGTTCTCCAAAATTGATTTTCGGTCAAGATACCATCAACTGAGGATAAAGGACAGTGATATACCCAAGACAGCCTTTAATTCAAGATATGGGCATTATGAGTTCATCATGATGTCATTCGGTTTGACGAATGCCCCAGTAGTGTTTATGGACCTGATGATAGGGTGTTCAAGGATTCCTCAACACTTTTGTGATAGTTTTCATTATTATGTGTGTGTGTGTATATATATATATATATACAAACTACTGAAACAGTAGCTAAAGTTCTTTTTTTTTTTCTTAATTTTAATTTTTTAATCTAATGAATTTAATTTTGTTTATCAATTTATAATAAAAAAACAATAAAATGTTTTTTTAACTATTGGTTTAAACAAATATATGTAATAATGATATTAATTTCTTACATAAAATTTACAAGTTTAATGTAAATACTAAATTTAATTAAATTTAAATAATAAAAATAAAAAATAAAAAACTGAAAAATTTTCCCGCGGGGACGCGAATCCCCCGAACCGGGATTCCCCGACCTTCCAAAACGGAGAATGGGGCGGGGACGAGGATGGGGACCCCGCCCCGCCCCGGCCCCATTGTCATCCTTATTAAGTACCTTATCTTGGTGACACTATGGATACGACCCACTTTATATTTGATACAAACGCAATGATCTAACGCGTTCGTGTAGTTGACATGCGAGTGGAGGTGTCCTATGCAACAAGTTTGCATAAAATCGGACCACAAAATAGTAACCATTAGATGTAACATTGTTGACTAGTTAGGTTTCTATTTCAATAGGATGACCTAGGTAACTTGGTCTTAATCTTGAGTGTATTATGAACTTCTGTTCACAAAAGATTGTCCTTTGATTTGTATGGGTGCGAGTGGTCAGTTTGTCGACTCAATAAGCTTATCATTTCGAGGACAAGACCGAATAGAAAGTTGATAACATAATAAGACAAGATGGAATTCACTCCTCCCCGACTTTAAGGTAAGTAGATGAATGTTCCCTTAAATGGTGTCTTCGGGACAACAAAGAGCCCTACCCTTTCACTAATCCTTGAGGGGCTTCTGTTTCATGGTTAAACCATAAATAGGTTGTTCATTAGATAAGCATTAGTATTAAAGATACAGAGGTAACTCAATGGTAAAATAGTAAATTATCCCAGTTGATGTTTTGAACACTTGTGAAGGACTAACTTGTTGTTATTGGTTTATATCCGTGGACACATAAATATATCTGCAATGAGAAAAGTGCAGTTGTGTGTATTTAGTAGAGTGTACCCAAAGTTAATGAATATTAATTAATTTGATTAATGAGTTTAGCCAATTAATCTTACATCGTTGGAGTTTCTGATCTGTAGGTCCACTAGGTCTTCCTGTTAACTCACTAAAGGATATTAATGAGGAATGATTTGCACTATTCAAAACAATTGAGGAAATTGGATATTGATGTGATTAATATATAATTATTATTTATAGATGTGAACTATAATTCAAATTATGTAAGTATATTTGAATGAGATTCAAATATTAGATTTATATGAATTGGATTCCTAAAGAGATGTATACATATAAATATGTGATATTTATGTGTTAATGAACTCTATATTAAATATGATTTAATATAGTTACTTAATTAATTAATGGTTAATTAATTGATTAGAAAATTATAGAGAGTTGGAAGAATATAAACATGTGATGTTTATTTATATTTATTAATTAACTATATATTAAATTAGATTTAATATATGGTCCTTTAATTAATGTTCCAATTAATTAAATAAGGAGTCATTTAATTAATTGGCACAAAGGGTAAAAATGGAAATACTTGGAGAAGGGGAATTGTTCTTCTCTTTTGCTTCTCCTTTATAATGCATGCTAAGGATGTTATTTATTCGTTATTTATTCTATTATCCTCTGTTTTGGTATGTTGTCTTTTTGTTTCTTCAAAATAGACAAATTGAATGCAAGGCATTCTCACTCTTGTGCTCGGGATTCGATCCTTACAATTGGTATCTGAGTCAATTTCTTGCATTTTATTTTTCACATTTTGGAAACAAAAATCAGTGTGAAAAGGTGGGTTCAATCTGCATTTTGAATTTGAGGTTTGCAATATTGGATGTTTACATTTCTTGGCACTTAGCTTTACATTTTAATCCAATTAAAATATAAGGGCCTGTTGTTTTTTGGTATTTATGTTTTGCTATCGAATCTGTAAGTCCGTGTTGATCGAGGAGCAAGAGTTGCTGAAAAGATCGGTTAGAAAATGGAGGTTTTCAATCCAAGTTTGAAGCAAAACACAGCAAAATGAAGTATTCTGGACTATAGTGTTGCAACGCTGCTATCAAAGTGTTGTGACGCTGGGAGCCAGGCGAGACGGACATCATCCATAGCGTTGGAACACTCCAAACTTCATAGGCACGCGCGAGGAGTCTGGCAGTCGTGGGTTCAAGCCTCCTCTCTGGGGTTATTTGCAGCAGTTTTTCTCATTTTATGTAATTTTATTTATTTTTATTAATTAAATTAATATAAATTAGTTATATTAATTTAATTGATTTTTAAGGGTGCCAAAATATGGTCCAATATTTGCTGTTTAATTTATTATGCATTTGATGTATGTTTAAATTAATGTTTGAATTTATATTACATATGTATGTCATATAAATTCAAAAATCCCACCTTAGGATAAACATATTCATGCATCATGATTAAATATAAGTGTTATATTTTATGGATGCATAGTTTAATTAGCATGCTCATGCCTCATGGTATAAGTGTTATATTATTCTGATATATGATTAATTAAGCATGTTCATGGATCATACAAAGTTATAAATGTTATAATGTATGGTGGATTGATGAATATGTATGTTTATTTTTTATGGATGACAAATATAAATGTTATATTTTTCCAATAAAAATGAATCTTGCATTGAGCATGATACCACTTAGATAAATATAATCATTATATTTGATCAACGTCATTAGATGTAAATTATAGATTTTAATATGGCATTAAAATATAAGTGTTATATGTTTAATGGGATAGATTAAAACCTATAATCAAGAGTTTCATAAAAACGTAGGTCCAAATTAATTTTTAAATGGTTTAAAATTAATTCATCTAGACTTATGTTGGAAGTATTCCTAATGAGATTAGAAATAGGTTAATCTTTTAATTTGTTTTAATAAGATTAAAATGAATTCCACTAAAAGATTAAATTTATAAAACAATTGTCTATAAGGGACCTTTGTCTAGGGAACATTTTGTCTAAATGAGGGTATTTAAGCTGATGGAAACGGAATACCTCCACCTGAGAACCGACCTAGAAGGTGAATTGGGCAAATATTTTATAAGCATGCAATAGATGATTGATTTTATTAAATAGTTTAATAAATAAAATCAAGAATTGTTAAAGCATTCAATATAAATGTTATATTGAGAAAATTAAGAAAGACATTAGCCGGAGTGTAACCAAGTATAATAAAACCCTAAAAATAGTAGAATACTTTAGTGGGAGAAAAATGGTATATGGGGTATATCAATTTTTAGCTTTCACATCCCTAAAAGTTCACACCGTGATATCCATACTCAGCTTCATGTCACCTTGGGCGTGGCCTCCCTTCAGAAAGTGTTTGCATGGGTCAATAACAAGATGAATAGGAAAAGTATTCATAGTAAATGGGAGAAGGATGTTTGTCAATGTGTCCTATGGTCTCCTCCATTAGGTTGTACCGTGAGATTCTATAGCCCGCCTGCGTGAAGTCCTGGAGCGACCATCTTTTCATATGCACCACAAACACTTCATGTTGCATCAAGGGTTGGGATTAGGGGACATTCCTTAGTCAAGACGAAATCAAGGTCGTTTTCCACAAAAATAGTTTTAATCGAATCTTTCCAAGTTGTATAATTAATATTGGTCAAACAAGTAGAATAAACAACGGAAAAAATAGAATTTGACATTTTACTAAAATGAAACAAATTGATCTACATTAGATTTTAGCGTAACTTTAAAACATTCAATCAATTTTAGTAAAAATTAAATGGACCCAATTTCACGTCTAATTTTGCAATGTTGCTTCAGTGATTTAGGACAAAAGCCATCGAATGGTGATCAGTCGCCCCTTCACTAAACTGAGACACATTCAACCAATCATTACACTGGAATAACTCTTATTTCTATAATAATTAGTCACCCTTGATTGGATCAAGAAATCGTTAACTAACTTAACAATTTCTTGTAACCCTTCATTTTAGACCGTAGAGTTCCGCCCTAGTGAGCCAACTGAAGGGAAAAAAACCGATTGAAGCAAAAACTGTTCTTGAGTTCGCCCTGATATTGACCTAATATACAGATCATCCGAAGGGGGACGCTCCCAAGGCGCCTCAAGGTCATGCAAGAAAGGTCTCATGATGCAAATCAATGAAGGAGACCATAGGACATGTTGACACATATCTCTCCCTCACTTACTATAAATACTCTTTCCATTCACCTTGATATTGACCCATGCAAACATCATTTGAAGGGGACGCTTCTAGAGTGCCTCAAGGCCAACATGAGTCTCACGATGTGAATATCAAAGGAGAACGTGTGGAAAAAAATGACGTATCATATACATCCATTTCCTCCCACTAAGTATTTTAAAAGCTAGTGTTTCTTACTTTGGTAAATTCGACTAATTAATTTAACTAAGTGATTGTTAACATTGCCCAAAGTAAATATAACATTGGATAGTTTAACAATAATGATTCTTGTTTATTAAATACTTTAATAAACTTTAATCATTCATTGCATGCTTATAATATAATTATCTAATTCACCTTCCAAGTTGGTTCTCAGGTAGAGGTGTTCCATTTCCATCAACTTAAAAACCTCGATCTTAGACAGAACTTTCCTTAGACAAAGGTCCCTTATAGATAATTATATCATAAATTTAATCTTTGTATCCATTTTAATCCTATTAAACAGAATTAAAAGATTAAACCTATTTTTAATCATATTAGAAATATTGTGAACATATGTCTAAAGGTGAAATTAATTTTAAACCATTTTAAAAATAATTTAACCTATATTTGCATGCAACTCGTTATTATAAATTTTAATTCTAATTTCATTTTAACTTATAACTATTATAAGGTTAAATGAAATAATTAAAACCTATTTCCTTGCATTTAATAACATACTTTTAAAAAAATATAACAATTATATTTTACTAAAGTGATATCATGCCTCATGCATTCCACTTTCATTACTATATACATAACATTTATATAATAAAGTAATGAAAAAAAACATCCATTCATACATCTAAACAATATATTATAATAATTATGATATAAATTATGTGTGGACATGTTATTAATACATGTTATCGTATCATATAATTATTATATAATTGATGCATGGATATGTTTTTCATTAATAATATAATACTTATATGAGCATGCTAAATTTTCATACAACTATATAATATAACGTTTATATTAAATATGATGCATGAATAATGTTTATCCTAAGGTGAGATTTTAAATAAAACTATATGACATAAATAATTTAATCATACATCAAATATAAAAATTAAACTAAAACGACAAATTCGACCAAATTTTGGCACCCTTAGAAATTAATTAAATCGATATAACTAATTTATATTAATCTAATTAATAAAATACTAAAAATACAATAGAAAACTGCAAAAAAAAAAAAAAAAAAAAAAAAAAAAGGTACTGGCTCGAACCCATGACCTTACGGACGGAAGCCACGCGCGTCATCAGCCTCGAAGCGTTGTGGCGTTGTACCATAGTATTGTGGTGCTACAGAAATTCTTCCCATCCGCCTCGCGTCGGAGTGTCGCGATGCTAGGTTACAGCGTCGCGGGGTTAATGCACAGACAACAACAGATCAGTTCGAATTCGCATCGAATTTCTTCTATTCTTCATCTCAATGAATAGCAACACTTACCATAGACATGACCCAGATTTACAAACTCGATAGCAGTAATAAATTTGCCCAAAAACAACGGGTATCTACGAATCTTTAAACAAATCAAAGAAATTAAATCCTAAGGTGCCAAGACCCAAAACCGCCCGATTGAAAACCTCATTCTAGAAAATAAATAGAGACATTCAACCCATTCATACATTTACAATGCAAAACGAAAATTCCACCTTTACTCTGAATTTCGAATCAAATTGATAAACAAAATTGTAGGACCTAGCTCTGATACAAATTGAAGGGATTGAATCCTAGGCAGAAGCGTGTGAACCCCTACATTTTAATTTTCAATTGATTAAAATAGAAAACTCAGAGAAACATAAACAAAAAATCATAGGATAAATATAAAAACCAAAAAGCACAGCATGCTTTGAGAGGGAAGAACTCCTTACCTTTGAAGAATACCCAATATTCACGAACCCTCTCCCAATCCACAAGATCACAAACTGACACCTTTTCCCGATCTCATCAAGAAAACACAATAATAGTTTTTGGGCATCACCACGAGGCTTCCCTGTTATTCTCAAGGATGAGAATCAATGTGAAGATGTGGGCTCACAACGATTAATTTAGGAGAAGAAAAGGGAAGTTTTTTGTGACAGAGTTCCAGAAGAATTTCACACAAAGAGACTTTCTCTTCTGCAACGCAATCTAGGAGGAAGATCAAATTTTCTCTCACTCTGTCAAAACGTGAAAACCCCAGTTCACCTACCATGGGAAAAGTTGAGAGATTAGTGGGGAGAGAATTATAAAAATAACTTCCTCCCTTTTATTTAAAAATAAATAAATAAAATATTTTGAATTTTAAATAAATAAATAAAATATATAATAACTAACTTTATTATATATATTAAAACTATATGTTATATCATATATAATATAACCTATAGTTTATATTATATCACATGTAATATAACCTATAGTTTATAAATCTCTCACATAGCCTATAGAATTAGTATGAATCAAATTCACATTAATTTTAACCTATAGTTTTTATATGAATCATATTTATATAATTAATATTTGAATCATATTCAAATATTTATTTCTCCCATAAAATTTTATATTATGATGTATCATATACATTATATTAATTATATCTCTTATAGTTAATTACAATTAATTATATCTCATATATTTAATTCCCTTTAAATTAATTTGAACAATTCAAATTAATCCAAAATTAATTCAATTCTCATTTACCTAATTAAGCTGACGAGGGGACCTTATGAACTTTTATATTGAAGCTCTAATGGCACTTTATTAATTAATTAAACTCTTTAATTAAATTAATCAACCTCCATTAATTGTCAGTCATTTTATTAAAGACCGACAGTTGCACTCTTCGCACTATAAATATATTTCTATGTCCACTGGATATAATCAATCAACGGCTTCACAAATTGCTCGTAAGTACAGCTAGGCCAATATTACCATTTTGCTCCTGTAGTTACATCTAACTCCTCAAATACCACTGATTCCTCTAATAAACAATAAGTTATAGTCCAACTATAATTGAATCCCTTTTTGATCAAAAGAGAGTAATGCGCCTCTTTGTTCAGGCCTCGGAATCAACCCTTAAAGGAATAATTTCTCTACTTACTCTAACAATAGGGAAGGAGTGAATTTCTTCTTATGTAGCTATGTTCCCAACTCCTCATCAAACGAATCCCCAAAATAATAGGCATATTGAGTCAGTGAAATTGGTCACTCTCACCCATGCAAATCAAACGACCGTCTTCATATATAAGAGTTCAATTCACTCAAGATTCAAGTTAAGTCACCTATGATCATCCTGGTGAAATATAGGTCTCTTATAGCAACAGTGTTATAAAGAGATACTATTCATTTCATGGTTCGGTTTTACACAATCGATTTGTATAGGATACCCCCGCTCACATGTTTCCACATGAATGATCAGGATCAAATCATTTGTAGCATTTTACGATACTTACAACAACTACAAAGCAAGTTATATATGTAATGTCACCATGATAAGGTGTCCGACCTTATCCATCTACTACAAACTCTTTAGGTTATAATCTAAACACGGTCAACTTGTATGTCTCTACACATATGTTTAAATTACATAAAATAACATAGGATCTTAGTTTATTAGATTGAGTGTATGCTCATAAAATAATCATTATTTTATTGATAATAATTTGTTTACAAAGTTTACAAATTACGAGAATACAAAAAAAATTATGACACCAATCCCAATAAAGGAGTGGTTGTTGGTAGTAGAAGAAGAAAAATGGAGAATGAGAGAAAAGATGGGGAAGGTGTCTTAGATGGTGGGCAAGTAAGGGAATAAAAGGGGTGAAAGAGAGTGGGATAAATAAACATTTTTAGGAAAAAGCCAATTTAGTGCAAATGATTTCCATTTATTTATTTATTTTTCATATTTGTGCCTTTTCAAACTTTCCCCTTTTTTTTCAATGGCCAGAAATTCATAAAATTAATTAGGCTATTACTGTAGAAAGCCCCAATCAAAAACTACAAATTTATTAATTTATTTTAAAGGAATATTGTAAAAATATAAATAGATTGTGGAAGCTCGTACGATTATCCTAACAAAGAAAATTTCGAGATCTGATCTTATATTATATTCTTATACTTTCAATTTTATATTTAATAATTTTTAAAAATTTAGAAATATTTAGCAAACTAAACCCTTAAATTTTCAACTTCGTCTCTAATAAATTTCTATTTTACTTGAAATTCCAAAAATTGATGAGCCTATTTGACACAAATTCAAACTCGAGTTGTTATTAAAACGATCAATTTTATGTCTCATACATTTTAAAAATAATAAGTAGAAGGGACATTTAAATTTATGAAATATATTACTAAATTATGCTCGATTCAATAAATCAGGTAAATTGTTAAAGTAAATATATTATTAAATTATGCTCGATTCAGTAAATCAGGTAAATTGTTAAAGTCTCGTTAGATAACTATTTTTGTTAAAGTTTCGTTAGATAACTATTTGATTTTTTATTTTTCGTTTTTGAAAATTAAACTTATAGATACTATTTTTACCTCCAAATTTCTTTCTTTGGGATCTACTTCTTGCGTATGATTTAAAAACCAAGCCAAATTTTAAAAACTAAAAAAAAAAAAAAAAAATAGCTTTTAAAAATGGAATTTAGCTAAGAATTCAACCATTGTACTTAAGAACGATGTCAATTATTATAAGAAACGAGGAGAAAATATGTTTAATATTTTTAAAAAAAAAAAAAAGAACAAAATGGATACCAAACGATACCTAAATTTCTAAGTAATTAGGCTAAATGGAAGTTTTTTAAGGTTTATAAACTTGTCTTGATTATATGATTTGTATAACTCCACACATTAATGTATAATTTCACCTCAAAATTGAATTTATGTAAGTTTTGTTTATTACTATCCAAAGCTTTCGCTTCCAATAAACCAAAATTGAAAAAATAATAACATTTATTTATTTTTAACTTAATTCAAATCTTTTTCCATTGAATTTTCACATCATTTCACCCCAAAATTGAATCGATGTACGTTTTGTTTTTTTACCATCCAAAGCTTTCGTTTTCAAAAAACCAAAATTGAGAAAAATAATAACATGTATTTATTTTTATCTTCATTCAAACCCTTTTCCATTGAATCGTTACATCATTTAACCTCAAAATTGGATTGATGTAAGTTTTATTTTTTTTACCATCCAAAGCTTTTATTTTTAAGAAACCAAAATTGATAAAAATAACATATAGTTATTTTAATTTTCATTCAAACATTTTTCCATTGAATTTTCATATCATTTCATCTCAAAATTGAATTGCTATGAGTTTTTGCTTCTTTTACCATCCAAAGTTTTTATTTTCAAGAAAAAGACCTAGAAAACTATGGTCATAAGCACTAGTAGTACACAACAAAACTATAGTCAAGGTAATGATTGTTACTTAGATTTTGATGGTCTTTCAAGACTTGATAATAACAATTTTCAACCTAATTTTTCATTGAATAGTTATTATCTATATGAAGGAGGAAGATCATCGATCAATGAGATGTATCTTCCAATAAAGTTTATATGTTGGCCATATGAGTCCTATCATTTTCATTTAAGTAACCATATTCAACATTTTCAATATAGAAAAACCTGGGAGCAATATAGTAGATTAGATGCTCAAGGTCATCTTTTTGGTATTAGATATGTAAGTTTTGTAATAAATAATTTTCAATTAATTTGTATGCAAACATTTGATGTCTTTTAATTTCGCAATTAATTGTCAATATTTGATATTATTTTTTCATTTCTTTTTAAAATTTCTACTCACACATTGATATTTATACATATATTTACACTATACCTCCAAATATTGTCTTACTTTATAGATATGATGATTAAAAATGGTTAAAAATAGTCTCATCAGATCACAATCAAAGTTTCATTAACTAATTATAACAATTTCCATCAATTTTCATAAAGTTTCTCAAAATTTTCATCGTAATCGATATTTCCATAAAATCGGGACCTTAATATTTCTATCAACATCGATATTTCGGACCTAGGATAAGATATCAATTACCATCATCGACATTGATGCTTTCCATTTCCCTATATGCAATTGTTTAATTTGAAAAAAAAAATGGTCAAATCACAAGTTTAGCCCCAAAACTTAAGGTTTATATCAAATACGTCTATGATCCAATAGGTTTCTCTAATTTTTTCAATTTTGTGCCTAATAGATTTTAATTTTTTCAAAAGTGTTGAATTGATAAGTATTTGAACTCTCAATTTTGTATCTAATAGGTATTATACCTATTTGATATTTTTTAAAAAAAATTAACAAACCTATTGGACACAAAATTAAAAGTTTAATATCTTTTTAGATACAAAATTTAGTTTCTAACTAATTTATTAATTTACCCGATGTTAATTATGGTAAGGATCTACTAGGCATCACCTGAGGAATTTTACTTCAAAATATATATATATATATATATTAGATATAAAATTAAAAGTTTATGAACCAATTTAACATTTTTAAAGTTAAAAGAACCTATTTAACATAACTATGAATGTTTAGAGACTTGTTAATAAAGTTGAATGACATATTACCAACAACAACCATAAAAGTTGGACATCAAATATTAATTTAACATAATAAGAAAAAAGAAATATATATATAGAGGGAGAGGGAGTACCATAGCCATTTGGTTCTTAGATTTTACAATTTTACAAATTTATTCAATGAGATTATCTATCAACTTTATTTTTAAATTTTCTCTAATACCCACTTTTATTCATCCGTGTTAATTTTATATTATTTAATGTAAAAGAATTAAATTAATTTTCCATTAAAATTAAAGAAGAAAAAATCCACTTTGTAACTATTACTCAAAATTAACATCAAGGAACCCGAAACGAAAATTAATAAATTCATAGATAAAAAATTATAAAATCTAAAAATTTATTGAACGAATGAAAACTAAATTAAAAATTTTAAACTAAACCAATTTCATGGTTGGATCCTATTTAGCAATCATTATGTTTTTAGTTTTCTATTTTTTTAGTAATATGTTTGTTTTCTCTACACTTTCTTTGAAGAAACATATATTTTTAGCCAAAACCTAAAAATAAAAATTACTTTTTCTTTGATTTTTAAAAACGACCTTAGTTTTTTAAAATATTGGTAGAAAATACTCAACGTGATATAGTAATATATAATGGGGTGTTTGTGGGTTGGGTTGGATTGGTTTGAAGGACTTTTTAAACCTAATCTAATTGTTTGGGTTGTTAATTTCTTCGACCCAAATAACACTTATTATAGAATAAACCCAACTCAACCATGAAATATTTGGTGGGTTGGTTCGGGCTAATCGGATTATTTATTTAAATTTTTGTTCCAAAAAGTAGTAGAATGTTAATACGTAAAAAATTTGATTTAATTATTTTTATATATCGAATTAAGATTAACAACTAATGTATATAATGATTTTTTTCTTTCCCAAGTGCTAAAAAATTATTTTTAAATATATGTATATATAATTGTATCATAAGTTTTAAAAAAATACATTTTAAAGTTAACAATAAGTTCAAGTTGATTTGAGTTATTTTAGATAAACCTATGAACCAACCCAATCCACAAAATTTTCATGTAATTTCTTATAAAAGGCATAAAGAATAGACACATGTTATGTTAATGTCATGAACATTTCATTATATATATATATATATATATATATAAACTATTAGCCTCNCTATTAGCCTCCCTATTTTCACTAATATTAGTAGGTATTTACAATTTAGCCCTTACCTACATTATATATATATATTTATTTATTTATTTCTCTCTCCTTCATGCATACTCTCTCTGCCATGCATATATTCTGTCATAATATCTTCTCCCTCCCTCTCTTTTCTTATTCCAGCGGTGTGAGTTGCAGGCAATAGACGACGGACATGGGGAGAAAGAATCTTCGGCACAGGCATGAGCAATTTTGGCGTGGGCTCGAGCAGAGGATAGTGTGGTTACAGACAGATGGCGTGAGACAATGTGGTGCGAGGCGAAGTTTCCAACACCGAGTGCCAGCAAATTCGATGAGGACTTGTGTATATCCAGTCGACGGCGACGCAAGCTCGAGCAAATAGACGATGTGAGATGATGTGGCGAAGCTTCTGAAGATCCGCACACGGACTCGGGTAGATCCAGTCGATGGAGCTAGGCAAGAAGATCCAGCCAATGGTGGGGGTTTAATCTAAACGATGAGGATATATATACTGTGATATATATAATCGTTTATTTTACATAAACGATGATGATTTTTGTATTTAGAATTCTTGTTTTGTGATATATACACTTATATATATGTTCCATGTTGAACATCAAGTTCATCTGTGATTTTTACTATGATAGATTTTTTTTGCTGATTTTTGACTACTTTGAATTTATGATATATAATATATACATGCTTGTGTATATGTTCTCTAAGGTATATTTAAAAATAACCATGAATACAAGTAGATATGAAATATATTTACCAATATATTTCATATATATTTTTAGAATGTTTCCAAATAAACAACGAAATATATTACATGTACACGTAAACAAACAATGAAATATTTCATATAATAACAAAAATCAACAAAAAAAAATGAAATGGAAAATAAAATCATATTAAATGTCATTCTCTCCAAATGAAAATGTAAAACAACATATCAAATGTATTTTATCTCTACAATCAAAAAAGGAAAAAAATCATAATAAATACATTTTTTCTCTTCATAATAAATGCATTATAGGACGATTTATGTCAAATATTGAATTTATATACTGTGGTATATTTCATATATTGGTTAGAATATTTTCAAATACCAAACAAAATGTTCTGAGGTATATTTTAAATAATCATGAATCCACAAAAAAAGCGTGAAATGAAAAAAATAGAAAAAAAATCATTAAATGTATTTTCTCTCCCAATTAAATTAAATAAAGGAAAAAATCTAAACAAATGCATTTTCTCTCTCCATTTGAAAATATATAAAAAAAAATCATATTAAAATTTTCTTTCTCCATAATAAATGCAATTTCTCTCTCTATCATTAAGAAAATTTTGAAAATAGGGAAATGTATATAAAAATCGGGAATAAAAATAATAAAAAAAGTAAATTTATCCAAAAATAATATTAAAAGTTTTTCTTGAAAAAATTTAAATTTAAAAACATTTTTTAAATATAGGGCCTAAAGATAGTTTTTTATATAAAAAAACTAATTTTCATTTATTTGAATCAATCTGAATTGATAACCCAAATCAAATCATATAGATTAGGTTGGATTGATCGGTTTGGTTAGATGACATCCCAAACATGTAGCCTAAACATTTTGAAACTTAACTCTCCATAAAAGTTATTTTTGAGAAAAAGAAAGTCTATGCTTTTTGGAAATAGCTTTGAATTGGGGGTAGGGCAGGGCAGGGGTTGGGTGGAGGCTCGGGATTGCCAGTGTTCCATTACGATCACCATTGAAGACAAAAGAGAAAGTTAAAGGAAAGATAAAGGATGCAGAATACGGTTGAATTTTGGCTCTACTCCGACCGATTTCACTCGTCGGAGTCCCAGTTTTGGCTGTCATTCGAAGGAACCCAACAAACAAGCATTGTGAATACCGAATTGAATCGAATTCAATTGGCATTCAATTCAATAATGACAGAGGCAGGAGTTCGGTTGTTTAAAGCGCTTTTGCATTTAGTAGCCATCTCTGTATCTGATGTCCTTACCTTTCATCCGTCTCCAGTTTCATTTAATCATTTTAATGGGAAACAGCTTGTCCTCCACTGTCGTAGGTAACTCACCAGGTTTTACTTTCAATCCCCAAAATTGCTTTCCATTTTCTCTTAATTTTTGTTTGTATTCCAATTTTTACCAATGATTTGCTCCCAATCCCAAATACCTCTTTAATTCATACTTTTCAGTAACAGTTCCTTCTGTATTCGGGCAATTGTTGACTTGTAAGGGAGGGGTTTTCAAAATGGGCCCTGCCCTGCATATTAATTTTCATTGGAAATTGCCCTTGCCCATTATTTTAATACTTATTGGCACAAATTTGTGAGATTTTGGACTGGTTAAAATATTTAGAACAAAATTATGCGTGTTCACACGTTGAAGGGAGAACTAATGAATGTGTATTGTCAGGATTCCAGGTCTGTGCTTTGACTTTGAATACAAATTTGCACTGTGCCGTAAGGAAATGAAAGATTAAAAAGTAAAAAGGAAACCCCAGAAAGAAAGTATACTCATTGGGACCTTGGATTCTTGGTTAGGAAGATAAGTTAGATGGCTTTCTTTCTTTTGAGAGAATTGGAGAATGCACGGTGGAGTTGATGTTTTGTGGGCTCGCTCGATGACTTTTCTTGGCCTAAAGGTTTTACTTTTCTTTTTGTTGATGTTTGCTCTCATCGCATTACCTCTCCTTCATGATGCTCCTGTGGGTTTCTCTTTCTTTTTTCATCTTCTTTACCTTTAGTAATCATATAATTTTCCTGCATTATGATGTCTACTTATAGTGAGTTTGATTTCATTTTGTCACTGCTTATGGTTTTCTCCATAACTTTCATCATTTCCTTGTTCTTTCCCTGTTATGGGTTTCTTTCGTGCTTAATATTTGTTATTTGACAGGTATTTAACGAGTCGTTGAAAATTATACTGGAAAATTTGATGGGTTCCAATATTCTATGCTAGTAGGAATTTTGGAAGAACTATTGAGTCGACCTTTCTCAATTCCTAAACCGTTCATTTTTCAAATTGAATCTTGTAGTACAAGGTTTTACTGATTAGGAATTGGGCATTCTATTTTTGTAATTTTCTCAAATCTCGAGCTGTGTGCCTTACAGAAACTTGTTTAAGAAGTTTTAATCTTTTGTTTATTCCCCCCACTTTTATTCCATCTGTTTTTGCAGTTCTTCAGGTGGAATGAGCCAGCATGAGAGCAAAGGCCTGGATTGACGAACAAATTTTTGGCCTCAAGAGTAAGTTCAGGAAGATGATAAATTGTATTCGTTCAGGGGATCAGTTAAGAGATGAAATGATTCATTCATCAGATTCTCTGGCAACTCGAGACTATTCAGCTAGTGGTTTTTCATCCCGAACGGGTGAGGTGGAACCAAAGGTGGATAATGGCAACATTGAAGAAGCTGAATCATCTCTTCGTGAGAGTGGCTATTTGAATTATGAGGTCTGTCTATCTTCAATTATGAAACCATTGTTTTTAAGGAAAGAGGCAAGAAACTCACTGTGTTCTTGGTATAGGATTAGCTCATTGTATTTTTTTTTTTATTATTATTATTATTTTTTTTGTTGAGGACATCGCCTGAAATGGTTACTTTCATGAGGCAGATGCGTTAATGAATTAATGTCTTCTTTATTTGGAAGATTTGTCTCTATGTATTCACGTTGTAGAAGATTGAGAAATTGACTCAACTAAAGTTGGTGTTTGTTGAAAGTCTTCAAGTTGCTTGTAGATTCAAGGTCTGTTTAGAATGACTTTCTAAGTGTATAAAAGCACTTTTGATGCAGTCATTTGACCATGTATGACCTAACGTAAGGAAAATTACTCTTTTAAAAGCACATTGTAGAGAGTGTCCAAGGATATTTGAAATGTCATATTTGCTATTAATGAAACTGAACAGCTACAGTACTTAAAATTTTCTAGGAAGCACGTGCCTTACTTGGAAGGCTGGAGTATCAAAAGGGTAACATAGAAGCTGCTCTTCATGTTTTTGAAGGAATAGATATTGCTGCTGTAATTTCCAGGATAAAAGCTTCTATTTCAACAAGATATGAACAAAATAGGCGCCAATCACAAAGTGATGTTGTGCCTACTATGTCCATGCATGCCATTAGTTTACTTCTTGAAGCTATTTTTCTGAAAGCAAAATCATTGCAGGGTTTAGGAAGGTTTGTAGGTAGTTTCTCTTTTCTCTCCCCCCCTTCTGCTTTACCATTTTCAAAGGATGCCTTTTTCTCTCCATCTGTATTCATAATCTTTCCTTTTTGTCCATGATCTGCAGAGGCGGCGAAATCATGCAAACTAATTTTAGACACTGTTGAATCGGCATTACCAGAAGGCTTACCAGAAAACTTTGCTATTGATTGTAAATTGCAAGAGACACTAACGAAGGCTGTTTACTTACTTCCAGAATTGTGGAAATCTGCTGGTTCTCCAGATGAATCTATCTTGTCATATAGGCGTGCTCTTCTCTATCAATGGAATCTGGAAACGGAAACCAGAGCAAAAATAGAAAAAGAGTTTGCAATATTCCTTCTCTATAGTGGTTGTGATGCAAGTCCTCCAACTCTTCGTTCACAGATGGAAAGCTCGTTTGTGCCAAGAAATAATATGGAAGAGGCAATTCTTCTGTTAATGGATCTGATGAGAAAATATATACTTGGATTGATTGAATGGGACCCGTCAATACTAGAGCATCTCTCATTTGCATTGTCTATTTCAGGGGAATTTGGAGCTCTAGCAAATGAGGTTGAACAATTGCCTCCTGGAATTATAGGACGAAAAGAAAAATACTGCACCCTAGCACTTTGTTACTATGGGGAAGGTAAAAGCTTAGTTGCATTGAATCTTTTGAAGAACTTCTTGAGTAACATAGAGAACGTAGACTGCTTACTGGAATTGTTGCTGGCTTCAAAGCTCTGTGGAGAAAATTTGGTTTGTCTTGATGAGGGGGTCACATACACATTGAGAGTGCTTTCAGAGCTGCATGGTAAATGCATCCAGATGACTTCTGTTGCTAATTGCTTACTTGGTGTGTTATTGTCAGCTATGTCAAAATCAGTTGCTTCGGATTCTCAGAAAACATTGAAGCAGTCTGAAGCACTTAAGGCGCTACAAACTGGTGAGCAACTGATGAGACAAAGAGATCCATTCATTGTTTATCATATTTGTCTTGAGTATGCTGAACAGAGGAAGCTGGATATTGCTTTATACTATGCAAAACAGCTAGTGAAACTCGAGGCAGGCTCTAGTCTGAAGTCTTACATACTCTTGGCTAGAATATTGTCTGCCCAAAAACGGTTTGTGGATGCGGAGACTGTTCTCAATGCTGCTCTTGAGCAGACAGGGAAGTGGGAACAGGGGAAACTCTTACGAACTAAAGCTAAACTCCAGATTGCGCAGGGCCAGTTGAAGAACGGTATAGAAACATATAGTCATCTTCTTGCTATAATTCAAGTCCAGACCAAAAGTAGTGGAAAGATGCTTCCGAAGGTAAGGGAATCCGTATTAGGAGCCTTTTCTTGTGATCTTATTATATGGGGTATTTGAATGAGAGATATTCATAATTTGATGAACCTATGTCTCAATTTGGCTAACGTCAACACGTTGACACTTGGACACTCCTATACTTGTTGGACACGAATTGAATATTTGGTAATACAATAGATATGTGTTAAATACTAATTGCACAGAGTTATATTAATCCACATTTATTAGAGATTGAACACTTGTTAAGCATACTCAATAGACACATAATAATATGGGACAAAAATAATGAATTTTGAGTGAAATACATCAAACTCATTTTTAAGCATATCAATCCAAAACCTTGTTTAAGTTTGAAATTTCATATTGTTTAAAAATGCACATTTAAATAAACATACCACATTGGACACGAATTGAACAAGTAGCACAATAGATATGTGTTAAATACTAGTTGCACAAAGTCATATTAATCCAACATTTATTAGAGATTGAACACTTGTTAAACATATTCAATAGACACACAATAATATTGGACAAAAATTATGAATTTTGAGTGAAATATATTTCAAACTCATTTTTAAGCATATCAATCTATAAACTTGTTGGGTTTAAATTTTCATATTGTTTTAAAATGCATGTTTAAATAAACACATCATTGTTATGTTTGTGTCCTAGATTTGTTAAAAATGGTAAATGGCATGCCACCGTATCTGTGTTGTATATGTGTCTCATGTTTCCATACAAAATCGGATCCATATCCTCCATACTTCATAGACTATGGCCATCAAGCTGAGTTAATATTAGTTCATTTGTTCCTTTGTTTCTTCACCTTCATGCAGGATGTGAGAAAATCTGACAGAAGTCTGGAAGTAGATACGTGGCATGACTTGGCCAATATTTACACAAGCTTGTCTCAGTGGCGGGACGCGGAGATCTGTCTGTCAAAATTGGAGGCAATCAATCCGTATTCTGCTTCCAAATGGCATTCCACAGGTAAAACATCATCCCCATTTACTGTGTGGCTCAAATACTTTTCAATTTGAGGCTTCCACACATTCTATTAATTTTTGGATCAATTGCTTGATTCAACTTCTCCATGCTGCTTAGTAAGTTGCTAAGAATTAAATTGATACATTATAGAGTTAGTTCTTCAGAAAACATTTAGTTTAGTTGTAATTCTCTTATGTGGGCATTTTTTACTTTTAGAGGCCTGTGGTTTCCTGTTGGCTTGTTGCTTTCAAGACTCTAAAAAATTATAAAGAAAAGAAAGACTCATTACTAGTAATCAACTCAGTTTTGATTCAAAATTTCCCCATCGAAGCGTGTTGATAAAGAATGTCATCAAGCTGTGATATCTATACTATTGAATAATGAATTCATAACTCGATGAACTGCTAGGTTTACTCTACGAGTCAAAGGGTCTTCCGCGAGATGCTCTGCAAGCATACAACAAAGCATTGGACATTGATCCCAGCCATGTTCCCAGCTTGATATCCACTGCCTGTCTTCTCCAACAGTTAGGCGGCAGTCAGTCATTTCCTGTAGTAAGAAGCTTGCTAACCGATGCCCTTCGACTAGATCGAGCAAATCCATCTGCGTGGTACAGTCTCGGGATGCTATATAAAGCTGACGTTGGGGCATCGGCACTGGAGGTTGCTGAATGCTTTGAAGCTGCAACTCTGCTTGAAGAGTCAGCACCAGTTGAACCTTTCAGATGATGAACACTTGCTTTCTCGACATAGAGAAGCAGTATCCTAACTCTAAGGTTTTACTCAAGATTTTCTTGCTTGCTGCATTTTATTTTTCAGGATTAGGGATGTATTAGATGATTGTCACAAAGTAGTGTGTAAATAAAAGAGCAGAAATGTGTAAACAAAGTTTTCTAGCCAACCTTTTTTTGTTTTTCTTCACTTTCTTTTATAGAGATATGAACATTAAAATTTAGTAGTTTGATCTGTAAAGCGGATTAGTGAAACATTATTCCCCAAGTTGGCCAGGTAAATAGAAGTTCAATTCAACTGTGGCACCAAATATTAGTATTTTTATATTTTTATATGATAAATATTATTTTATAGTACAGTGGAATATGAGAATTGAACCATTAGTCTCAAAAGAAGGCATGCCAATTATCGTGGAGTTACGCTCACTTGACGAAAAAAAATAATAATGATAATAAATATGGGGTATTGATCACTTATAATGTTTGTACATTTGATATTAATCTGTCTTATAATTACTTTTTCAAGTTCATTAAAAAGAAAATTATAATTAACTATGTAAATAATAAATACTGTATCAAATTGAACTCGTTAAAGTTAGACTCTCTTACTATTCTCATTGAACATTATATAACATTTCTCATTCATTCATTTTCAATATTTGAGTATGTTTGGAATGATCTTTTCCGTATTGATTATTTTTTCTTTTGCATTAATTTTTTTAAAAGCATTTAGAAAGTCATTTCAAATAAACTCTTCAGAAAAATTAATAATTAATAATGATGCTTCAAACTCTCAGCTCTTAAATTGTCAAACACATTAAGATAAAGTTTCTCTTAAGTTATAAAGATGATTCAAGAAGTTAAGAAAAATGCAACTGCACATGGGATATTGAACCTGGAGGTTATGTTAATATCACTAAGTCAAACTCACTTTGACAGGAACCAACCTTTTCGTTATTCTTAAATGGGTTAAAATACTTGGCTTCATTTACTAAAACACACTGCTGCCCCTTCTGGATTGATGCATTGTTCCCAAGGGCAAGGGGAAGATGAAGAAATCTTCTGAAATTAAATTAACTATTTGGAAGGCCAGCTCAAGTTGAAATCATAGGTTCAAATGCAGAAATCATTAAGCATGAAAAATTCAGCCACAAAATGTATTCAACTCTCTACAGCATTAAGTTCTAGGCTTTGGAGTTACCTCCAAATGATACCTAATTTGATGAAGAATTTTAGGATTTAGCATCAAATTTGTAAGACCACTCTAGCTGGACTACTAAAAAATCGAATCATTCGTGAAACCCTGAAAGGAAAAGGGATGGATTTCAGATTTCAGCTTCATTGCCAAATGGAGGAAAAACAAAGATATAAGAATATTGTGACCATTAAAAATAAATAGTTTACTAACAACAAGAATAAGCAAAAACAGCAGGATACAACATGATAGTGTAATTAAACAAATCTTCATCGAATTCTAAAAAGAGTAAAATTAAAGTGACATGAAGTACCATATCATTCCTTACGAAGATCAATCCCTGCCTTCTTAGCCACAGCATCAAGTCCATTCTTCTCAATGGTCTTCAAAGCCTTAGTTGACAAGCGTAGCTTAACAAAACGCTTCCCAGCTTCCCACCAAACCTTCTTGTATTGAAGATTTACAAACTGCAACTTCTTGGTCTTGTGGTTGGAGAAAGAAACTAAGTTCTTCTTATTTGCTTTCTTTCCAGTAAAGGGACAAACTCTACCTGAAACAACAAACAATCAGACCACCAAGATTGAGATGGTTCCCAATTCTCACAACATTCCAATTCAAATAGAAATTCTAGATAGCCCAAATTGGAACCAGAACATGGGTGATTTAGAAACCTAATTCAAATAGGAAATGCTTCAAATATACAAATCAATTAGAGCCCAAAAAGGGTTGAAGTTGAGGAATGAAAAACAAGAAAATGAATCATATTAAGCAAGAGTCGAGAAGAGGGGATATTACGAGCAACAGGTTGAAGAGCAGGTCTGAGAGGAGCAGAAATTGGTGAGGGGGAGATCAGCGAGTGGTTGGAGGAGATTTTGATGCCGGCTAATTGAGAAGTGAGAAACCCTAGCTCGGAATTGGGTTTAGTTGTGAATTGAAGTTTGGTTGAGGAAGCTGCCATTACACCGGAAGAAGTGGCCGGCGTGAAGCCTAAGACCACGAAAGCAGCCATTGTTTCTGATCGTTATCTTTGTAAGTTGGGGAAGCGTCTGGTTGAATTTCTGAAGGAGAAGGGGATAAGCTTCTTTTGTTGTTGGGTTGGATAATGCTCTCTTTGGGCTGAGGATGGAAGGTCAAGTAAAAGCCCATAAATTTCCGTTTGTTTGTGTTTGTTGGTTTGTTTTTGGGATAGTTAGGAATATACCAAATCTCGTCCAAAATATTAGCAAATGTAGTACAATGTAAAAAATATCACTGATAGAAGTCTATTAATGATAGTCTATCACTTGTAGATTTTGATATAGTTACAATTCTTTAAAAATATTGATATATAGTTTATTATTATCTCTGAAAATGTTATTTATTGCAATTTTTTTTTTTGTTGATACATATTTTTGATTTTTTTTTTCTCAATAGAAAAAGTGGAGTTACAAATATATCAATCAACCCAAAGTATTTATAGGTATAACGCAATATAAAAGAATGTACAAATATAGAAAAATTTAGATTCTCCAAGTCATTGAGTCTCGTGAAGTCTATCACTAATAAAAATCTGTCAATGATAAATTTTACGATATTTGCAATTCTCTAAAAATGTTGCTACAAACTTAATAAGTAATCCTAAAAGTGTTATCCATTTTAATTATTTTATTATTTTAGAATGTTTGGACCACCGATTTCAAGTTGATAGAATGAGCACTTATAACTCACTCAATGCATATCCAACTATTATTCTTTTCCTTGGTGTAGCTGGGCCATCCTGGACTTGAACCAGAGACCTCGCCCGTGAAGTAAATCATCGCACCTATGGTCCAATCATTGATAAAGCAATTCGGTTTGGCGAGAAAAACAATTTTCAATAACTTGTTGATCCCTATCCCCAGATTTTGATCTTAAAATAAGAAGATTGGAAATAATCCAACGGAATGCTTAAAATGGAGTTCTCTTTATGAGTTTGTCCATTCGAGCAGTCTGTCGAAAAGAGAGTAGTGGATGAACTATCCTAATCTCTATCTTGAGTACCTCCCACTTATTGATTCAATTACAAGGGGTGGTTGACTCTTGATTCAATTCAAAGATAGACAGTGAACTAAACGAATCAAAAAGCAAAGAATTTAGTTGGTGATGCTTACTTCAGAAACAAAGCCATTAGTCTCTTTGGCAAACCAGTAATAAAGACTGACGCTGGACTCGCTGCCTCGCCAATCCGCAAAACTCTTGCCAATGGGTTAAGTTTGATTGAATTAAATAGTTTTTTATTAGCGTGTGAAACTTATAATGGCTCCTTGAGGGCTTTATTTAAATCTAAGGAGCGTATCCAAGTGCAAAATAAATTAGAGATTATTCTATACACGCTACCATAAACAAGTAGCCAAAGCAAGCACAAGTTTCACACTAATTGGCACATACTCATTCCTTCAAAGTTAAAAATAATAATGATCATTATTATTAATTAACCCATTGGCAAGAGTTTAATAAATTATATAAACCAACCGTTAGAAGAAGCTTTTGCAAACTCGATTTAAATACCTCAACCACCATATAGTAAAGATAAAAGACAATTTCAACATCAAGGGGTCACTTGCAAAGCTTCCCAAGCTTGTTATTAAATTTTCACGAAGGTTATAGATTATATCAAATTTTAGAGAACTAAAAAAGTCGAAAGCCTTTGTACTAAGACTTTGAATAAGGCTATATCAAACTTTCCCTAAACGCCCACAAGTCCACTCACATAGCTCTTGCTTAGACTTCAAATGTGCACACGTTCAGAACTAAGCAAACTCAATAAACATTCACTAGGAACGCCATAAAGATATTTATCCATGTTCATCGGCAAAAGTTAACATCTACTGAACATGACTCTTCTACCAAACAAATAACTTCAGTTTAATGTTTCTAAAATTCCTCAAGTTCTCCAATTTGCCTTTCCAGATATTTCAGATTCCCTTTCCCATTAGTCATATATGCACATTTTCTCAATGTCTCAAATGCATCACCTTGCATTTTCTCGGCGTCTCACATAGCGGGTTCTGTCATTATATCTCGGTCTATCCTGAGCTCTCTGGGGCTGTGGTTCCACCCTTCTCTGTCTCTCTGGTGGCCTTTGAACAATCTCTCCATTCACGAACAACTCAGCTGCACCCAACAAAATCAGTGGGGTTAGCATTATCAGTTGACAATTATCATCTATCAAGTCCTAACATGCTTCAAGTTTATGAAATACGAGCACTCAAAACTTTGACCTTCTCAACCAAAATTATTTGGCTTCATGAGTTGAGATGGTTTCTATGAATGAAATTGCTGTATTGAGTGAAAAAGATATTCCCAACTCCAAATTTTTAGGATGCTGCTAGTAAGCACCGCAAAACATTATAAGCAAGCTGGATGTTTCTTCTCTACTGATCTGCATCTCCACAAAGTTTAAAGAGCACAGAACAGTCTAAAGAGACATTTGTTGCAAGTCCATTAGCATTCAAAACTAAACATTGTCTTCAAGACTGTTTTAGGTTTGCCAAGATAGACTATACACATTCTTTAGATAACTCATTGGAGAAGCAATCTAGTTTTCGTTCATACTATCAACCACAAGCTTCCACTACTAATGAATATGTGATGCAAGAAAGCTATTTGGCATAATATATCAGGAATCAAAACTAAACTGCGAAGATAGACTCAAATACATTTAAACAAACTTTAATGTTCCATCTCTACTGATCTGCAACTCTACAAAGTAAAAGGAGCACAGAACAGTCAAGAGAGACATTTGATGTAAGTCCATTAGCATTCAAAACTAAACATTGTCTGAAAGACTAGTTTAGGTCTGCCAAGATGGACTGTGCACAGTCAACAAGCTAACTGTTGCAAGACTAATAGCAATCGCTTTTTCTTCAAAAACTTCTCAATACTGTCACAGTAAAGTTTCACCTCCATATATAGGATCCTAGAAAGCTATTTAACAAAACATTCAAGCAGAATTTAATGTTTCATCTCTACTGATCTGCATCTCCACAAAGTATAAAAAGCACAGAACAGTCAAGAGAGACATTTATTGTAAGTCCATTAGCATTCAAAGCTAAACATTGTCCAAAGGACTAATTTAGATTTGCCAAGATGGACTGTAACCCATTCTGCAATACCCTATAGAGAAGCAAAATATTTTTCTTTCCATACTCCTCCATACAATCAAAACAAAGGGACTGAAATAGGAATGAGGTTAAAAAAAGCACTTCAAATAAATTTCAGTGAATTAGCGCAAAGTTAATTTATCATCTCTAATGATCTGAATCTCCACGATATATATAAAATCTCAGAACAGTCTAGAGTGCATTTGTTGTGAGTACATTAGTATTCAAAACTTAACATTGCCTAAGTGACTGATTTAGCTTTTCCAAGATGGACTCTATCATAACTTTTCCTGTTTGCATCCACAAGTCATGTTTCTCGCACTTTATAAGATGTCAAGATAATATTTATAAAATAATTTTAAGGACGATTAGTTAGAACGGATATCAATGCACGACAAACATACATAATGTCTCATCTCTACTGACCTGCATCTCCAGAAAGAATATAAAGTGCAGGACAGTCAAGAGTGACATTTATTCTAAGTCCATTAGCATTCAAAACTAAACATTGTCTAAGAGACTGGATTAGCTTTGCCAAGATGGACTTTAATGTCATATGTTAAATTTCTTACATATGCTCTCACCTGTTACAACAATGCTTATAAACAGATTATTATAATATAGCATGTTCAAATGGTTGTCAGTGGACTATGGGCAGGAATAGGATTATGGTTCATCTCCACAATGAGAATCAAGCACAGAATCCCAAAGAAGGATATTAATAAGTCAATCAATTAAACCCCACAACTGCCAAAAGAGACTCTGCCAAGATGGACCTTCTAGGTGTCAATCTCATTATCTCTCAAGAACTCTTTGATCGGGATTTGATGCAAGACCCAAAAAAATGAAGGAAAAAAAAAAGTTTCAGACAATTACCCCCATAGTCTTTATACTCAGGGTCAACATAAGAATCAGGAAGAACAAATAGAACTCCTGGCAAGCCTGTAGACAAAGATTCCAACAAAAATCGTCAAATACAAGCATCACGACTTCAATATAGCTAAATAACACACAGCTTCACAGTTATCAATCCCTTAAAATTGAAATGCAAGAAAGGAAATAATCATGGCCAGTACGTTATGGCACAAGAAGACGAAAACAGAAGATAATTGACATCAACACAACACATACCTTCGAGCTTGTTGGAGGTCTCTTCATCGAGCTCACACCCAAACCCAAAATACCTCTCACAAGAAACGTTATAAATCTTCTTCTTCGCTTCTTCTTCACTGGTCAAAACACAAAAACGGGGACAAAATCAGACCAACAGATAGCGCAAACAAATGAAGAAGGAGATACATCACATAATCAAAAAGTACCTGCCAACAACTTTAGCGAGGGTCTGAATATAGCAATCAATCATCTGCTGCTTAGTGGCACCCTCACCACCAGGCTTGTCCATGACAATGAGCCAGTGCTCATAGTCACAGCCAGGGAAGAGAGGTGCCATCTCAGTGGGTGGACGATCACTGAAGTTGGAATTAGAATTAAGGGGAGAGTAAGACGAGTTACCAGACCGATTGACGCGGCAACGAATCGAGGTGAACCTGGAGGCGGAAGGGATAGATCGAACAGCATGGGAAAGGGGAGGGAGAGATCGACGGCAGAGAGTGAGAGAAGGGAGTGAAGGAGGATGTGTAAGAGTAGATGAGGAGGAGAAGAGACGCCTTTGAAGAAGGGAGAGGCGAGCGGTGTAGGCGGAGGCAGAGGGGGAGGCGGAAGCCATAGCTCGAAGAAGTGATAACGCCATAGCAGGCGAGAGAGGTAGGGTTTATAGTGATGAAATGAGGATATGTGAAGAAGAAATTGATCCGACGGTTTTAATAGCAGAAGGCACCGTGTAAGATATTCCTTTTCTTTCTTCCTGGGCCTGCCCTTTCTGTCTCTTCACGGCCCATGATTAAATATCTACTTTTTTAATTTTTTAAAAAAATACTAATAAAACTTAATTGTTTGTTTTTAGTTGCTTTTAGTTATAGTCAATAACTATTTGTTAATCAAAATGTTATTAATGTGTAGTTTAAAATATTCAATTTTGAACTTAAACTATTTTCTCTTGAAAGAATAATACTCAAGTCTATTATAGGATGGTTTGTTTATTTATTTTTATTTAATTTATTCACTTCAAGAAGTTTGATATGCAATCAGGTATGTTTGAAAGTGATTTTGAAAAGACCAAAATTCCTCCAATTCATTTTTATGGCATAAAAACTATGTTTAGGATTGTAAAATCAAAGATTACATTGAATTTGAATTATTAATAAAATGTTTCATAGTAACTTTAAAACAAACAAATGTAATTTTAACAATTTTAGAATCACTCTTATATATGCTCTAAATTTAACTAACTACTTTTTAATATGAATAAGTTAGAATCTCTTGCTACGAAATTAAAAGTTCAAACTTTCACCTCTGTGAAAAAAGATAGAGAGATGAGGATCCATCTTTTTCTCAAAGAACAAATGAGTTACCAATGACCTATTACATCAAATAAAACATTGTGGTCTTATAGTATTTTTGGGCCCTTAGGGTCCTCAACTCTATAAACCTGACCCTACGTATCCATCCAAGGTTCAAATCTTGTAAAATGAAGAGTAGGATACTAGGATAACTATAAGGGACCGTTTAGTTTAAGATTTTAAGGACAATAAAAAAATAATAATAAAAAAAAATCGGGAAATAAGATTGTTGAAAATGAAGGATGATTGTGTTTATATATGAGAATGTTATCAAAATTTTATGGTAACAAATTAGCTTTGTATTTTATTCATAGAATTAATCATGAACATCTTTATAAAATTTTGATAGATTAATTGATATACAATAAATTCAAGAAGTGTCACCACGTGCCCGAGACGATGCAGAGCAGCGGTGTCCTAAAGAATAGTTAACTTTAAAATAAAATAAAAATGAGTCGCCACCAATCTTTTTTACGGTGTGATTGTACACAGAAGTAAAATGAACAATTTTTAATTAAGAAACGAAAATGGTCTGCAAAAACTAGAATTGAGTTTGAGAGTCATTTGTGTATGGGAGTTGTTAGTACCCCACAACACCCATTTAAAAAACGGTGGTCAAAATTTAAATTTTGAATGGTTTTTTCTAAGAAATTTATTTGAAAAAAAAAAAAAAGCTTTAAAACAAATGTGTTATTTTACCCCTCATTGCTCCAATTTTGAAATAATAATCCTATAAAATAAGTTGATAAATTCCATCGATTAGGCTATATTAGAATTGAGGAAAAATTCCTCACCTCAAGAATACGAAAAATTATTACAATATCTCAAAAATCGTCACAATGATAGCCTTTTAATAAATAATTTTTTTAAAAAAATATTAATTAAATTCATTTTCTCTTATGATTAGATCTCGGACTCCGAAAGATGTCTCACCTCAATAATTCTAATAAATCAGAGTCCCAAATTTTCTAGATTTCATCATAATTTTTTTTAAGGAAAACGTTTGAAATTATTAGCAAACATCGATTAGGAAATCTTTTGAAATCATAGATTAATTTTTTAATGTTTGAAAATAAAAAATAAAAAAAAGTGTAATTCTAAAGAAAATTTTTAAACGATTTAAAAAAAAAGTTTTATGAACTATTTTAAAACTTAGAGAAATTTAAATTAGAAGGATTTTAAAACTTTGAGAAATTTTAATTAGAAATCAAGTAAGACTTAACATGATTATTATACAAGTAAAACATAATTAAAGGAGCATCGTAATAAATTAAGCAAACATGAAAAAAGCATATGAGAGTTTTAATAAAAACATACTGGAAATCTATCTTGTAACGACCCGACCCCCTAGGACTCAAGCTAGGTCGTTACTAATGCATGCATGTATGTAAGTTAAAACGAAATTCTTTTTATAATGAAATACATGCTAAATAAATGAGATAACTAAAAAGATTTTCATTAAATTGAAATACTTAGAGTCAAAGGATAGGATACCCATAAATCATGAAAAGAAACAAATAAGTCTGAAAACAAAACTTCAACGGTAGTCTCGAACTTCAAAACTGAAAATGTAAAACATAATAGAAATATTAAAATATGAATGGAAGCATGTAAACTAGTCCCTGATGGCTCGATCAAAGATTCCTCTTGTCAGTCGCCAATGCATCTCACCTGAAATAACAACATGAGAAAGGATGAGTATAAAAATACTTAGTAAGTAACCCTACTACTGGGGTCAAACTAGGCATGCCTACCTCTGGTGGAACATAAATACTCCTGTAGTCCTCACGGGACTCATACACGAATAACTGATTTTGATCCTACTGTAGTTAAGTATCCCCACTACCTCTAGTAAGTCTCATAGGACCAACAACCTCTGGTGAATCTCGAAGGAAAGCACCACCTCTAGTGAATCCCGAAGGAAACACAACCTCTGGTGGATCCCGAAGGAAACCACTTCTTCTAGTGAATCCCGAAGGAAACACAACCTCTGGTGGATCCCGAAGGAAACCACCACCTCTAGTGAATTCCGAAGGAAACACAACCTCTAGTGGGCATCTAACTAATCAGTGAGGACACTATCACGATTTAAACATCACAAGTATCATATCAAGGTTCTATAACATATGCATCTCATCATCATGGTTCTATAACATATATATACATCTCATTATCCTAGATCAAATACAATTTCATGGATTGAAATATCACCTCATCCTAGCATTCAAGTATCTATATGCGCATTTAATCTTTCAGATCCTCATACGAAAACATACATCGATTATATTATACTATCAGGTTGTCATGCTATCATTCTGTCATAATCTCAATTTTTCATGCTAGCTACATCTAGTGTCTGGCCCGTGGGTAGTTTCCAGTAGTAAGATTACTTACCTCAGATCGCAAGTCCAAATATTTCTCTCTAAGCAACTACTCGATAATGAAACTCAAATTAAACCTACAACATAAACCCAACATTTAATTCACACTAAGGCTCGATTCCACCCATCAATTCATACAATTAACCCCAAAATAATTTACCTAAAGTGTAGCTTAACCAACAGTCATTTCCAAGCTTCAGCTTCAAAATCTCCACTAAATTCCACAAAGAAAAACAAGCTCTAATTCCAATGAAAAACGACCTTAAACCTTCTAAATATAATAGTCAAGTCAATACTTAATCTAATCATTAGTGGGTATCCGGAGATCAACCTAAAGAACCACAAATGTTACCAAATTTCTTGTTGAAAACGAACTCGAACTCGTTGAACAGCATGTTGCGCACTTCAGACTACTCCAATCTTGGATCTAAATGCCAAATATAATAGGTATCAACCAAAAGGAAATCCAAAATTTAATGGGCAAACAAGAACCTTCAAAACTCAACCGATATGCCAAACAACTTACCCAACAACAGAACCGACAACAAACGACGACTGCAGAGGCTGGGCAGTGCTTGGACGGATGCGGAAGAAATTAAGTATTACAAAAATCATCAAAAGAAAGAAATGAACTAGGAGAAGTGGAAGAAATTTTCCTCCGAAACTAATTGAAAATTAAGCATTACCACAATTTGAAAAGTTCTAAAGATGTCTAACTAAAACAGCCACCACGCCTATGAATCTAGAGTTATAGTTCCATGAATAATATACCAAAATCAAACAAAGAACAGAGCATTTAAGACACAAATGTAACAACCCGACCCCCTAGGACTCAAGCTAGGCCGTTATAAACACATGCATGCATGGAACTTAAAACGAAACCCTTTTATAGTGAAATAAATGCTAAATAAATAAGTAAATTCAAAAGATCTCCATTAAATTCAAATATTAAAAACAAATGATAAGGTACCCATAAATCATAAATGATAATAAATAGGTCTGAAAACAAATCTTAACAGTAAATTTCAAACATCAAAACTGAGAGTTGAAAAACATGAAAAGAAATCTAAATATCATGAGTGGAAGCATAAAACTGGTCCCCAGTGACTCGATCATGGATTTCGCTTGTTATTCGCCGACACGTCCCTACTCTTACCTGAAACATCAACATGAGAAAGAATGAGTATAAAATACTCAGTAAGTAACCTCACTACTGAAGTCAAGCTAGACATTTATGTCCTCTAGATGCCTACCTTTGGTGGAGCGTAAGCACTCTCCTAGTCCTCATGGGATACATACATGCATTAATAACTGAATTTTATCCTATTGTAGTTAAGTATACCCACTACCTCTAGTAAGACCCATAACCTCTGGTGAATCCCGAAGAAAACACCACTTCTAGGGAATCTCGAAGGAAACACAACCTCTGGTGAATCTCAAAGGAAAGCACCACCTCTAGTAAATCCCAAAGAACACACAACCTCTAGTGGGCATCTAACTAACAGGATACTATCACGATTACAGCATTACAAGTATCGTAACATGATTCCATAATATTCATATACACTTCATCATCATAGTTCTATAACATACATATACATCTCGTCATCATAGTCCCATAACATACATATACATCTCACCATCCTCATATCAAATAGAATCTCATAGAATAATATATACTCAAATCATGCTAGCATTCGAATATCTCTATGCGCACTTAGTCTTTTAAATCCTCATATTAGCAAGGCATACATAAATATCAAACTATCATCAAATCCTCAGTAAATCATAACTACATTGTCTGGCACGTGGGCAGTTCCAGTAGTAAGATTACTTATCTTAATCGAAAATCCACAGATAAAATCAGACAACCAAACGATGACAGTGACTTGAAGTAACGACCCTAGCATATGAATACAACCATTAAATTTCAGTCCAACAATAATTGTGAAATCTTAGACCCAATTCCAAAATATCTAAAACTTACCCAACGAAACTTGATCAACAACACACCTAACATTTCAATCTCCAAAATCTCCTATTAAGCAGATTCTAATTCCAACTAACGACTACTTGGGACCTTCAAAGAAAAAAAGCCAACATTCAGTTCAGTAACCGATGAGCGTCAAAATCCTTCAAGAACCTCGATCCACAAAAAATAGATCTTATCTAACTCTAAAAGTCCGACGAAAACCAATGCAGCAATGATTGACTGGCGAAAATTGGTGGGCGTGGCAGGTCGGAGAGGCAATCGACGGCGATAGCAACCTCTACGTGAACCAGACAGGTATGGAGAGCTGGCGAGGCTGGGCGGCTCACGGTGGCGCAGCTGCACACCACAAACGGCGAGGGGCGTCGCGTGGAGCAGGGCTTGGCACGGATGAAAGCTGGCTTTGAAAGGGAACGAAGGGTCTCCAGGGGCGGCGGTGACTTTCGCGGTGCGAGAGAGGCGGTCGATTGGATCCGACGGTGGGTTGCGCGGCTCGGATGACTGGGCGGAGGAGGGTGAAGGGGAGGCGGTAGCTTGCGAGTGACGAGGAGGAACACGAGAGGGGTCTCGGGAGGAAGAGAGCGTGAAGGGGGACGACAAAGAGAAAGGGAAATAAAAAGAAGAAAAAAATAAAAATAAAAGAAAAGAAAAAATAATATAAACTATTATAATAAAATATTTACTTTATTTTATTCTTTCCTATTTCATTTCATTTTATTAAATTCCTTTCCCCCAAAATCTCCAAAAGCAACCCTTTCCTTTCCAATTTGAAATCAATTCCTGACATTAATCTCAAATTTAATTATGTACCATGAAAAGTCCAATTTCTAAAATTTCTCCCCGATTAAACCATTAAATCGAAACACCTCTTACTCAGTAATTAAATTTTAGTAATCCAATTAAATTTTCAAAATTACAAAATAATCTCAAATATTACAAAATACGGAAATTACATTACGACAAAAATTCAGGAAGTTACATTCTTCCCTCATTAAAGAACTTTCATCCTCGAAAGTTTACTCCTGAAACAGCTTCGGGTACTGGGCTCTCATCTCATCATATCGCTCCCAAGTAGCCTCCTTGAGCTGGTGATTCTGCCACAGGACTTTCACAAATGCATTTTTCCTGCGATGCAAAGTCTTTACCTCTCTAGCGAGAATTTCTACGGGCATCTCCTCGTAGCTCAAGTTGTCATTCAACTGCAATGGCTCGAAGTCAACTACATGGGATGGATCTGTCACATACTTTCTCAGCATCGAAACATGGAAGACATTATGAACTGAAGAAAGTGATGGAGGCAACGCCAAACGGTAAGCTACAGGGCTAATCCGTTTTAGGACCTCGAAAGGCCCAATAAATCTTGGACTCAGTTTTCCTCTCATTTCAAACCTCAAAACACCCTTCGTAGGTGCCACTTTTAGGAATAGCTTATCACTCGTCTCAAATTCTAGGTCCTTACATCTCACATCGAGATAACTTTTTTTTCTACTCTGAGTTGTTTGCATACGAGTCTTGATCTTCTGTATTGCCTCATTCGTGGTTTGCACTAGCTCAAGTCCTAGCAACTTCCTCTCTCCTACTTCATCCCAACACACAAGAGACATGCAGCTCTTCCCATAAAGGGCCTCAAATGGTGACATTCCAATAGTAGACTAGTAGTTGTTATTGTAAGCAAATTCCATCAAATGTAGGTAGCATCCTAGCTTCCTAAAAACTATATTGCACAAGCGCGTAACAGATCTTCTAATATCTTATTCAAACGTTATGTCTGCCCATCAGTCTGTGGGTGAAATGTTGTACTGAAATCCAACTAAGTTCCCAATGCTGTCTGCAGACTCTTCCAGAAGTTGGATATGAAACGGGTGTCTCTATCTGACATAATGGACACAGGCACCCCGTACAATCTCACTATTTCTTTCATATATATATATATATATATATATATATATTTGTGCCCACTTGTTTATTGAGAAAATAGGCTTCCCTGATATGAAGTGTTCTAGCTTAATGAGTCTGTCTATTATAATCTAAATCATGGTGAAACATTTTGCTGTTCGGGGAAGCCTCACAATGAAGTCTATAGATACGTGCTCGCATTTCCATTCTGGCACACTCAATGGCTGTAACAAGCCTGTGGTCTTCTGTCTTAGGGTTAGGCACTTACTAACGAACTCAGCTATCTCTCTTTTCATGTCATTCCACCAGTAGTAACGCTTTAAGTCCTGGTACATCTTGGTTCTACCAGGATGAATTGAAAACAGGGAATTGTGAGCCTATGGCAATAGCTCATTCTTAATGCCACTATTCGCCGACACGCACAAACGTCCTTGATAGAGGCGATCACCTTTTTCTAATACAAAGAATTCCACATCCTGGCATGACTTCACCTTTTGAACTTTCTCCTCCAGATAAGGTAATACCTTTGCACATCAATAATTCTCTACCTTAGACTCGATTGCATTGACAACTCCGTGTACTGTGCCATGACTTTCCCCACTGCTACTGGAATCTCGGCCCACTCCAAATCCTTGCACAAATGAGTCTGTCTGGTAACGAGGGCTGCTGAATGGGCTACCTTTCTACTTAGAGCATCTGTCACTATGATAACGGGCAGAAATGCACATTATTACAACGCAAAATTATAAAACAATGCAGGGTTGCGATGATAAAAGTATACATTATTGCTTCTAAAAGCATTAAGTTCACAATATTGCGGTTGCATGCATCCATCGCATTAAAACAACTAACTTGTATATTTTTGTGCAGAAAATGCGTTGACACAAGGCGGAAATGCGATCCACAGAAATTAACGTCTGAGAGCATTAAAAGATTGCGTTGACGTAAGGCTATGCAATCAAAATTGCGCTCATGAATAGCTGCTTGAGAAGGTTGTTGTATAGAGCGGGCGCATCATGGTGGGCGCATCTGGGTGAAAAGCGTAATAAATCACGATGGGACAGAAAACTGACGGTGGTCGATTCCGAATTAAGTTGACAAGCCGTTAACGACCTACTATAGAAAGTACACTCAACTTTTCGGTAACAAATATTCGACACATCAGACAGAGAATTAATACCATCCCATCAGTGAATTCATAAAAGAGAATAAGTCTTTCACCCTGAAGCTCTATAAATACCGAAGGCAACCTTCAGTGAAAGAGTTAGTTCAGTTAGATAATTTCCCCTTTAGATAGAAGTAGCCCTGTTCATAGTTTTCTTTTACTTAGAAGGCGGAAGCGAGTGAAGGGAGATTATACTGAGAGATCGTTCTGCTGAACTTGGAAGAGTGTCGAAAGCGTCGAAACCAGAGAGAGGTCCGACTCTTGCGGAAGCAAGAACATCTTTTGAGCTGAATAGAGATAACAGTGTAAAACCTTGGGAAGCAAGGAATTGCTACCAGACTCTCTAACCTTACTTCCATTTTCATTTTGTACTCTGAACTTATTTATAGAAATGGAAATTTCCTCTTTATATTTGTTCACTCTTTGTACATTACGCATGAGTAGCTAAATCTGTCAAATGGGTTGAGAAACATTTAGCTAGCATAACTAAGGATCTTCATTCGATGCGATTATCTTGTATGATGTATGCGTCATTCGTCCATTAAAGATACTCGGGAAGGTAATCTAAGGATAGAATCTAGGCTTGGAAAAGTCAGGTTAGAATCTAGGCTCGGGAGAGTCAGATTAGAAATGCATAATCAAGAGATATAAGCTTAGGAATAAGCTCTGTTTTCTATTAACGCATCGCATGCATCCTAGAGATAGGTTATGATTGCATGCAGTCACCTTGTCCTTGTGTGCATCCTGCATCATCGCATAAGCAATAAGTAGAGACTTAGGAATAAGCTCTATTGACACTATCACATTCATCGCATGCATCCTAAAATTAGGAGCCATCACATTTGCATTGGAAAATGATTTGTTGTCGCATAAGTGTAGCATGATCGCAATGTTTAAACGCATTATCGGGAAACGCTAGCTAAAGACCTTCTCAACCCATTCTGCCGCACACTTGGTGTATCTATCGCATAACTACTCTTATCTCAAATCCACCCATACTTTTTATACTGTAAACAACAAACCAACCAACTCTTTGAATCATTTATTACCGCAAAGTAATCTAAAAATTATTGCCACATATTGTCTTCCTTAGTCCTTGAGTTCAACCCTGAGCTTACCAGAAAACTCAGTAGGATTTATACTTGGGTCCTGCTGAGAAAACTTGTTTGCACAACGCATTTTCCATCACTACAGTTCCTTCCATTATTTCATCGCATAAAATAGCGCATCACACTGCATTCACCTTCCCTGGGTGATACAAAATTTCGTAGTCATAATCCTTCACCAGCTCTAACCACCTTCGTTGCCTTATGTTCAACTTCTTCTGAGTAAAGAAGTACTTTAAACTCTTGTGGTCGGTGAAAATATGTATCTTCTCTCCATATAAATAATACTTTCAGATATTTAGAGTGAAAACCACTTCTGCCGATTCCAAATGTGGGTGGGATAATTCTATTCATGATTCTTCAGTTGACAAGAAGCATAAGCAACCACTCTACCTTGTTGCATCAGCATGCATCCCAATCCTTTCTTGGAAGCGTCATTGTAGATAACGAAACCACTTGATCCATCTGACATTGTAAGAACTGAAGCTGAAATCAACTTTTGCTTGAGATCTTGGAAACTCTTCTCACAAGCCTCACTCCAAATGAAAGAGGCTCCCTTCCAGGTCAACTGAGTCAAATGGGTGGCTATGCGAGAAAAATCCTTCACAAATTGCCTATAGTAGCCTACTAACCCAAGGAAACTACGCACCTCGCTGACCGTGGTTGGGTGAACTCAACTTGTAACTGCCTCAATCTTCGCAGGATCCACATAGACTTCTTCCTTCGATACCACATACCGTAGAAAGGACACATAACAAAGTGTGTTGTGTGTGTGTGTGCGTGTGTGTGTGTGTGTGTGTGTGTATTAACATTTATAAAAAAATCTGGGCAGGAGCAGGGATCGGGTTCGGGGTTGGGGATGAGGCGGGGATCCTCTCCCTGTCCCCGACCGGGGGGCGATGACCTGATTTAAATCCCTGGTTTGACCTTCGTACCCGGTCAAACTAGGGATTTCTCAATCTCGTGGAGAATGTCATCCCTAGTACCTAACCTTATCCCTATACTATAGACCATTTAGGCTGTATCTTGAACATTGTCCTTGTATGTCTTTATATACTGTTTAAGACTCATATGATAGCCTTGGATGTTAGTTTATTGGGTTTAAGGTTATAAGACAAAATAGAATACAACACATCAATAACATTTATTGAAATAACATTAATAACTCTTTATTGTAATATAGTTGACATTCAACACACGGAAGCTATTGGGATACTAAGCACTCTAACTACATCAATTTTAGTGGATTAACATGCATATTTAGTTTCTTTCAGAAAATAGGGTTAAAGTGAACAACCTTTGAAGAATTCCTTTGATATTCCAATCTGTCACAAACGTCTTCTTGAATCTCTTAAGTTGATCACCACATGAGTCTTCTATACTAATCTCATGCCTTAGATTGGATTGTGAGATCCAAATTGAGGTGAATTTGGGATGAATTTGAAAAGATTGAGAGGAAACCTTTGACAGAAACTTTTTCTGTTAAAAAACAAATTTGCATGCCTAATTTCTCTTAGATAAATCAAGTATATATATACATTGAACATGTAATATGTTTAAATGGAAGATTGACACTCAATTTTCCACTTTATAAGCGGATTAAGTGTATCAATCAGTGGAAAATCCAATTTTTTCCACCCATTTCATTTATATTATTATTAAATGAAATTTCATAAATTCATAAATAATAATAATGAAATTTTAATTTAATTTAAATTATTTATTTATAACTAAAACAATTTAATCAAATTAAATTAATTTTATATTTTGAATTCCACAAATCCAAATTTTAAATAAATAAGTTGTTAATTAATTAAATAATTAAATATCAAATATTAAATTAATAAAACACCTAATTCAAACATGAATAATTATTTATTTAATTAATATTTAAATCATATTTAAATATTTTATTCTCTCCAAAATTGTTTAATTAAACGTTAATTATATTGAATATAATAATGCAAACCCTAAACCAAATTTGAACATTTTAAATTCTCTCATCACGCTATTTTAAGGTTTAATCATTTTATGAGCTTATAGAGGGACCTAATGGATCTATAGATCATGAGCTCCAACGATTTGAGATTAATTAGCTAAACTCTTTAATTAAATTAGTCAATATTCGTTAACTACCGAGACACACCACTATACCTTAATAGTTGCACTCTCATCACTGTACATATATTTCTGTCCACTTGATTTAACCATAATCAATAAGTCGATCTCTCACAAGTTGTTTGTATTTACAGCTAGGTCAAAATTACTATTTAACCTCTGTAATACATCTTGCTTCTTAAGTCTCCACTAATCCTCTAATGAATAATTGGTTTATGGCCTACCAATAATCTGAGTCCTTCTCAGCAATAGAGAGGGCGTGGCCCCTTTGTTCAAGACCAGGACTCAGTACTTAAGGGAACAACCTATCTGCTAACCCTAAAATGGTAATGAGTGAATTCCATCTTGCAGGACTATGTCTTCAACTATCTATTCGGTCTTACCCTTAAAATGGGAGACTTATTGAGCGGTGATGTTGAGTCACTCTCACGCGTGCAAATTAAAAGATAATCCCGAATAAACAGAAGTTCATAGTTAGCTCAGGTTCAGATCGAGTTACCTTAGGTCATCAAATTGAAATAGTTAGTTTTAATAGTAAACGGTCATTATAAAGAAAAGTGACTATTTCGTGGCTCGGTATTATACAAATATCTTTTGCATAGGACATCCCCATTCACATGTCTCCACATGAATGTTCTTGGGATCACATCGTTTGTATCAATATAGAAAATGGGTCACATCCATAATGTCCCCAGGATAAGGTATCCAACCCTATCTATATACTTATAGACCTTTTTGTCTATATACTAAAACTTGATCCATGATAGCGGGTAGAAATACAAGCTATTAAAGTCTTTTATTTAGATTTATAAGGGCTAACAAGCAGAATATACGGTGATAATACTAAGAATTTATGTAAAAAGTGAGCTTGCGTCGATCAGTACTGAAAATCTTCGCTAACCCAATATTATGCGTTATTTTGCGTCAAAATGTCTATTTTCGTAACTATTATAGGAATCGATCGCATGCGTTGAATCCCAGACCATCGCAAAGTTGATCGCATGTGTTCATCGCATGGATGTTGCGGCTACAGTGTAATAACCATGATAGAAGGTTGATTGAAAGGTGGGTGGAATGCGTTGGTACTTCGGGAGAAACAAGCATGACCGCATACCTTAAGAGTATCAAAAAAAATAAAATGATGTTGACATCACCTACCGCGCCAAAAATGGCAGTGATTCCAGCGGGACCATCAATGTTGTCAGCATCTGAGCTCTATAAATAGAGCCTTAGATCCCAAATTCAAGGCATCTGAGCTTCTGCCTTAAGGCAGATCCTTGTGATCACAGATGAGAGCATGAGCAAGATTTTCTCTGAGGATTCTTCACCTTCACAGCCCATTCCAAGTGACGACCGGAGTTTCGTCGGAGATAGGGCTCGAGAGAGATTACTCCACCACCCATCCATGGCACCACTGACAGGCTTGACGAACATCTGATGGAAGCAAGAGATTGCCTACAACTAGCCTTCCATCTTTCTTCTTATCTCTGTATTGTATTACATTTTGGCTTAAGACATTAATACATTCTGTAATCAATTCATTTCTTTAGTTCCTTCAATACCATATTCTTCATCTCCTTCATCTTTGTCATCGTTTACCTTCGTCGTTTAGTGATCCAAGGCGATCACATACTCAATCGTGTAGCCTAGAGATAGAACGCATGTAGCAACTCATCGAGAGGTGTGCGTTGTGCGAGTATAGTGAGTTAATCCCCTTTGCTTGGTGTGAGGCTATAGCAATGCTTGTCTATGAGCTTATTAGCTGCAACAAACAGCCTGAGAGGGTAAATAGTGGAACACACTAAAGCAAAGTAAGCAATGTACCTAAAGATAGAAATAATCTTAGCTCAATGTAACCATGCATTATAAAGATATAAGCATGAGGTTGACCACCGAGAGGTGTGCGATGCGTTAGTGTGGAGTTGGGATTACCCTTGCGACCAAACTTAATGCTGCGGTGAATTTATCCTCTCCACAATTTTATTTCTTCATGCATAGTATTATGCATTAATAGTTGCCACATCTCTACCAATTCTCATAGTTAAACTTCCATTGCTCAATCTGTTTAGTTAGGAGTAGAAGTAGCGCATAATCCTTTAATTTCTGTCTTTTTACTTTTGTTCTTCGCCTCAGACGCATTACTTCACAAACATCATTGAGTTACAAGTCCTTGTGTTCGACCTCGGATCATCCCGAGAAACTTGCGTTCTCGTTATACTTGACGAGAAAGCAAGAAAACTTGTGGCAGGAACGTATGGTCATCGCATACATGCTTGAACGCATATTGTATATTTTCTAGTTCAACGCATGACCATCGACACATGGAAATCGATGCATATCATAAGATGCACGCATATTTATTTTTCCTCTCTCCCTTTTCCACGCTGATCCACTTTTATGTCTTTACATAAAGTTTAAGTATTCATGTTATAGTCAAAGGTTCATTAGTTTATTGGAATTATGAATCTGTAAATGCAGTTAATATATTCAATAACAACTTTATTGAAATACTCTCAATAACATCTTTATTGTAAATATAAATATGTTTAAAGTTTACAAACTCGAGTTTTAGGACGTAACCCAACATATTGATGACAGTCAATTAATTACGTTCACTATATACGAGTTTTAGGGCATAAAACCCAACTGGTAAATTTGATTTACTTGTCTTGGGGATGTGCTTAGTAGAGAATGATGATTCTGCCTGGATAATTAATTTAGGGGCTACTAATCACGTATGTTCTTCTTATCAAGGATTTAATTCTTGGAGATAGTTAGTAGCTGGAGAGATGATTCTTCGAGTTGGTACTAGTGAGGTTGTTTTAGCTATTGTCATAGACAAACTCATATGTACAAGAAAAGATTTATGTCATTAGATGACATATACGTAGTTCCTAATATCAAGAGAAACTTAATCTTTGTTTCTTGTTTGATTGAACAAAAGTATTTTCTATCCTTCTCTGAAAATAAAGTATTTATTTTTAAGAATAGAATGGAGATAGGCTTTGGTTCAATAAAAAGTAACTTGTACGTACTAAGGCCATTAGTTACAAAAGGATATCCTAAATACTGAAATGTTTAAAATGACAACCACTGCTAAAAGACCAAGAGTTTCTCCTAAATAAAATGTCTACCTTTGGCATCTAAGGTTAGATCATATTAATCTTAATCGAATCGAGAGGTTGGTGAAAAGTGGACTTCTAAATGGTTTAGAAGAAAACACTTTACCTATATGTGTGATAGGTCTTAAAAGAGCTATATTTTCTATGATAATTCCTTCGAATCTACTTTCATTTTTTGCTTAACATGTCAATTTTATAGGTAAAATAGTCACAGGAGTAATTAGTAGTCATTACAAGAAGTTTGGACTAAAAAGGATCAAGAAGAACAAAAAAATCAACAAAATTGAAGAAAGTCAAATATTTACCAAAATGCCATCAAAAGCAGCATCACGACCCTCTCAGAAGCGTTGAGCAACGTTTAAAGACAGAAAGCATCACATTGTTGCACAATAGGACAGCGTTGCAACACTCTCAAGGAGTGTCACAACGCTTCGGAGATTGACGGAAATGGTCGGGCACTCGCGCTTGCCTTGCGCAACCCAGCATCAGCCAAATGTCTCAACCCTCACCCAACGCTTCTTGTATTTTTTTACGAATTAGCGTTGCAACACATCCATAGCGTCACAGCGCTATACCTGCAAATATAAAAGGTTTTCTTTCATTTTTAGAGAGAGAGGCAGAATTTTTCTCAAAATCAATTCATCTCCTTGGTAATTCTGTTCCAATTAGGTTAGGTTTTCATTTATTTTTTTAGATTTATAAACAATTTATGAAACCTCTTCATGGATTTGTCAATGAATTTATGAAGTAATTTCTTCAATTTTATCTCTAGTTCAAGGATTTTTTGTACATTTCTTGAGTTTTCTACATTTCATTAACTAATTGCAATATGAATATATGCTTATTTGAACCAATCTAAAGTTCTAAAAGCATGTTTAGGGATCTTTATCTTTTGAGCATGTATAGCCAAGATTCTTAGTTTTGCTACAATCTTGCTTGAATATGTTGCTTGAATGTATTCATATATAAGAATGTCTAGCTAAGATCTATTAAGTGGCAATAGTTAATTTTGTATTTGATGGCTATTCCTAGAATACATTAATTGCTAGATTCAAAGATAAATTCAATTAATTGAATATGGCTATCTTGACGATTAGTTGACACAACTGAATTCTCGAACTTAATATATATGTTTTCTATTCTATATAGATGCTATTGAACCCAATAGGATTAGAAACATATAGGTTGATTAAAGTTAGGTCTACGAACTTTAATCAATGTTTAGAACGCTTTCTTGATTAGATTTTTGCTAGCTATCCACCATTGTAGAGGTTAGTGATCACGGGCAGAAATGCACGTCATCTTAGACTTTTTATTTAGAATTATGAGGGCTGTTAAGTAGAATATGCGGTGAATATGTTAGGAATTCATGAGAAAACGAGTTTGCACCTATCAGCATTAAGAATCTCGGCTAACCCACTATAATGCGTTATCATACGTTCAATTGTTTATCTTTGTAGCTAACGCAGGAAGCGGATGCATACGTGGAAGTCGGGCTATCGCAAAGACGATCGCATGCGGGGAATCTCTCCATCGTAGAGGCGAACACATACATTTGATGCATGGATGTTGCGGCCATCAACCGCATGCGTCCATCACATAGAAGTTGCAGCCATTAAACGAATGCGGTCGTCAAAGAGAAGTTGCGGCTGCCAAATGAACGCAGTCATCGCAGAGAGATTGTGGCTACATAATGATGACCATAATAGAAGGGTGACTGCAAGGTTGGTGGAATGCAACATGAACGTATACCTCGGGAGTATCAAAAGATGATGTTGACATTTCACCTCCCAAGCCGTTAGCAGCAGAGATTTAGAAAAGAACCATCGCACCGCGAGTGTCAGATTCAAAGCAGGTCCATAAATACTGTCGTCGATTAAGCTCTATAAATAGAAGCCGATGAGCAGAATTTCAAAGAATCCAAGGTTTTTCGCCTGAGGCTCCCTGCCTTAGGGCGGATCCTTGTGATCTAGACCAAAGCGTGAGTAGATAGCTTAAGAGTTCTTCATCTCCTTCATCCATTCTGAGTGATGGCCAGAGCCTTTGTCGGAGTTAGAGCTTGAGAGAGTCTGCTCCATGGCCCATCCATGGCACCACCAGCAGCCTTGACACACATCTGTTGGAAGCAAGACATTGCTTCCAGCTGGTCATTCCATTTCTCTTCTTTCCTTGTATTGTATTACATTTTGGCTTAAGAAATTAATACATTTTGTGAACAATACATTTCTATATTTTCCATCGACTCCATCTCCATCTTCATTTACTTAGCATCCTTAATTTTCATTGCATCATTGAGTTAGATTGCTAGAGTATCGCATACTTAATCATGCGGCATAGGAATATAAAGCGTGTAACAAACCACCGGGAGGTATGCGTTGCGTGAGTGTTGTGAGAAAACCTTATTTGCTTAGTGTGAAGCTGTAGCAATGCTTGTCTATAAGCGGACACAATGCTTGTTTATGAGTAGAATCAACAACAACTAACTGCTCGGGAGGGTAAGTGGTTGGTCGCATTAAGCAATGTAAGCAAGTGTTCACTAGAGATAGGAATAATCTTACGTCAGCCAGGTTTATGCGATTACCTTGTCTTATGAGCGCATTATTCATCATTTAGGCATACTTGAGAGAGTAGTCTAAAAACGAAATCTAAGTCTCGAGAGAGCGGATTGGATCGCATAAGCAAGAATAGGGAACTTAGGAATAAGCTCCATTTGCTATTACACAGTGTATGCACCCTACGAATAGGATATTGCATGCATCCAGAAATAGGATATGGTGCTATGTGGTCATCTTGTTTATATGTGGGAGAACATGAGCAGGAATAGAGACTTAGGAATAAGGCCTCTCGACACTATCGCATATACATCGCATGCGTTCTAAAATTAGGCACAAGTGTGTGTATCATGATCATATAGCTTGTGCTGACTGGGGTTGCCCTTGCGGTCAAGCTTAGTGTTGCAGTGAAGACATCCTCACATTTTCATCTATTTTTCCATGCATTTTACTACGCGTCAACCATTGGCGTGTCTCTACCTCTCAGTCATATTCCTACTACTTTGTCTGTTAGTTAGGAGTAGGAGTATTTTATAGCTTATAACCCCCATCATTCTTTAATTTATCTGCCGCAAACACATCACCACATACATTTAGCTACGAGTCCCTGATTTCAACCTCGAATCACTCGAGAAACTTGCGTTCTCGTTATACTTGGCGAGAACGCAAGAAAAATTGTGACGGGAACGCATGGTCTTCACATACATTCGTGATCGCATATTGCATAGTCCAACGCATGACCGTCGACGCATGAGAACCAACGCATAACTTAAGACATGCATCGCATAATTACGTCCACTAATTTTACGTCACCAGTTAGCTTAATCGAGTCAAGCGAGTAGTTGTGTACATAATTGGATTGCATAATAATTCATAGAAATCAATGATAAAATCGCATTGAATGTCTCACTTGAACTAGAAATGAGATTGACCAAACTTTGTTTACATTTATTCTCTTTCTTTTAATTTCATTTATGTTTCTTGTTTTACCCAAACCCCTATTTTTATCACTTTTATAGTTGAATTTAACTTAAGAAAAAATTAGAAATAAGCCTTCCCTGTGGATCGACCCCGTACTTGCCACTTATACTACTTATTAGTACAAGATGTAGGTTTAGGTGATTTATAAATATTTTTGTTTTGGTTTGGAGTTGAATTAATGACATCGATTTCAAGCACGAAGAAAATGGCGTCATTGCTGGGGAAGGCTAAGCCATTTAATCTCTTTCTTAGTTAAAATCAACTTGTAAACTTTAAAAACACCAAAAGTATTTTTCTTTTCTTGGAGTCATTTGTTTTAATATGGCAGATATGAATATCTTTTATGCACTTCTTTCGAGACAAGTGTTGATGCATAAAATTTGATCTTATATTATGTCATACAACGCATGGATGATTGGTTCTAAATAGGCATATGGATGATGATGAATGATGGATCGTACAAGCTCATGTTACCATAAACCTGACAACTTGGGATGGAAATGGAATGTGGATGCTGTGTTATGCTTATTCAGACACACTTTCTTTATGCGATACTACTTCTAGATATGCGTTATTACTGAATGTTCTTGTAGTATGCTATGCGTTGTCATAAGTTTCCTTGCGTTGGAACCAAGTATAATTCCACCACAAGTTTCTCAGTGTGATCCGAGGTCGAACACAGGGATTGTTTTAGGTTAATGTGTTACATTCGTGATATATGCGACCAGAGTTTTTTCAATTAATAAAAGATTGAGGTTTGTACATGCGATAAAGTAAAGTTGTGCAGTAAAGTAAGGATGCGAGAAAATAAAGTGCGATAAAATAAACCTAAGCTAACATGATACAAGATACATGATACATGATATCGAGATTGTGACTGACTGTGAAGATTATACAAAGAATTGTGTTATGCGGTGGCAAGGCTTTATGTACGAAGCAGAAAAAGAAAAGATAATTAGTACAAAAATCGCAAGTTCATTAATTGTGTTAAAGATACAAGTAAGGTTCTGCTTTCCTTTGGCATACACCTCTCGATGATCGACCGCGTTTCCCACATCTCTGTGGTGAAACAGGGATGAATGTAATGAATGTAAGGTTCTTCCATCTCTGGAAGTACTTCTCGCTTTAGTTAACGCATTCTTCTAACCTTCTCTCGACAGATCAGAATGGATCTTCACTTCTGCTCTCACAAGTGAAGATGTCGTCTAGCATGTTTTAGCTAAACATCTTTATTTCTTTAACACAGATTAATTAACTTGTTTAACCAAGGGATTAAGAAGACATCGTGGATAAAGCGATTTATGGAGGAACAGAAATGGATAGAAAGATGAAGATGAAAATGATCATGACATTTAATTATATAATCAAGCGTCTGATACATGATGTGAACGATAGAGATTAAGAAAATAAGATACAATTGATGAACAAGAGTTAGAAACAAATACAGAAGAGTGCCAACGTCCTTACACAGATCTGGATGGAGAATTGCTCGCTGGTGTATGAAGTGAATGGAAGGATGAACTTCCCTCTCAGGCTTGCTCAACCGATAGAAGGGATCTAGGTACAGAGCTTCACGGTGGGGATTTGGCAGAATTGTACTGAGACTCACCTATCGGCCTTGTCTCTTTAATCTTCCCGGATCTTCTTCGATCAACATTCAGATAAGCCTCTCTCTCAATATAAGTATCAAAATAGCCCCGTATCAAGTATATTTTTCAGTGAATTCTCTGAGGGTATTTATAGATGAAGGCTTTGACTCTCTGCTGTGTGGTCCCACTTTATTATTATGGAAATTCCAGAAATGGTGGAATAAATATTCCTTCTGTTATGCAATCAATCCCGTCAATAATGCACAACGGTTAATTGTACACATGTCTTAATCCTCCACAATTGCGTTGCTCATTTGCATCTTTCGATCGTGTGCTCACATGTGGTGTTGTTTTTTATTACCGCATGCGATTGAAGTTCAACTCTGGATCGACTATCGTATGTGCCACCATCGCATTGATCATTTCTTCATTATTGATTGACAGGCGCAATGTGATGGAAATGCATTGTTCAGTTTCTCCTCTTTGAGCCTTGATCGCAATCGGTGACTTAATTTCCTATAAAATAGACTTGAAATATCATTTTCTACCATCACGATGGTGTCAGTGGGTGTATTGGCGATAATTTATAATTCTTGTATTTCTTAGTCAATTTTCATACAATCGATGCATATTTTCTCTCTTTTACCCTCAATATCTAAATAAAGCAGCATAAATAACTTTTATTTCTACAAGTTATCAACAAGCAACTCAACATAAGGAAGAACGTGAGGTAAGAGAAATAAATGAACTTAAAAGTTAAGTTTTTCAACTAACCACTTTTGTTCAAGATTTGACTATTAGGCAAACATAGGTTTCATGTGGTCCTGTACGCGAACATTATCCTTCTTAGGAGATACCTAGCCAAACACCGATGTCGATACATGCCTATTCCTCCAATTCAGGTATTTCTCTAAAAGAATTAGATAAGGAGCTTTCTAACAATTCTTGTGAGATTGTGCAGGAGTCTTCTCTTAGTCAACAAGAATCCTCCAGTCTCCAACAAGATAGCTTTAGTTTTTAACTGAACTTAAAATTTAATTTAGTAATTTGAGTAACCTCTTTGCTCAGATTGCTGAATAAGTAGGGAGACTAGAAGAGTCTTGGGTCGACAATCTTCTAGTCATACTAAACCTTGCAGTGAAATTGCTTACATCGACCATAATGCCGAGCACCTGGTTCCTCAGAGTATAGGTTAAGGTAAGACTTTGGATTCTATTATGTGTGAATTTGCTAATGCTTCTTTTCAGTATGTACAGGAATCTATTGAATCTCACATAGAGACTCAACCCCCCATGCTTGTTGAAGTAAAGTTTATTCCTCAACTTGCACATCCCAGGCTTATACTGGAAAGTCGTTCAGAGCCTTCCATTGTCTATTGCATCGAGATTGACACATTTGAGGAATTCTCCCAATCGACTGACAAAGAAGATATTTATTCCCCGTCATACCAAAAACAAGTCAGTAAGGTAGAGTATGAGTCACAACATTATATCGAGGAGTCTTAGGTAATAGAGTTTAAGGTTGCCAAACCTCGTTCTTTTATTCCTTCTGGCATCTCTTATATTTGTTTACTACTATTCATGTTATCCTTATGAGTTAGATATGTTGTTGAGTCTTTCTTTGTTTCGACTCTTTTGGGTCACTTGAGTTTTTTTATTCTTTCTTTTTCTTTTTTTTTTTGCCAAAAATTAGAAAAACAAAATTCAACTTGTTTGGTTCTCATCAAAAGATGAGTACTCTTATAGCCCTTCTAGGCTATATAGATTCATCTAAGAGAGGACCAGAAAAGTATAAAAATTTCTATGTACCTTGAAAACGAAAAAGACAGGTCGCATTGAGCAATTGACGTTAAAAATTTGTCCTTCTTAGAGGTAGCCGAGTGTCAAAAATAAAAAAAAAAATTTAATTTGCCTAGTTTTAAATTTTAGGATTAATTTTTAGAATTAGTTTAATTTTAGATTTGGGTTTTAATTTTAGTTTTTAATGAAGTTAAGTTAGTCTCAATTTCAACTTCAATTTAAAAAAATAAAAATTAGGGCACAATGTCACAATATTGTGTAAGTAGCGTCGCGACCCTGTGAGACAGAATTGCGTTTTCAACACAAATTTTGCATTTCGAAGGATACCCAAAACATAATTCTTCTTCTCCAAACCATTTTCTCTCAAAGTTTCACCCACCCCTCACCGATTTTCACCTTTAAACTCAAAACCCTTGCCTTTTCTTCACTAAAAACTCCATCTTTCTTTCACCTTTCAAAGATTTCTACCTAGAAATTTTGGGTTTTTCTCTCAAAAGTGTTTTCTAGGGCTTTTTCTCCTTAAGCAAGATCTCTTCGTCAATCTAAGGTAACACACTTTGTTTTCCTTGAATTCTTTAATGATTATCTTAACTGTAATTGAGTATGCTTGATGGATGATTTTTTTGCTTAAATGAAAATTGAGTTGTGATAGATTTTGTTGAATTTTAGATAGTCTAGAAATAAAATGCTTGGGATTTTTCTGTTTTCGAGTTCCAAAATTGAGTAGTGGTGTGATTCTTTGTTGAGAGATTATTTTAGAAGAGTTTGTTTAGATTCCCTTATGTTAATCCCAAATTTTTGTGAGCTTTTCTTTAGAAAAATCTTCATGGGTCCTAAGGTGGAAAAGAGGAAGAACATTGCTAGCACTAGTGGTAGGAATTCTCCTCCACAACCCGAGATTAACAATCCTAGATTTTCTTCTGAAGGAGCTGAGAGTAGGTACCATTAGGTGGTGGCCCTTAGGAATTTAGTACCAAAAAAGGCCTTAGCTTTAGAGCCTAATTTCTATCCTCAAATCACTTCTGAAATACGGAAAACAGGATGGGAAACTTTAGCAGCCAATCCTAGTGAGGTCGTGGTTTCTATATAGTGAGGGAGTCTTACACCAACATTGACGTTGACAAAGATGTCTCATTGGTGAGAGGCGTTAGAGTCTCATTCTCTTCCTCTAGAATAAATGAAATCTTCGAATTGACTCAATTCAATGATGAGTATGGACGTTTTTTGTCTCAATCGTTAGATGAACAGGAAATCATACAGGCCCTCTGTGGGCAAGATGCTTAGTGGACATGTTCTAGTGGTGTTGTTGTTTGGTTTAGATTAACAAACATGTTTGTTATAGGACAAATTTAACATGCTTTCATTTGCTCCAGATTAATACATGTACTCAGATTAATCGACGTTACAAGAGATAGAGTTAAGCTCCTTTACTGTCTTATTCAGGGTATGTCCATATATATCGAGAGGGTTATTCATGCTTCTATTAGACAACGTGGACGTTACTCTACTACGGGTAGCCTTGGACACCCTAGTCTTATCACTTTGCTGTGTTAGAGGTCTAGAGTAGAAATACCCAGAGATGAGGAGCATATGTAACTTAAAGCTCCAATATTTAAAACGTTTTTCTCAGCCTTTCAAGGTTATGGTGTTGAGGAACACCACGAACAAGAAGAAGAAGAAGAGCTAGAAGAGGAACAAGAACACTTTAGAGAGGAACCACTTAGAGTAGAACTTCCAGACTAGCCCCAAGAGCAACTCGAGAATGGAGATACATTAGATAAGCAAGCTCTTAGAACAACTACTGAAGCCTTAAGAGTGAGCCGCGAAACTGCTCGCCATGTTAGACATATGCAGAGAACAGTCGACTTCATAGGCGAAACAAGACCACCTCTACTATGCTAGCATCGGTTTTCAATACGATACCAGAGAGAGCCTGACTCACCTTACTCAAACAGACTGCTGACGATATGTATTTTCCTGGTATCTTTCTTCATCTTTGCCCTATATTTTCATTTTCACTTTTATTTTCTTTCCTTTATTTGATTTCTAAGAATAGAATTTTTAGACTAACTTCTTTGTATATAGTTTCTTCTTTGTTTTGTTTTTCTTTTCTTTTCTTTTTGTAGGAACAACCAAAATGAAAGAAAAATAATATTTTGAAGCAGAGAAAATAATTCTATCACCACCCAGTGCATAAAAACTAGGGGAGTTTTATGTTCCCTTTATCTTTTTCAAGAATCACAATTCACTTTATTCTTATGCATCAATTGATTTAAACAATCTTTTGATTCTTATCAATGAAACTTGGATGACGCATTCTTTCAAGTAAAGTGGTAACTAGTAGAAATACAAGTTATTACAGCTCAAATAAGTAAAACAATGAGAGAATGCGATGGTAAAATAAGCAATATCATGTTCGAAAGCGCTAAACTGAAAGGAATTGTGATCGCAAGTGTTCATCGTATAAAAGCAGTTAATTTACCTATTTTGTGCAGGTAAAATGCGATGGCGCATTTGAAATTGTGATCCAAAGGCACAATGCGTCAGCGCGCTTGAAGTCATGTGATCGTGAGAAGTTTCTTAAAAAGGCGGTCGTATAAAGACCTTACACCAAGGTGACAAGGTGAAAACATAATAAATCTTGATGGGACGGAATTTAGTTGATAAGCCGTTAAAAGCCACACTGTAGCAAGTACACTCAACTTTCGGTGACCATTAAACGGCGCAACAGAATAGGAAAATTAATGTCGTCCATCACTGGAATCATTAGCAAGAAAGGCGGCTTCACCTTGAATTCTATAAATATCGAAGGACACCGGTGAAAAAGGAGTTAGTGAGAGTTAGAGAGTTAGTTAGTTAGTCTGTTCACGCACATACTCATACATATACTTATGAGGACGAGAAAGAGCAAGGAGACGAGAAAGCTGAGAGATCATTCCCGGACAGATCGAGAGACTGCTGGAAAGCAACGTAAATGAGAGAGGTCCAACACTTGCGAGAGCAAGAATACACATCTAGAAAGAGTTGGAGTGAAAAAGAGCAGTGTAAAAGGCTACGAGAAGCAAGACATTGCTTACCAGGCTTCTTATTTCTCAAATCCATTTGTTATTTTGTATTCAATACCTTATTTTACAGAAAATGGAAATCCCATTTCAATCTATGTTCAATCTCTCCATACCACGCATGAGTAGCTAAATTTCCGAATGGGTTAAGAAGTACTTAGCTAACATGACTTAAGATTTATATTTTATGCGATCATCTTGTCTTATATATGTATCACTTATCATTTGGACATACTTGAGAGAGTAGTCTAAAGAGAGAATCTAGGCTTGAGAGAGTCAGATTAGAATCTAGGTTTAAGAGAGTCGGATTAGAATCGCATAAGCAAAAAATAGAAACTTAGACATAAGTTCTCTTGCTATCCACACATTACATGCGCCCTAGAAATAGGAATGATTGTATGCGGTCACCTTGTTTAATGTATGCATTTTTCATCATCACATTGGCAAGAGAGAGGCCTAGAAATAAGTCCTATCGACTGTTTCGCATACACATGCATGTGTCCTAGAAAAAGGAATTATGGCATTCTGCATTGAGAAATGAAGTGTTGTTATTTGTGTGTAGCATGATCACATAACTTGTGCCACAACCTTAGGAAATGTTAGCTAAACCCCTTCTCAACCCTTTCATCGCATACTCATTATAACTCTACGCTTTCACCAACTTTACGTTCAACTCTGTTGCATAGGAAAAATCTCAATCAAAACACTATCCACTTCATTTTTTTTTACTACTGCCATAGAATCAGAGTGTTTATCGCATATCTACTTCGTAGTCCCTGTGTTCGACCCTGGACTTACCAGGAAATCTAAGAAGGCTTATACTCGGGCCTTGTTAGGAAAACTTGCATGATCACCACATAACACATATCACCGCAAACTCACACCATAACACATCATAATTTCACGCATCATAAAGATACAAATAAAACTTTAGACTTCTCAATTTTGAAATCATTTTTCTCAAAAGAATTTTTTTTCCTTTTAAATTTCGTAAAAAAATCTAATACTTCACCTTTTTAGATTTATTTAGAAACTTAAAACTTTTAGAAATGTCATATCTACTTAATTTTCTTTGTTACCTCAATAGGATAACCTTTGGTCTAAGAACAACCATCTTGTTTTAGAAGCAAATATAGACAAAGAGGATAAAATAGGGCATTCTAAATAAAAAAACTAGCATATATTAAAAAGAAGGTTAATTAAGCAAGCTTACAAAACAAAACAAAAATAATTTTCACTAATGTATGGTGAGTGCAAGGATAAAGGTGAAAAGAGCTACCTCCATCGTGTCTAATTAGGGCCGCGAGAAAAGGGCGATAGGTTCCCTACAGTCGGTGTGTGAAAGTTATCCCTCTAGGTAAAAGAAATGCCAATTAAAATTTGTGTGCGTGAGTTTTTCAAGGCACCCTTGTCTTAGAATTGCATCAATTTTTTGCAAGTTAGGTATATCTTAGACCGATAGTTGAGCCAGTGTAGGGTGAAGAAGAATTGAGAGTTTGATATCACCTTTCTACTAGTTTTGGCCTTTAAATAAACTACAACTTAGTAATCCTTTTTTTTAATGACTTTACGAGAAAAAGACTATTTTCTTTTCAAAAATAAGTTTCAACTCTTTGTTAGCAAAATTTTAAATTTCTAAATGCCTATTTGTATCATTACTTCCTCATTTGTTTAAAAGAGATACGAGAATCGATTTTTTGTGTAAGTCAAGTGAACATATAAACATTTTGAATAACCTCCTTGAATGAATGCACAAATGAATGTTTATATTTTGCTTGACTGCGTACATATTTCTAGTTTCAACTTGCTCAGGACGAACAAGGTTTAAGTTGGGGGTATTTTGATAGGTCTTAAAGAGCTATATTTTCTTAATAATAATAATAATAATTAAAAAAAGAAATAATATAATTACACTTAAATCATTTTCTTAATCCACTTTATACTATTTATTTTTTTCCTTTTTTAAAAGAAAATTAATTCTTGTCATTAATTTTCAAATTGAATTTCAAAATTGAATAATTTCAACACTTAAATTCTCACACTTATACTTCAAATCCAAAATTACAAAAATGCTCTCCAATAACAAAATTTACTGAAATTATATAAAAAGTGAAAATTCGGGGTGTTACAAAAGTTCTCTCAAACTAAATCAAACTCAAACCTAGAAGTGAGGTCAAAGTCTGTCTATCAGGTCCATTGTTTATCGAACCTAGTCCTAGAGTTAAGATCAATGTTTTTTCAAATTTTGGTTAAATCAAACCTAGTCTTAGAGTTAAGGTTGAAGCATGTCTATCAAGTCCAATATCTATTAAACTTGCCCTAGAGCTAAGGTCAATGTCTTCTCAAATTTTGGTTAAATCGAATCCAGTATCTGGAGTAGAGGTCAAATATTGTATCTATTAGGTTCATTATCTATCGAATTTAGCCCTAAAGCTAAGGTCGATGTCTTTTCAAAGTTTAGGTTAATCAAACTCTATCCTAGAGCTGAGGTTGAAGCCTGTATCTATCAAGTCCATTTGTTTATCGAACCTAGCCCTAAAGTTAAGGTTGATGTTTTTTCAAATTTGGTTAAATCAAACTTAGTCCTAGAGTTAAGATCGAAGCCTGTGTCTATTAGGTCCATTGTTTATCGAACCTAGCCCTAGAGCTAAGGTTGATGTCTTCTCAAATTATAGTTAAATCAAATTCGGTCCTGGAATTGAGGTCGAATATTTTATCAATCATGTCCAAAGACTTTTCTAACCCAGCCCTAGAGTTGAGGTTGTCGTCCTTCCTCAAATGATAATTTCGTTTCCTTGAAGATTAATATATATATGTATAGCTCAAATACTTCATCTTCTCCTTTGTCCACCTTTAAATATTTTCAGGATGTACAAAGGAGGTAAATTTCTTATATTGTATTTTGTTCGGCTTATTTTTTATTTTCATATATATTTTTTTTAAATTAGTCTTCCACTTTTTTTCATGATCTATTATTATTAAACTTCATAATATGAAAAGAAAAAAAAAAGATTGAATCTGATTTGAAATTAGTTTTTAATTATCAAAGATTGATTTTACCAAAGATATCATAATTTTTCTAATTCTCTCTCCCCACTCACTCATATCTCACATATTATTTCCCCTCTTCCCTATTTTTTCTCAACCTTCCCATTTTTCTTTCACTCCTATTCTCTTCACACTTTCACGTCTCCTTCACCTTCCTCCCCTCCCACGTTTTTCCATACTTTACACTCTTTTTTCACCCATAACTGTCTCTTATTTCTCTCCCACACTCACACAATAACTAACCTTTTTCCCTCTAAAATGAAGCTCTCTATGGAATATAAGGGCGGGATAACCAATATTATCAGAGAAAGGAATTAAGGCCTCTTTTTCGCTCTTTGTCTAGATAGGATCAAATATTTTTTTTTCTTATAAAGATATTGTAATTAAAATGTGGAGTGGAAGAATTGAACTTCAAGCCACGAGGTTGATAATATGAACGGTAACTCTTGTTGACATAGGATCAAATATCTTCTTCTCTATCTTTCCTCTTTAATTTTACATTATTTTGGGGAAAAGATGTGAGAAGGTCTATTTTTCCTTTTTAATTTTACATTATTTTTGGGGAAAGAGAAGGTTTTTTTTTTTTAATGGAATTTGAGAGTTTTTTTTTTTCCCTTTTTTTATGTTCTGTATTGGGAAAGGAAGATGATATCCTTTATTTAAAAAGTTTTTTTTCCTCTTTTTTCTTCAATTTTATATGAGAATGAATCTTCATAAAATGATCTTATCTATCTCCCATTTTGATTTTAAAACAAAAATCTTCTCTTATACAATTTTTGACCAAGTAAACGTTGACAAGGTGCAATTTGTTGCGTTCTACATCTCACGTTTGCATTCTGATCTTTTATTTATTTATTTTTTATCTCGTTTCGAATGAATTGATATTGGACATGAGAAATTAATTATGTATTTATGTAAAGTGAACGCATCCCTCTATATTTACCGTGCTTTGTTTATTTATTAATATTATTTGTATGAATTTTATATTATATTTGATTGGGATATCGAGTATACATGTCATAGTTATTGTGAATAAATGGTTTAATCTTTTTAATTTTGTATATATTTATATAAATCTTAAATCTACTCTAATCTCGTAATTCAATTTTTTTAAAAAAATTTAAATTAAATGATTGACTACTTTCTTTATGTTAAAATTAAAATTGAAGTTAATATTTGGGTTTAAGGTGGAGTAGTGTTTTCTTTATGGGTTTTTGCTAAAATTTCATAAATACATGAAATATCTAACCAAAATTAAAATTGAAAGCTAGTGTTGTTTTTGTGAATTATTTTAATTCATAAATACATAAAAATTCTTCAAATAGAATATTTTTAAAAAAACAATAAAATTGAGAAAACAGTGTTCCTTTATGGGTTCTATGCTTAAAATTCCATAAATACATTGAAATTCTTACTAATTTAAAATTTTATTCACAAAATTAACCATTTGAATTTCAACCATCAATAACAAATTTTTATTGAAAATGAGATTTAGTGTTCTTTTTTTGAAATTTACTAATTCCTTAAATATATGAAATTTCTCATTAAACACCAACAACGGAGATTAGAAACATCCACGTTTGATGCTACAATGTTCTTGGGTGCAAGAAATTATTTTAGAAATCCTAAATAAATTTTCAATTTACTTAATGGCTTTGATGCCACTCATAATTATTAGCTCATGTTTTATTTCTAAGATGTGAGTTAATAAACACAAATAAAAACAAAGTAAAATAACGTTTTGTGGACCTTATTTTTTTTAATTGAATAATAAAAGATAAATTTGGTAACGGTTTTTACGAGTATTTTAGGGTTCTAACACCTTCTCTACACACACAAATGACTCCCGATTTATGTAAACCAATATTTGTTTTAAAATTAGGTGACCAACCACGCCTTTAATATGGTTGGTGGTGACTCCAAAACTCCTTATGTAAAGAGATCCATGAAAAATGATGTCAGCGGCTCTATGTCGCGATCACATTGCGACAATAGCAAACCTAAATTAATTTATTAACGATTTGAGCATTTTAAAGTATCTGTTGCTCAAAACTTAGAACAATAATCCCATTGCAATTTGAATCACTCAAATCGAAATTTAAACAAAGAAGATATGGCCAACATGCTTAATAGAGAGATCTCCAATTGATGACAATGAAGGAGCGACACATGGTGAGCTTTTGATTTTTAGATTAGTTTTAAAAAGAAAATTTTAGAAATTTTTTTTTAATATTATTTTATGTTTGTGTTTAATGACTAGTTTTGGACACAAGGTAAAAAATGATTTTTTTAAAAAAATATTATTATATTGTAACATCCTGAATTTTAGGAAAATTTAAATTAATTATCTAAAATCATCTAGTTTAAATTTTCCTTTCATTTGAAAAATTGAGATTAAATTGAAATAATTGAAAAACTTTTATTGATTAATTGAATTTAATTCATTAGATATTCAAATTGATTATCTTGAAAATATTGAATTTTGTTTCCCTCTGATTTTGGATTTTTGGGTCAACTAATAAAAAAAATTAAAGAGATAATTAATTTCATGTGATTTAACTGATTTAAATATTTAGAAGGATTTAATTTGTATCAAATTGATGGATTTTATACCTTTTAATTTTGGTTTTTGAAGTCTAAATTAAGATAATTTGAAAAGTTAATCGATTTATAAATTTAATAGAATCTTTGGAGATTTTGGATATATTGTGATAAAATATTTTATTTATCTTTTCAAAATTTGAAAAAAAATAAAAGAATTGAGATTTTTTTCGAAATTAGATGAGAGTAAAAAGATGTCAAAATTTGGGGAGAAAACAATTCGATTTTTCAGTGACAGCTTCAACAAAATTGTCAATCTCTGAAGTTTGAACCGTTGGATTGTGCTCAAATTTGGTCAGTCTGTTCGAGACATATAGAATTTCATTTTGAACGGTTGCATCGTTGTTTGAATCTATGGTTCGTTTGTAATTACTGCTGAATAAAATCTGTAAAACTAGAAATTCTCCTTCTCTCTCACTCTCGCAAACCCTCCTCATGCAAGACCCTCATTACTAGTCGCAATCCTAAATAATTTATGTCGTCTGACAGAAACACCCGCTGCCTATCTATGGTAGCCACGAGCCGACGCGCCATCAGCCACCATTACCTGTTCTTTGTCGGAATCTTGAGAAAAACCTTGGGTAAGACTTATTTTCCTTATAATTTGGGAGGTGAAATTCACTCATCTAATTTTGGGTTAAATTAGTAACCTCTCTTTGGTGTGAAACTTAGATTCAAGATTTGGAAGTTTTGAGGTATTAATCATCAACCTAGAGACCATCTTTCGTTTTGCAGAAAATTGGTAAAGATCGGTAAGTTTTGGGTAAGTTGTTAGTTGGTTGTTCTTTTGGATTGAGAGTAATAGTAGAAAATTAAGTTATTGATTTTGGATCTAATTCTTGATCAGATTGGCTAATTGAATCAAGTTTTGGAATTTGTCGTGGATCAAGCCACAACTTTAGGTTGATTCAAGTGTGCTCAAGAAGTTCTAAGGAGATTTTGTTTTGCATTTTTTACCAAGTTGAGGTAAGTGATACTATTACCGGTGCCTTCGTGCCAGGCGACCTAGATTAGACCTATAAAGTTACTTGGTGAACTTTGAAGCATGATTTTGTTTGTCATTATGTTTTGCTAGTTGCATAGCAGTTACAAGTATTATGAGCATGTTAAAATTTTTAATCAGTACTGATATTATATCTGTGATGCATGAATAGACCAGTAGAGCGGTTTATTGTCTCTCTTTGACGCATGTTATTATTATGTTTGACAGGGTGACTACGGGCCACTACACATGCATGAACCGACAGATTTACGTTCATGTTATTATCATGTTTGACGGTGTGCCTACGGGCCGCTAGACATGCGTGAGCCGACAGGTTTACGTTCACGTTTCTTTTATTTTCATGTTTCATGTTTTGACGGCGAGCCTACGGGCCACTAGACATGCGTGAACCGAAGGGTTTACGTTCATGTTATTATCATGTTTCACGGTGTGCCTACGGGCCGCTAGACATGCGTGAATCGATGGGTTCACGTTCATGTTATTATCAAGTTTGACGGTGTGCCTACGGGCCGCTAGACATGCGTGGGTCAATAGGTTCACGTTCATGTTATTATCATGTTTGACGTGTGCCTACGGGCCGCTAGACATGCGTGGGTCAATAGGTTCACGTTCATGTTATTATCATGTTTGACGGTGTGCCTACGGGCCGCTAGACATGCGTTTCAAGGCAATATAGTACGTCTTTTGGTTTTCCTTTCATCATCAAAAACCGATGTAGCTTGATCCCGGTAATGGGATCACTTACTGAGTATTTTATACTCAAACTTTCTTAATTTATGTTTTTCAAGTAATGATAGGAACGGACCGGTGGGTGACGAGAGGGACCTGCGATCGTGCCATATGGGACATGTAAATCGCTTCCGCTCAGTTTACGTTTTTAAGCTATTTGAAAGTTTTGATTTGAAACTCAATGTTGGTCAAAATTTTATTGGTTTAAGTTATTTTTTTTCTTCATTATTTTAAAGGGCCCGAACAAAGGTTTTACTTCTTTGTTATTTATTTTAGAAAACTGTCTTTATTATTTTAATGAAATTTATTTTCCTCAATGGTCAAAATGTTTTGAATGTAAGTGTGTAATTATGAGTAACGACCCTTATCAGAGTACTCAAAAGGTCGGATCGTTACCGTTGATATCAGAGCCTAAGTTTTAGGTTCTGTAGACTAATTTACGATGTAAGTCTTGGTTTTGTGTCCCTTATGGCTATTCACGGATCTTTCGTCATCGCTAGGTATGTTCTTTCATTAAATGTTTTATGGAAGATGTGTTTAAAAGCCTTCATGTCTAAGCTTTATGTATTGACTGATTGTTATTGCTAGTTTAACGACCTAAAAGAAGTTAGTATGAGATGGCTATTTTGTTTTTTGTGTTATAGAAAGAAAGAAGGATCATAATAAGGTCATTTGGCGTTAGTTTAATTCATGGAAGGACTTTAGAAGTGGACATATATTTTTGTTCAGGGATATTGAAACCTGATATAACTATAAAGTGTTATGCACTTATGACATAAAAAAAAGAAATGGAAGTATTTGGTTAAGTTATAGAATAAGATAGATGAATTGGAAATTCACTAGGGAATAATATTAAGTTTTGCATTACGAGAATAAAACTAGTGGTGCTACAAGAAACTTTATCACAAGCCACACGTTCTTAGTTACGAGATTAAAGTTTCTTTATAAGATAAGAAAGAGGTGAAGAAGAGACTATAAATTCTATTAAGGATTACTAGATGTTAAAGTCAAAATGTTCCAAGAAAATTTTTGAAAGGATTAATAGGTCATGATCACTTTCATGGTATTTAAGTTGGTGGAGTGAGTAATGTATGGTATTTTGGTTCTTTGTTTAACGCACCTAAAAGAAAGAAGAATTACTAGATGGAGCATAAAGTAATAGTATGAGGAACTCTTTACAAGATCTAGGTAAGTTGAATTGGTCAAGGAATACCAAGATGGTTGAAATTATAGTTGCCTTTAGATGGGAGAAAACGAGTTATTGGATTGAAAATTCTTAAGGTGCTTGGGTTTGAACTATGTGTTTGTTGCAATGAAAAGGTTCAAGTTTAATTAACCATACCAAGAGGAAGGATAAACGTTTTGAAGTTTAAAAGCAATGTTATCTTATGGGGATACCTTACTAAAGTTCCATGTTTGGAATAGAATTTTAGATTTATAGAAAAGGTTATAAAGGGTCATATGTCTTGGTTTAGGGATTATGTTTCACTCTGGAAGTGAAAAGCTTCAAGTTGTTGGGTTAAGCAAGGATAAATATGAAGAAAAATAAAAGTATTTAAGGAAAGTTTTTTTTTTTAATTGGAAAGGTAAATGGAAATTAATGTATTCAAGACTCCCAAATAATTAAGTATGGTTTGAATTTTAAAACATGATATAGGTGGATACAAGGCATTGGTTTTAGTGTAAAGGAGGTGTTGGTTTTAGTGTAAAGGAGGAATCTCTTATTACCATTTGGAACTTTGGACTACAGTAGGCATAAAATGTAGCTTGCTTAGGTTGTTGGATTGTAGATTGTGAAAGGGGATTCGAACAGTCACATGTTTTGGTACGAATATATTTCATTAGGAAAGTGAAAAAGAGTCTCTTGGATTTATTGGTCTTGGAGAAGATAAGGGAAGATGAAAGAATTTGAGAAATATTTTGTTGTTTTGAGATTAAGAACAAATGTTTGGTTTGGTTTCCAAGATAGGAAATGTGTGTTTACGAACCTTTAGAGTTGGTATGAACAATCTCATTACTATTTGAAACTATGGATCTTAGTATTTGTTGGTTGAATGGATATTCTGCCTGAGTTATTGGTCATAGAAAACAGTTTTAGCATGAGAATTTGATTAAGCTAGACTATCACGCGTTGGAAGAGTGCGGAGGAAATAACGTTTTATGAAAGGATGTTTAGTAGCAATAGTTGCTAGAAACTATGGAAATGGAAAGAGTAAGGCCTCGTTAAAGAGAGGAAAGACGTTGAAAGGTATTAGCAAGGTTTAAAGGTTTTAATTGTGGACATGAATATCTAGAACAAGGAATTAATGAAGTCATCGATTTGATTTGAAGGTGAAAGTAATCTAGCTCCAAGTAAAAAAACAAGCTATATGAGTATTAAGGTTGAGTAAATTTGATCTCCCAGAATGACCCCTAGCACTAGAGATGAACTTGAGTTGGGGGCAACTCCTATCCTTAAGGCTCCTCATAGAAAGACTCTAGTAGAGTTGGAATAGCCTAAGTCACTGATACAAGAACCATTTAGCAAAGTGTTTTATATATGCTTTAATGTTTTGCCTTGGAGTATATCAGCTTTGTTTATTAGGAAAGAAAGATGATTCATGCGACTTTGTATCAACTATTACGGATTGAATATGATAACGTATCTTGGTTGCAGGGGGTTGTCAGGGCAATTAGGTGCCGAACCCGAATTCTGAATCCTAGACTTAAGATGCCATGAGAGATATATTTTCTACTGCATGGACAGTGAGGTGACCCACTCTATGGAATGTGAACATTCTTATATAGATGTATGCAATCATGAAGGTCTTTATCTTAGAAACTGGCATCAGATAATGGTTACAACTATTATGAGGTTATGGTAATGTATTTTGGAATGACAAATGCTCTACAGTATATGGGGACTTTAAGAGCTTCATTTAAGTGAGATTTTCAGACTCGTGCATGGGAGGGTCTAAATGGTGATATGTGTTCGTTTTAAGATTAAAGAGTAACATGATATTATCTCAGATAAGTTATATAATTCATGGTAAGAGGTGAAGACTTTTTGAAACATGGAGTTAGTGCTAATTAAAAGTTCTTTTGGTAGTATTATCAGTCTGAAGAAGCGATTTGGAAACATGAAGATGAGACAAGAACTAAGTATCACGAGCCTTTAAGGACTTGAACTTTTGAGGACGAAAGTTTCTTAAGAAGAGAAGAATGTAACATCCCAAATTTTAGGAAAATTTAAGTTAATTATCTAAAATTATCGAGTTTAAATTTCTTTTTCATCTGGAAAATTGAGATTAAATTGAAATAATTGAAAAACTTTTATTGATTAATTGAATTTAATTCATTAGATATTCGAACTGATTATCTTGAAAATATTGAATTTTGTTTCCCTTTGATTTTAGATTTTTAGGACCAACTGATAAAAAAACAATTAAAGAGTATAATTAATTTCAATGTGGTTTAAACTGATTTTAATATATTTAGAAGAATTTTATTTGTATCAATTGATGGATTTTATCCTTTTAATTTTGGTTTTTTGAAGCCTTAAATTTAAGATAATTGAAAAGTTAATTTGATTTTATAAAATTTTAATAGAATCTTGGAGATTTTTGGAAGATATTGTGATAAATATATTTATTTTTTTTTTTAAAATTTGAAAAAAAAATAAAAGAATTGAGATTTTTTTTCGAAATTAAATGAGAGTGAAAAGATGTCAAAATTTGGGGAGAAAACAATTCGTTTTTTAAGTGACAGCTTCCACAAAATTATCGATCTCTGGAGTTTGAACCGTTAGATTGTGCTCAAATTTGGTCAGTCTGTTCGAGACATATGGAGTTTCATTTTGAACGGTTGAATTGTTGTTTGAAGCTATGGTTTGTTCGTAATTGCTGCTGAATAAAATCTGTAAAACTAGAATTCCCCTTCTCTCTCACTCTCGCAACCCTCCTCATGCAAGACCCTCACTACTAGTCCGCAATCCTAAACAATTTATGTCGTCTACAAGAAACACCCGCTGCCTATCTATGGTAGCCACGAGCTGACGCACCATCAGCCACCATTGCCTGATCTTTGCCGGAATCTTGAGAAAAACTTTGGGTAAGACTTATTTTCCTTATAATTTGGGAGGTGAAATTCTCATCTAATTTTGGGTTAAATTAGTAACCTCTCTTTGGTGTGAAAACTTAGATTCAAGATTGGAAGTTTTGAGGATTAATCATCAAGCTAGAGACCATCTTTCGTTTTGTAGAAAATGGTAAATATCGGTAAGTTTTTGTGGCAAGTTGTAGTTGGTTGTTCTTTTGGATTGAGAGTAATAGTGGAAAAATTAAGTTATTGATTTTGGATTTAATTAAGTGTGAGAGGAAAAGGGGATCAAAATTGTCCCATCAATTGAGGGCTTTCCGGACTTTCCCCACCCCCCGACTACCTGGCACTTTCCTCATTAAGAACCTAACAAGAGCACTCGTAAAGGCCGACAAATGGATGGTATCATAGGGGACCCCGGATTCGAATACTCTTCTTTTTCTTTGAGTGGTTGTCAGAATGCATTAAGGTCGGTTGATTGATGGTCGATCGGCTAATTGAACCCACATCAAGGACATCCAAGACGTACCGAAGAACTTCATATAAGGGAGTTCTTGCATTGGGCTTGCTTTGATGTATGGGTAGGATCAAGCGCTTTGACTTTGTCTCCAGGGATCCACCACGGGTTGGGTTTGAGATCAGATTGGCTATCAAGTTTTGGAATTTTTTCGTGGATCAAGCCACAACTTTAGGTTGATTCAAGTGTGCTCAAGAAGTTCTAAGGAGATTTTGTTTTGCGTTTTTTACCAAGTTGAAGGTAAGTGATACTATTACGTGCCTTCGTGCCAGGCGACCTAGATATAGACTATAAGTTACTTGGTGAACTTTGAAGCATGATTTTGTTTGTCGTTTTGCTAGTTGCATAGCAGTTACAAGTATTATGAGCATGTTAAAATTTTTAATCAGTATTGATATTATATGTGATGCATGAATAGACCAGTTAGAGCGGTTTATTGTCTCGCCTTGACGCATGTTATTATTATGTTTGACGGGGTGCCTACGGCCGCTAGACATGCGTGAACCGACAGATTTACGTCATGTTATTATCATGTTTGACGGTGTGCCTACGAGCCGCTAGACATGCGTGAGCCGATAGGTTTACGTTCATGTTACTTTTATTTTCATGTTTCATGTTTTGATGACGAGCCTACGGGCCACTAGACATGCGTGAACCGAAGGGTTTACATTCATGTTATTATCATGTTTCACGGTGTGCCTACGGGCCGCTAGACATGCGTGAGTCGATGGGTTCACGTTCATGTTATTATCAAGTTTGACGGTGTGCCTATGGGCCGCTAGACATGCGTGGGTCGACGGGTTCACTTTCATGTTATTATCATGTTTGACAATGTGCCTACGTGCCACTAGACATGCGTTTCAAGGCAAGATAGTACGTCTTTTTGTTTTCCTTTCATCATCAAAAACCGATATAGCTGTATGAGCCACGGGCTATCTTTCTTTGCTCGTGGATGTATAGCTTGATCCCGGTAATGGGATCACTTACTGAGTATTTTATACTCAAACTTTCTTAATTTATGTTTTTCAAGTAATGATAGGAACGAACCGACGGGTGACAAGAGGGACCTGTGATCGTGCCATATGGGACATGTAAATCGCTTCCGCTCAGTTTACGTTTTAATCTATTTGAAAGTTTTGATTTGAAACTCAATGTTGGTCAAAATTTTATTGGTTTAAGTTTTTTTTTTCTTTATTATTTTAGGGCCCCGAACAAAGGTTTTACTTATCTGTTATTTATTTTGGAAAACTGTCTTTATTATTTTAATGAATAATGACCCTTATCAGAGTACTCAAAAGGTCGGGTCGTTACATATATTATGTTTGTGACTAACAATTAATTGAGTTTAAATCTCTACCATTCAATTTTCTTAAAAAGAATACAATTAGTTGAAATATATTCATTAATTTAATGTTTTTTTTAAAAAAATACATCAATTTAAGAGTTATCCAAAAAATTGTTGTATGAATAGTATCACAAAATATTTGAAAATGCATAACATTATACATCATAGAGAATTTGAGTCCAACGAATTTAAGTTGTCTATAATGAGTTTTAGAGAATTTTCTTATGTGATAAAATAGATTACATTTCTTAAGAAAACAGCACCTTGTCCACGAGATCCAACAAACTATGTTTGTGGAAATAAATCGGATTTCAAAGACTTTATAAAAAAATAAAATGTTTTATTGGAGAAAAGTGCTTATGGAAAAGTTCTTTTTAATGCATATTTGTAGACTATATTTATAGACTATTTGTGGTTATTCGAATAGTTATGTCTCTTCTTCAAGTTGGTTAATTATACAAAAAATGATATACCATTTATATCAATGATGAAATGTACAAGTTCTACAATCAATTTATATTTATACATATTCCTTTAAAAAATAATAATAATAAATTTGCAATTTTCGATTGCATTTAGCGTTAAAAAGGGGGAAATGGGTGTCTGCAGGTCATCCTGATTTATGGGCCTACATAATCTATTAGCCCAACACAAATTGGGCCAGCTTCCGGATCATCAAGATTGTAGCATTTGGGCCCATTGGATCCACCGTTTGATACTTGATGCAATGCATGCAACTTATGTTAACTGATAGAATTTTATGTCGGTGTAAATTGGCAAATAAAACTGTTAATTCAAAACTGTGAGTTTTCTTAGAAAATTAAGATTTCGATTGATAATATTCGGTTCTTAAAAAGTAAGTTTATGAACATTAATTCCATCTAGAGTCTATAGTTTTATTATTTACATTTTAAAAGTCTTTTTTATTGAATAAATGATATGTGACTCTTCATCTAGGATTGTATCCTTTCGATTTTATGAATTGAAATGCATTTTTCATAAATGGTTGTCTTTTCAAAATGTTAACCAACTTGAATAAGGGATGACCACGAATTAGTCTATAAATAATTCTTCAATTTGATTTTCACTTTTTCATAAACACTTTTCTCCTATAAAACTTTTCTCCATTTTTTAGGAAGTTCTGTTCGTTGAATTTTGTGGAATAGGTGTATTGCTTCTATAAGAAATATAATTTGTTCTATCTGGTGAGAAAATTACTCCTAAACTCAAATACTATAGTGATTAAACTGTTAATCTGCACACCGGTGTGGTGCTTGCAACATACACTTCGATTCTCAAATTAGATAGTGAAGAATGTGGAAACTAGAGAGTTTGAGAGTCTGATTTAAATTACCACATAGGGAACTATAATAATATACTTAATATTGAGGTTGATGTAGGTTTTCTCTATTCCTTTTCGGAATTTGATTATCTCGTAATCTAATAAGATAATTTACAATTTCATTAGATTGAGGGTGTACTAGACATGCATTGTATGAAGATGTAGAGCGTAAAGAATTGTACATAGTTAATGAGAAGTAAAAAAGATCTGGTTAAGCCAAGATTCCTCCAATAACCTCGGTAGTATGAGGATTTATCAGCACGTTTTGCTGGCTCAAGAAGAGAAACAAGATCAAGAGCTTGTACGTTCATTTGGATTAATACACAAAATATTTGGTTTAAGGAGGTCATCTAAATATTTTAACCTACAATTCTCCTTATTGTGGAAGAAGTTACTGGCAAAAAAAAGGGAAGAAGAGTAGGGTTTGAACAAAGACGTAAGAAAAAGAGAAGATTTAAAGTAAAGAAGTCCAAATTTTACCTCTGGTTCAGAATTACTCACTAATAGATATAGAGGATTTGATAGAGGATTGGAAAAAACTGAGATTATCGAACGAAGAAAATGAAATCAGAGTAGGTCTTGATCCACATCTTGATCCCATAATCAATGGTCAATTGAATCATTGCTTGGTTGGGAAGCTTCTATCGGCACGAATCATTTACCCCGAGATTATCGAGGATGTTTTTCTAAATGTCTGGAGAACAAAATTAAGTTTTAGTTCAGAAAGTTTAGGAAAAAACTTATTTTTATTTAGATTTGACTAAAGAAGAGATAAAGAAATGATCTTCAACCTAAGCCCCTGGATATTTGATAGTTCTTTATTTGTCTTAGAGAACACCATAATTAATGTTCGTCTCTCTCATCTATCATTAAAAAAGGTGGCTTTTTGGATTCGCTTACTTGACATCCCTTTAGGATTTCCCAATAAAATTATGGCTAGACATCTTGGGTATGTGTTTGGAAATTTATTGAAGTGTGATTAAGGCAATTTTTGTTAGGGGAAAGCCTACAAATTAAGGTGTTAATAGACATACCTAAATCGCTGAGGAGGGGAATATGGATTGAACCAGAGGGAGGTCAAGAAAATTTACAAGCTAGATATGAAAGATTACCTGATTTTCGTTTTGGATATGGAAGAATTGGTCACATAGTTAAAAAGTGCAAGATTTTCCTCCATTCCGATTCTCAAGAATTGGAAGGCTGGAAATATGGTAGTTGGTTGTGATTTCAAGGAACAAATCCAATAAGAAAAAAGAAAGACTCACCAAGAAGAGGAGTTAGTATAGAATCACCTTTTGTTTCATCATCCTTTTCATCCCAATAAATCATCCCCTAAGGATCAATATTTTTGTAAGTCAAGGAATATTAATCAAGATAAAGCAGAAGATCCAAAAGAACAGGAAAAGAGAAACATAAATGATATGGATTTAGTACCTTTAGACTTGAATACTGATCCTTGGAAATGGTTAAAATTGCAGAACCTGGAAAGGTGACCTTGGAAGGCGATAAGAATCTGCATAATAAAAAATTTCACATCGAGAACCCACAAAGTAAAGAGTTCATTGGTTAATCAGAGTTATAGTCTGTTAAAATAATCTACTTTCTAGATACCCAAAAGCTTGGAAAATAAAAATAAAGTCTGAAAATAGACTTATAAGTATACCAATGGATATTCAAAGTGAGCAAAACAAAAAGATTGAATCATTATCCAATTCGTTATTTTCTAAGAGGAGACGTGAATCTTCTCACATAGATGCTCTAATCAAAAATCAAAACCATTTGGCGGTGGCTGCTTCGCAACCCTGCATGGGAAAATGAAAATCCTTTGTTTGAATGCTCGTGAAGTAGGGAATCCTAGAGCATTTCGAGTTTTTTCTGACCTTATTAGGGTTAGAAGTCCCTTAGTTTTATTTCTTTCAGAAACTAAATATGGAGAAGAAGGGACTGAAAAATCAAAATGGTAGGGAATTTTTGTGGTTATTTAACAGTTAAAAGTATTGGATCAAGAGGTGGATTGTGTTTATTATGAAATATTTCAATAGACTTGAAAATTTACTTCCTATTCTCAAAACCATATCGATCTAGAGTTTTCTTGGAATGATAAATATTGGAGATTCATTGGTCTATATGGCCACCTTGAAAGCAATAAAAAAAACCTTAACATGGAAAGACACCTTCATAATGAGAGAGACTTAGGTTATTCGGAGGCGACTTTAATGAAATTTTGAGAGTTCAAGAAAAATTAGGAGAGACTTAAAGAGATAAAAGGCTTCTTGAGCTTTCAAGGAAACTTTGGATGAGTGCAACCTGAAAGACATTCATTTTAAAGGCTCTAATTTCACTTGGTTTAAAAAATCTCAAAATTCTTATATTTGGGAGTGCTCGGACTGTTTTCTTTGCAATTCCTCTTTTGACTTTTTTAATCACTGTTTAGTTTACCACCTAGATTGGACCAATACTGCTCATAGACCTATCGAATTCAACTTACTTCTTAACAAACAAGTTTTACAAATAACCAGAAATCATATTTTCAAATTCGAAGAAAACTGGACCTCTTACTCAGAATGCTAAGAAATTATTGATAAAAATGGTAAGTAGAGTCAGAAGGATCAATTTTCATCATCCCTCCAAAAGAACCATCATAGTTGTTCCTTAGCTCTTGGAAGTTGGGGGAAAACTAAAACAAAATAACAAAATGTAAGAAAGAGCTAAAGGATGCTTATAGTAATTTTCACAATGTTAATTTTAGAAAAAAAAATCATGAAATTGAATTCGAGCTTGATAGATTATTGAAAGAGGAGTAAATATACTGGAAACAAAGGTCTAGGGAGGAGGGAGACCAAAACACTGAGTGGTTCTATAAAAAAAACTTCAATGAGGAAAAGTAAAAACTAGATTAATAGTATTCTTAATTCTCAACGGTCCTGACAGAAGATCTGAAATCCATCGAACAAACAACTATCAATTACTTTCATGAGCTTTTTTCCTCTTCCTTTCTAATCAGGGTGTCATTGATAAGGTACTTAAATCTGTTAAACTGAAAATGGACAACTCTATGAATAATAAACTACTTTCATCTTATACAAAACAAGAAGTGAAAAAATCTATTTCTCAAATGTTTCCTACAAAGGCCTTAGACTTTATGATATAGTTGACCACAACACAATAAGCAATTGCTTTGACATCTTGAATAACAAAGAAAGTATCAGAAAATGGAATAATACTCATATAGTTCTTATTCTAAAAGCTAAGAATCCAACTAATATAGGCGATTTTAGACCTATAAGCTTATGCAAGGTCATCCCTGTTTGCTTTTATTTAGGGTAGAACAATTACTGATAATATAGGGTCATGAATGTCTCCATAATTTATCTAACAAGAAAACTGGAAATAAGGGTCTTGCCGCCCTTAAATTAGACATAAGCAAAGGTTATGACAGGGTGAAATGGAGTTTTCTTAAGAATATTATGGCTAAACTTGGTTATGATCCTAGTTGGATTTCTCAAATTATGGATTGTATATCTACAGTTACTTTCTCTATTATTATCAATGTTGAAGCTGAAGGATCTATTATTCCAAGTAGAGGCTTGAGACAAGGAGATCCTTTATCTCCTTACTTGTTTTTAATTGTTACTGAAGGATTGTCTTCTCTTGTGCAAGAAGCAAACAAGGAAGGAATTCTCTGTGGTATTAAATGTTCCAAATCTTGTCCACGAATATCCCACTTACTATTTGTTGATGACAACCTGATTTTCTGTCAAGTAGATGAAAAGAACTAGAAAAATCTTAAATATATCTTGAAATTTTATAAGGAAGTTCAAGTGAGAGTGTCAACTATTCAAAATCAGCCATCATTTTCTCTCCAAATATTATAGAAAAATGGGGAATCTATTTTAGTGATATCATGGGTGTCATTAGGAAGGAGAATCTTGGCTCTTATTTAGGTCTACCAACATCTTTTACAAGAAATAAAACAAAGGATTTTCAACACATTTTAGAAAAAGTTTGAGGTTCAGTTAAAGGACGGGGATGATTGTTTTCTTCAATAGCAGAGAAGGAAACTTTGATCAAAAGTGTGGGTCAAGCCTTACCCCCCTACGCTATGAGTCTATTCCAAATGTCAAAAAAAAATTACAAAGAAATCATTCGGAGTTTTGCTAAGTTTTGGTGGGGTTCAAATGGTGATAAAAAGAAGATACATTGGAAGAGAGGGAGTTATTTATGTCTCCATAAAAGCTTAATTAGGTGGACTAAATTTAAGAGACATTTTGGGTTTTAATCAAGCCTTTATAACTAAATAGGTTTTGAGACTATTAAAACATCATTCCTCTCTTGTTGCAAGGGTTATAAAAAGTATCTATTATCCAGACTTATCTATTATTAAAGCCAATTGGATTCCTAATTCATCTTATCTTTGGAAAAGCCTTTTATGGGGTTGAGACATACTTAAAATGGGAATAAGATAAATTAGATAATTGCTTATTAAAGGAGGATATAGATGTTATCAAGACCCTTCCCACCAACAAAAAAATTCAAGATGAATGAATTTGGCATTTTGACCAAAAAAAAAAAGTTGTTATTCTGTTAAAAGTGAATACAAGGTTTTTATCAGTTCAAAAATTAGAGAAGTACCATCTAGCATAAACTCATATGAAGTTTTTTGGAATAAATTATGGAATTTATCAACTACTTAGAAAATTAAATTATTTTGTTGGCGAGCAATTCATGATATAATACCTACAAACCTTAACTTTACAAAAGGGAAGTGAATACTTCATCTGTTTGCTCGATATGTCATTGCTCGTTTGAATCTACATGTCACTCATTGATCAGTTGTACTTGGGAAAACCTGATTTGGAGCAAATTAACATCTTCACAGACATTCCAAGAAAACCATAACGAGAGCTTCAAAGATAGATGATACACCATCAACAAGACCAGCTTTGGTGAGAAACTTGAGCATTTATGCAATCGCATGCTAGGCAATTTGGAATGATAGAAACAAGATAAGATAAGAAAAACCAACCCCCCAATTATAATTTAGTAGTAGATTGGATATTAAAATATTTTGAAGAAATTTCAAAAGCCAAGAACCAGTCGCCCTAATATGATGAAGAAGAATGACTTACCCGAATATCCCATTACATGGTACCTCCCCCTCAAAATGTTATAAAATTGAATGTAGATGCAACTTGGAACTCAGATCCCCCTTCTACGGGTTTAAGTGCGGTTCTTCGAAATTCAGAAGGTGAACTTGTAGGTGTTTCAAATCGATCCTTAAAGATGACTCTCGATCCTCCTCTTGCAAAAATCCTTGCTCTGAAAGAAGGAGTACATTTTGCTACAGCCCTTCAATTGTCAAATCTAATTGTTAAATTTGACTACATGCAAGCAATTTACATAATAAAAAATGAAAAAGATGGTCATTGTTTAGTTGATTGTTGGGTAGAGGAAATCATAGACAATTCCAAAAAAAAATTTCCTCAATTAACTTGGAATTTTGCAAACGAGAAGGGAATTACCTAGTTGATTGTATCGCAAAAAAGCAAAATGTTGTACTTTAAATGAGATTTGGTTATCAAATTATCCCAAGTGGGTCTTAAACCATCTCTATCGGGAGAAGTGTAAAAATCATGTCTTGATAGCAAGTTCTTAAATAAATAAATATTTTTTGTTAAAATAAAAAAAACTTGCACTATATGGTTATTAGGCTCCTCAACTATGGAAGAGTTAGGCCAGAGGTCTAGCTCTCCTTCCTTGACCATCACGATTTTGTTTTGGTCGTGGCCCATTTTTTCTCTTATTTATTGGATTCATTCTTTTGTAAAAAGTTACCCATAACAAACTTTTTTTTTTTTAAGGAGAAGAAATGAAAACAAATTTTAAATCTAAAATCGGGAACATAATAAATAATGGTAATAATAATAATATGGCCATTACGTAAAAAGACGTTCGAAACAATAAAAGTTGTAAATTATTAAACGGCGCCAGCCGCCACGCATGTTTTTATATTAAAAAAAACTTCTCCCTGATTTATTTACTATTTTTATATATATGTATATTTTTTCAAAAAAAAAAAAAAGTCCTTCCTAATTTTTAAATAAAAGGGCGAAAAGCTCCAACAGACGTTGTCGTTCGCTGAAGATCGAAGTTTTGAGCGAGAAGAGATCCAACGGTGGAGACTTCATTAAGATCATCTTGATTCTTACGTGGCATAAAGTAGGCTTTTGAGCACAGAACTGCTACTTTTGAATGATTCTCCGACTTAATGGATCGCACGTGGCCAACATTGATTGGTTTGACCAGTCAACGTCAAATCGGGGGAAATATTTTCCATGCGTCTCGTGCGCATGAGATGGCGTCTATAATTGCGACACGTGTAAATGTAGCAGATTTTGCCCAATAAACTACCGACGCGTACGCCGGAGAACAGCTTTTGGAGGTCACAAAATTTCCGTTTTCTTTTTTTCTTTTTTTTTTTTTTTAACACAAAATTTACGTTATTCTCTTGAATTTTAAATTATAAACATAATTTAAGAAAAATAAGTGATGAACAACATAGTACACAACTCAAAATCACCTTCTGACTTTACTTATTTTTCCTCTTCTTTGTGTTTGTGGGTAAACAAAATCTTTGGCAACTATCAACTAGAGAAATCCACCTCAATTTCGGAATAGTGTCTCATTTCTCAATTAACTCTCTGCTCTTAATTCTGGACTTCTTCCCTAATTTTTCGGATGAGTCTCCTTAATCATGAGCATTCTGGGGATTTCGGTATCAATTCCTTCCAAATTTCAACCTCTAAACGTTTACAGCAGCTTAACACACTAGACAATAATACCTTTCGTTTAGTTCTATATCAAAATCAATTACTGAAACTCTGAAAGACCACTTGTAGATGTATACAAATTTTGATATAAACCTTGTGTCATTTCACCCATCTTCAAAATTAACTACAAAATCAAATTTCAAAATCTGCTCCCCTATGGCTTCATCCTTGCCGCTGGAGCATCTGGAGCAAGGTTAATGTGAAGAAAAAGGGATTGAAGTTTTAGAGAGAGAAAAATAAAAGAAAATTGGTAGAAAAGTTGATGTTAGAAAATTTTAAATCACACATTAAGTTTGTAGTTGGAAGGAATAGTTGTATTTGAATGAAACATGAAAAAAGAAACAGAGAAGATGGAAATGGAGGAGGGATTCGAGTGAAAACCATAGGCGGAGAAGAAGAGAGAAAATAAAGAGAGAGGATGCAAAAAGTTAAAAATGTAAATTTTTTTCCCTAGTCATCTAGTCAATTTTTTTTTTATTAAATTTAATGATTTTACCGGTAGGAGAGACCATTTAAATATATTCATTGAAAACTATAATTTTTTTATATCATAAAAACTCTAATAGACTAATTAGTTATTAGGTAAAAAATTGAAGAAATCGAATTTCCATCGAAAGGGATTGATCACTTCTACATTTAATCATTGTTTTAAATTTGTAAACATACAGAGAAAAATAAACATACACTTCAGCATGGGTTTTTTTTACAAAGAATAATTAGTAAAGAAGAAAATTGCCTTTGAAGACTACTTCTTCCAAACCTTCTCAATTATTCATTGATTTCACAAACTCTTCAATCACAAACTAGACACCACTACTAAGTCTTCCCCGCTATCCTTCGGTGAGGATTTGATTTGTGGGAACCAACTTTTGAAAGATTAAGAGAAAAAGAAAATTTTTACAAAGAAAATCTTTCTCTGTATTCTTGTGAGAGAGTGATGAGAGAGTTCGAGAAAAAAACCTAAGAGAATGATAGCGCAATAGAAAATCTTTTGTTTGATTTAAAAAATGCAGAGAGCAACTTCTGCATAATGAGATAGGGGAGTGAATGCCCCTCACCCCACTCCTACGTAACTGCAAGGGAGTTCTTATTTAATTTAATATTAATTATTAATTAATCCAAATAAGTGATTTTAATTAATTAAATATAATATATTTAATTGATATTACATTTGAATCATATTCAAATGTATTTTTTCTCTCCTAACCTATAGTTTTATTGTGTATCTCATTCACATTGAATTTTTCCTATAGGTTTAATATGAATCTCACCCATATTAAATTTAACCTATAATTTTAATATGAATCTTATTCATATTAAATTTAACCTATAGTTTTAATATGAATCTCATTCAGGTTTAATATTTGAATATTTTTCAACTGCATTATCCTCTCATAGTTTAATTTTGAATCTTATTCAAAATTAACTTTATAATATAATGTATTTATATACATTATTTTTAATAATATCATATACAATTAACATATATTCCCTTATAATTTAACAATTCAAATTCTTCTAAACTTATTATTCTTTATCTTACCCTTAGTGAGCTAGTAGGAGAGCTTAATGGACTTACAAATTAGAAGCCCAATGATTCGACATTAATTAATTAAGTTTTTTAATTCACTTAATCGACATCATTCACTATGGGCCACTTCACTAAAGGCTCATAGTTGCACTATGCATATTGTAGAATATTTCTATGTCCATTGATATAACAATTACCAATAATTCGATCTTTCACGATTTGTTCATAATTACAATCGAGTTAAATTACCATTTTATCCCGTAATTACCTTGTTCCGTAAGTCTCGCTGATCCTCTAATGAATAACATGCTTATAGTCAAACTATAAACAAAATCTCTCCTGGGTCAAAAGGACCAAAATTTAGCACTTAAGAGAACCGCTCATCTACTTATCCTAAAGTCGGGAATGAGTGAATTTCATCTTGTGTAGCTATGTTGCCAACTCCTTACTTGGTCATGTCCCTAAAATTGTAGATTTATTGAGTCGGCAACTTGGACCACTCTCACCTATACAAATCGAGGACAAACCCGCACAGATAAGAGTTTATAACTCATTTCGGATTGAGATGAAATTACAACTATTTAAATTTGAAAAGAAATTAAATATAATGAATATAAATATAGGTTGGAGTCCATAACTAACTCATCATCATTACACGTCTTCCTATTTTCATAAGAAATTTGAAAAGATCTATACTCCAATAATAATCATGGAACGTTGATAGAAAGTCAAAAATTAATATTGTAACTTTTAAAATACTAAATATATTTTTTTAAAAAATGGTAAACTTTGTTTATTTAACCTAATGTGAAATAAATCGAAATTGATCTTCGACTATCCTAAACATTTTAATAGAAATAATTTTGTTTAGAAGTCATCAAACAATAATATGTGGAAGAAAATTGATATAGTTTCAAATTCAATGAATAGTTTAAGAGTATGTTCGGGTCAATACCTATAGTAAAACTATAATAAATACTATTCTATATTCTTCAATTAGCTACAATTCAATACTATTTCAAAACCCCAATTTCTACATTATTTACTATTTTCTTCAATTTCTACTATTTTAAGTTTATCATTTTTTTATTCTTTACTATTTCCTTCTTAGACTCAAACACATACTATTATAATCCAAATTAAAATAATCTACATCTCAAATATAAATTATTATAACCCAACTATAATAATCTAGGATTATAATAATCAATTTCTTACCCTAAATAATTAAGATATGTGTGCGAATCAATCCAATTATATGTTCGAATCTTTTTACCTCACATTCATTAACTGCAAAAGAAAAAAAAAATGTATATGTTATTAAGATAACGATATTTTATTCAAAAGTTAAGATACTAATTATATTTTAAAAATCCATTAATATAGATTTGTAGAATGACATAGCTAAAATAAAGAAAAAGACAAAGTTATTTATGGATTATATATAGTTCATTTTGTTTTTGAAAGATAGTGTTTGAGTAATGACACGTCATCTCTATTGCTTATCCACCACCATACATGCGCGTGGTGCTCCGTTCAACGTGAAAAGACGTTGAAAGACACGACTGTCTCCACAAGACCCCATTTGTTAATTGTCAAAAACAGAATAATAGGAAAAAGGGTACTTTAGTCTTTGCAACACATAATTAAGACAACACGTTATTTATTAAGGAAATTAAACCCAATTAAAACAACCTCCCAAGTCTCAACTTTATATAGCCAAGTAGGTTTCGTTTAGTACCGTCTTTAATCCTTTTCTTTTTCTCTCACCAAATATTCTAATTACATTAAATAAGATCCCGTTTTATAATCATTTGATTTTTTTTAATTATATATATTTCATCCACAATTATTATCATGATTTGCAACTTTCTTGAATATAATGGTTGAATTCTTAAACAAATTCCAAAAGCAAAAACAACTTTTTGAAAGCCACTCTTCTCAATTCTCAAAATTTGACTTGATTTTTTTAAACTATTGACGAAAATTCGATAACAAAAGAAAAGTTTAGAAGTGGAAGCAATTTACGTAGGCTTAATTTTTTTTTAAAAAAGCTACCAAATGAGACATAAATTATCCATTTTGAAAGGTTGTTCGAGACAAAAATATCAACATCTCAATTTCACATAAATGTCAATAGAATATCGATGTGGATAGATATTTCTAAAAGATTATAAAAATAAAAAATATTTAAATTAATAAATAAATATTCTCCACTTTTAAAATAAGTTAACATTTTATTAATTGTGTTATATTTACCTAACATTTTTTGTTGCTTAATTTTCTGTTTTATGAAATTTTTAACGATATAACAATTTTTTTTTATTAAACTCAAATGTGAAAATATCAATGGAAATGTTCAACACGTGGACGAAAAATTATTCTCCATGAATAATCCATACAATATGCTATTTCATAGTTCAATATTTTTTTTCTAGGTCATATACGACTCAATAGTTAATGCATCATTTACAGGAAAAAATGGCATCTTTATCTCACGTAACATCAAATCGTGTCACGAGGCTTTAAATTTTTAGAGCTTAGTTCGACTTGTAATGATATAGTTTTGTTAGCATGTCTAGTATCAATCAATTTTTTCTTTTCAATTTAACAAATATTATATTTAAATATAGGAATTTAAACCTCTAACCTTTTTGGTGGCCTAAATCAATTTTGAGCGAGTTATATTAAGATTTGAATGTAATTTGTAGCTCCCAATGTTTTTTAAAAAATTATTTTTGGAGTACTGGGCAAGGGGATTCCATTGTTTTCTAACAAACAACCTACAAATTAAGGTGATACTAATTTTGAAATATACTCTGAAATTTGAAGTTTTTTGGGCTTTTAAATGTTTTTAAAAAATTAATTACATTTTTTAAGTAAAACGTGTTCGTGTTTAGTTAATGTTATTAATATCGATTGACAAGACATTAGTATAGCTCTTTCAAAAATAATTATTTTTGCTAAGGTAATATAATCTTATAACAAATTTGATGAATTCTAAATTTTGTTTAAGAAAATATATGATATCAACACTCATGCGTAGTCCTAATTTTAACTCATTCAATAATTTCATAGTCCTAACTTTAATTCATTCTAACAATTTTTACTCTCGAATTTGATTCAACCCTAATTGTCTTTAGTTATTTGTAATGTGTGTAACTAACAATTATTCAGTTTTTTTAGTTCAACTCGAGTATAAAATGAAACCATCTCGATCATTGAGAAGTTAAATACGTGTTTTATCCCATAAATCATGTTAAAATTGACTTCTCCAAAATCCTCCAACTTTAATATAATCGAGTCTTATATCACCATTATATCGAAACGATCAAACTTAAAAAGTCAACAAACAAATACATATATTATCCATATTTGAACTTATTTAATCTGAGACTAAGCACACAATTTTGATGAAAATAATTGTAATAAATTAACCTCACAATTATCTACTAAGTTCCTTTTATGCCGTTTTCTTCTTTTCTTCTTGTTATTTATTTTTTTAAAAAAAAAAATTAGGAGAAAGTTCAAGAATAATATAGTTTTTGAAAGTAATGACAGAGAGGTACATTGGAAATAATTTTCAAAAGTAGTGATGACGGAAAAAGTAATGGAAAAAAATAGGGTAGTTGTAGGTGGAAGAAAAATCGTGTAATAGGTGCACGATTACGTTTTAATCCAATCAGCACAATATTAGCTCCTGTGGACTTGGCCAAAGCCAAACTCGTGGAAGAGATCCACAATTTGACTATTTTTATTTTTTTTTTCCGATTTTGATTGTGCTTTTTTTTTTTTTTTTTTTTTTAATTTCTAACTAACAAATTTCTTCCTTACTAAACTTAATTATATATTTTGTAGGTAATTTGCAGGCATATTAAAAATAAAATTTTGGATTGATTAGGTGGTACTTCTCTCTGAAAAGATAGAGTAAATATTCCACAAATAAAAAATATAACTCATAGACAACCTAGAGTTTACTTTAGAAAAAGATAAATTAGTTCTTTAATTTCAAAATAGAAGTTTACATGAAGTTAAAAGACCCGCCTGACGCTTACTCTACAGGAGGTTGTCTTCGTTGCCTCTAAATTAGTTTCACCTTGTTGTCGTTGTCTATGTCTTCAATTAGTCAGCAATATCAAGTAGTCTTACTTGTTGAATAATACTTTCTACATTTACCAAGGTTTGGTCACACATTGAATTCAACTTTGATAAATTGTGTTGTACTGAATACTGTTGTACATCTTGGACAAAATTATTCCATATGATGAAAAAAAATTAATATTAAATAATGTTCATATCATATATTTGGGAAATGTAAGATAATAAAACTCTTACTAATAGTAAGTGCCGTTAGGTGTGATAAATCCCCTCGTGATTGAATCGTACCAAGAAAAATAGTCATATGATACAACTAGTCTATTTGTTATTTCTCCTTGTGCACAACGATCATGACGTGCACGCCAATATGATATATATTATATGTGACTTTGGCGCCAGTCTTGGTCGTGCCTACCTCTCAAATCAATTTGGTGTAGTGTCGATAGTGTATAACACAAGGAAGGTACATTTTTGTCACAGACCGAACTGTCTCAGCACACGAACTGGATGATGTCATTCTACTATATGGAAGCATATAAGAGGGCTTACGGCCAACCAGATATCTTGACCATCAAGATAGTTATCATGCAGTAATGACCAAATATCTTGCTTGTAAGGCATCCAATTAATCTTAAAAAAAAAAAAAAAAGGAGAATAAATAGATACCAAAAAGTTTTTAATATTCATTTGTATATACATTTGTTACTTGATTGTAAATCAAGCTATCAAATATTTATCGATATACTAGCAACATATTTGCTGACTGTTCAGAGGCAACTAATACATCACTCCATCTAAATTTTTAAAAAAATACAATTAATTTATTTTATTACATAAAATGATAACAGAATAAATATATAAATGAAATAATACATGACATTGAGCGGACGATGACCTGGGGCCTATAACTGGATTTATGGTGCTATAATTTTGAGTCTATCATAAGCTCATACCTGCAGTAGTATCAATGACTTTGTTATTTCAAACGCTTGTGCATTAGTAGCCCGACAAATTTCTCTATAAAATCATGCAAGACAGCCATCATCCCACGAGTACGTACCAGTATGCTCAAAATCAGACAACAAGTGGAGAAATATAAGATGTACCAGAGTGTTCAACTTGTCAGCGAACAAAAATTCTCTAATAAGCTGCATAATGTAGCTCATGCATACCTACGTACGTTGATGTCGTCGGCATCGGGATGTAATTCTGGAAATTGGAACGCTAACCACAGGGTACTCAATCTTGAGCCTTTCAAACCATCTGATCGAATGCCCAAGAGTTCATCACAACAATTTTTCAATCATATTGTAATGAACCTATCAAAGATTCTCCATCTACTCGTAATGCGAATTGAATAGTAACATCTTGCAACGTAATTGTACATTCCCCACAAGGCATGTGAAATGTGTGGGTTTCTTATCTCCAACACTCTACTAAAGCGGTAATGAGGTGTCAATCAAGTTAGATAAATCCAATATGTGCAACCCAAGAAACCAGCCTGTTGTATTTCGTATTGAAATTACTAGCAATGTGACAAAGACAATATCGGCGGTACGCTCTAGGTTTACTTCAACCTATTTTCTCATTGTTAATTACAGCGAGAATACCTTTATGTTTATCAGAAACCAAGCAAATACCATCTCGTTGGATAACATATTCACTTAATGCTCACAAAAATCATGACCAACTAAACAAGTTTCACCTTCAACAATAGAAAAAGAAAGGAAAATATATGCCCATTTGCATTAATAGATAAGACGGTCAATAATTTCCTCTTATACATTCCATAGACATGAGTTCCATCAATCTGAATTAGCGGTCTATAATATTTGAACCCTTCTCTGGTAGGACCGAAGGACCAAACGACTCGACAAAAAATAGTTGTACCTAACATATCAAACGAAAGAAAATACCAATCAGATCGTGTTGTAGGATTGTAATGCACAACAACACTCAACCAATACGAAAGCTCTGAATGTGATTTCTCCCAATCACCAAACACAACTATCAATGCTTTTCTCTTGGATTGCCACACTCGTCTATAATTAACATTATATCCATATATTTTTTTAATTACTTCTTGATGTAAAGCCACAGGTACTCTAGGATCAACTCTAACTATATTTTAAGTCTGGTAATTTGAAATATCCCATGAGTTTTACGCCGACATGCCCGTAACCTTCAATCACAACCATCCTTCCATTGTTTGTATCTCACATACCAAATATCTTGATTTGAATCTATTACGACAATCTCATAGTGATCTGTCACACAATATTTTTTTTACAGCCAGTTGTAAATCTTCTTTAGTATCAAATAACACCTTTTTTTTTCATTAAACTAGAATTATCTACAAATCTACTCATTTCCTCCAATGTCGACCCTCATTCATAGGTTGAATTAGTAATTTCCCAATCTATCTATGTGAACATCTTCGATGGTACCAACTCAAGATCATGTTTTGCACTTCTATCGTTTTTAAATAATTCATCAAGTTCTACGTCAATATCATTGTCTCCATCATTTCTAGATTCAAGAATGACTAATTCTTCAGGACGCATCGATATATTTAGTCAAATTTTTACAACTGCTATAGTTCACAAAAAATATGTTGATAAGAACAACCTAATCCGACATCAATCCAAAAAGTTTGTTTCTTCTTTTAAACAGTCAAAATAAATCAATACTCCAAGCAGTCCAAATATTATTTTATGACTAGTCCAAACAGTCCAAAAATTTTCTTTTAAAATAAAAAAACAAAATCAACCCAATTTCAAATCGACCCAAATTAAAATTAAAAATATTCAAATCAGCCCAAATTTAAAATTAGCCCAAATGTAGATCTATGGAGTATACACTTAAATCAACCCAAATGAAAACAAAATAGTAGATCTATGGAGCATACACTTGAATGTTTTGGAAACTCTACTTTTTTATGCACAATCTCATATATTGGAACAAAAAAAAAAAATGTTACCTATGGTTGGCGGTAGTAGGAAGAACAACCAACGAGGATGGTGGTGGACCGGCAGATGGAGAACACAGATGGACCAATGACTGTGAGAGAGAGGCAGAAAATGAAAAGTTTGAGATGGGAAGAAAGTGAAGGGGGAGAAGATCGTGGGGCGCATTTTGGGACCACTAAATCGTGTACCCAATACACAACTTTATGTAGCCATGGACCTCATCCATGATTACCGGGTCAACACTGTATAATTGTCCATGTGGCAATTTTCTTGTGCTAGGTCAGTGCTAGATGTGCCAGATGCATGTGATGCGAAGGAAGTCGTGGACGAGGGCTAATCATGTACCGAGTCAACGATTCCACTACCCTATTCTTTACATTATTTTCAACCCAACCCTATTTGTTTAATAATTATTAAAATAAAATTATTTTAAAAAAATAAAAAAAATTATCCCAAAAAAAGGAATTGCGCAATACTTTAGTCGTATTATAAATATTATAAAAATAAATAGATGACCATTACTTAGTGTCCTAAAAGTCATGTGTCAATCTTCATGTTGTCCATGTATCTTGTAGATATTCATGCTTGATGTTCATGTAAGACTACATCCAACTTGTCACTTTACCTATAAATAGTGACATTTGGTGCATCTTAAAATCACACACATTGGTACTTCAAATTTTCAATAAATTTTTATATTATTAAATTTTCATAATTTTAGTTATTTTATTTTATTATTATATTATATTTTATCCATATCTGTTGTACTCCATCGTGCTCCTCAATTTCACAACATGTAATCAGTTCCTATTGCTTCCATCGTTGAAGGTAGGCCTTAAAGGTAGGTCGGTTTTTTCCTCTTTATTATAATTAATAAATTAAATGTTATTTTGCATATTTAGTACATATTAAATTTCTAATATAAATACAATATTTTGTGATAGTATTTCCATGACAAACCTCACAAAATTAGAATTTGCAACCCTTAACATTCATGATAATAATTATTTGTCATGGGTGCTCGATGCCGAAATTCACCTGGATGTTATGAACTTGGGAGAAACAATTAAAGAAGGAAATACGACATCCAGTCAGGACAAAGCAAAAGCTATGATTTTCCTTCGTCATCATCTCCACGAGGGATTAAAAATGGAGTATCTTATAATAGAATATCCCCGTATCTTGTGGAAAAATTTAAAAGAAATGTATGATCATAAAAAAAAAAAAGTTATTCTTTCTAAAGTTTGTTATGAGTGGATGCATGTAGAACTATAAGATTTTAAATAAGTAAATGATTACAATTCTGTATTATTTAAATTCGGTTAAAAATTGTTGCTATGCGAAGAGAAAATTACTGATGCTAATATGTTAGAGAAGATATTTTCTACATTTCATGTCTCGAATATGCTCTTGCAGCAGAAATATCGAGAGAAAAATTTTAAACAATATTCTGAACTAATTTCATGTTTTCTTGTGGCCGAACGAAATAACGAATATTGATGAAGAATCACGAATCTCGACTAACTGGAACAACGTCATTCCCTGAAATGAATATTATGAATGTTAGTAATCGTGGTCGAGGTCGTGACCATGGCAGAGGAAGAAATAATTACTATTTGCATGGTGGTCGTTCTAATAATTCGAATTTAAAAAAACCACACAAAATGATGATCACAAAGGAAAAACTCTACAAGTTAAGAGTTCAAAGAGTGTTGAAAAAAAATGTTTCTGATGTAGAATGACTGGGTATTGATCACGTATCTATCATACGTGAAAACACTTAGTTGACCCTATCAAGCCTTCCTAAAGGAAAAAGAGAAAAATGTGGAAGCAAATTTTGCATACCACGATAATGAAATATTTGACCCATCCCATATGATATTTAGATGTAACAGACTTCTTTGAATCTCCCCAAGAGAAGATTGACACGATTGATGGAACTTCAAGTGTTTCTTTTGATTTTGAGAATGTCTAGACTTAATGTTGTTGTTGTTTTTTAATTTATCTTCATATTTTTTTTAGTAACTTTTGTATATTTTAAGTGTTGTTTTTCTTATTGTAATTATTTTCTTTTAATGATGAAACATACACTATAAGAAAAACCACATATCTTGATGTTTGCAATTTTAAATACTTGACTTTTTATGAAAAAATGTCAAGAAATAGGTAATTTTAAAGAAAAAAAAAAAGTCAAGAATTGATTTTAAAAAGCGGAGGTTGTGTATTTTTCCTGAAAAATACAGTACGTGATGTTTAAAAAATGTCAAGTTTAATTAATAGTTTCTTGACGTTTTAAAAACCTAAAGAATATAGGACAAAGGTTGCAATGGTGAAAAGTAGAGTTGCAATGCTACATATTTTGATTGAGAAATTGAAAACGTGCGTGCCTCACGCAAGCAGCGATGAACGCTCTGAATAGCGTTACAACGCTATGGGTTTTCGTTTTCCCTCTCAAACGAACCCGATCGACCACATTTTTATTCTCCCACTTTGTTGCTGCCTTAGCTTTACTCTAAAACGAGTCGACCAACTCCCTTCCATGGAAGCGTTCATGTTGCCACCGCTCTTTCCTCCCTATTGCCCAAGCTTTTGTTTCATCTCAAGCTTTCTTGTCGTCGCAGCTTCGCTTCGACTTCATCTCCAAGGTTTTGTTTTCTTGTGCTATGCATTCAACCCAATCTTTGGTTTTTTGTATTTCAGAGATTCATTTGGTATTTTAGGGTTTGGAGGTTCGTATTTCAGAAACTCAACCTTCTTTTTTTTTTTTGTATTTCAGAGGTTCTTTAGGGTTCAAAGGATATTTGCATTTCGTCGACAGCAAAGTTTGCGTCCTTCTGTTGATCGCTTAAGGTTGTCCATCTGCACTAAGGTGAATTTTATCTTGTATTTGCCCTCTTTTTACTCTTTGCTTCACTTTCATTTCACAATTTTCTCTCTGTATCTTTCATCCTCCCTTCAGAACACTGTTGTTGAATCTTCTCTTGAATCCACTCCCATTGTACAAGATTTGGCTCCAATCCAACCTCAAAATGGTGAGAAAATTTTGGTCTGAATTTCAACATTTTAAGTTAACCATCTTCTTGATGTTTTGATGAAGTTAATGAGAGACAACTCGTTTCTTACACATAACTTGGTTTGCTGGTATTGTGTGTTATGTTCTGTTCTAAAGAAACCCAAACAAACGTTTGGTCAATCTGAGTAGTAGCTTTCCAAATGTTTAATGTATATTATTATCTGTTGTTTTGTTGCTTAAATTTATATGTTTGAAGTTTGAATGAAGGACACTGATTAAAGTTTTTATTTGTATGTTGTGTGGACATTTAGGAGTGAAGCTTGAGGGTTTTTTTTTTTTTTTTTTTTTTTTCTCTGATGAGTTCCTGCTATTGCAGAAACAAATATTTGACAAAGGAGTTGGGGAATTTTAATTTGGGGGTTAAGAAAAAGGTTCTAGCTAAGTAATTTCTATGATTTTGTTATTATTTGCGTTGTGCAAGAAAAACTTCCTAAAAGAGTGAATGATCGTGGGCTCACTTTGACAGGGTAACTCTTTCTTCATGCCTTATTTATTGAGAAGGGGCGTTTGGAGACAACATGTACTGTGCTCAGGAAGTTTGGATACAATAATGATATCAAGCTTGCGGATGAACTTGTGTGGTCAACTGCTTTGTATCCAATATCGTTTTGGTGTGGATGAACTTGATTTTCTTTGTTGTTGAACTGGTGGAAATTTAGTTTTCTTTGTTGTTGAATTCATGATGTTAAAGAAGTAAAGTTTTTATAAAGAGATATTGGTGAAAATTTGGTTGATATATAAGATTGAAAATGGTTTATTGTTTATTTGATTGGTGAACGTATATCATATATATATACCAAATGTGGTTGTTGAATCAAAATACAAGAGTAATTATAGGTAAAAATGTCAAAATTGTAGATTTTTCTAAAAAAGTCACAAGCAAATTTCTTGACATTTTTTCCTTGTCAAGATTATTGAAGAATATAAGTTCAACATTCAACATTCGAGAACTATTTCACATTTCTTTAACTTTTACCATTAGTTATTGTAACTACTTGTATCAGAAATTAGGATAAATACTCATCATTTACAAATTTTGTAGAGACAACATACATAGCTTCAAGAAAAACTTGAAAATTTGTAAAAAGAAAGAATCTGTGACTTAGCTCTTAATAAAATTCTCTCCTTCCCGTGGATGTAGGCTTCAATAAGCCAAACCACGTATATCGTTATGCATCTTCTTCCATTTCTTCTCATCGTTTACATGATTGAATGGTCGTTCTCCATTTCCTTCTTCCATCGTCTACACGATTGCATGGTCGTTCTCCAGTTTCTTCTTCCATCATCTACACAATTGCATGATTCTTCCATCGTTAACTCAAAGCAGTCGCACAGATCAAACAAGAAGACATTAGGGTTAGAAGAAAGTGTAAAGAATTCAGAAGGCAAAGAACAAGAGAACCAAAGAGAAAAAAGAGAGATAAAGAAAATTAATTCTACATTAATAATTCTGTATTAATCACCCATCAGAAAAAAAATTTCTTTCATTTTTCCATCAGACAAAGAGCCATGGTTCAAACCACGTGTAAAGCATCAGCTGGAAAATCGTGAGCGTTTAATAGCCAAGTTTTCTACCAAACCAAAGTAATTTTGGGGCAAAAGAATTGAGCTCGTTTGGATCAGCAAAGAAAGGTTTCACAAGTATTTCATCATCTGGGCTGATTTCATCAAATATACAGAAGCACGCCCAACAATTATAGATATTCTTGACATGTTTAACCGGTTAATAACTCTCATATTCTTGGCATTTCTAATATGTCAAGTAAGATATATCTTGACGTTTTTTCATTGTCAAGTTAACAAAATTTCTTGACATTTTTTTCCTTGCCAAGAACGCTCATATTCTTAACGTTTGAAACATATCAAGTGTCAATGTTTCTTGACGTTTTTCTAAATGTCAAGTGCCACTTTTCTTGAATTTTTTAAAACGTCAAGAAAATTGACATTTTGGACACTGGCTTCCTTGACGTTTTTTAAAACGTCAAGAAAAGTCATTTTTTACATTTAAAAAAGTAAAAAAAAAAAAAACATTGTTTTTGTAGTAGTGACAGATCATTTTCATATGTGAGGTGATTAAAAAATGAACAAAGAAGATCTATGTCTAGCAGATAGTGCAACTACATACATAATATTTACAAATAAAAAATACCTTTTCAAATTGACAATGTTGAAAGCAGAAATAAACACAATATAAGATTTTGCAAATTTGATCGAAGGTCTTGGAAAAACAAATATTATTTTGTCTAGAGGAACAAAATTTACAATTGACAATACATTGTTCTTTAGTCAATCAAAGAGAAATCTTCTAAGTTTTAAAGATATATGTTGCAATGGTTATCATATTGAGACTGATAGTAAGAATAATACAAAATATCCATATATTATCTCTACTGTTTCAAATGAAAAACGTATATTGGAAAAGTTATCTGCTTTATCTTCTAGATTGTATTATACTCATTTACGAGTAATTAAAACATATGCAACAATGAACCTGAAGTTCAAGAATCCAGATATATTTGCTATTTGGCATGATAGATTGGGTTATCCAGAGTTTATAATGATGAGCAGAATTATTGAGAATTCAAGTGGATACCCATTCAAGAGCCAGAAGATTCTTCAATATAATAAATTATCATGTGATGCTTGCTCTGAAAGCAAATTAATAATTAAACCATCATCAGCTAAAGTGGGAACTGAGTCACCTGCATTTTAGAATGAATTCATGGTGATATATGTAGATCTATTAACCCAAAAAGTGGACAATTTAGATATTTTATGGTATTAATAGATGCATCCAGTAGACGGTCACACACATGCTTATTATCAAGTCGAAATCTTGTATTTGCAAGATTACTTGCTCAAATAATTAAAACAATTTACTGATTATATAATGAAGACCATTCGTCTTAATAATGTTGGTAAATTTACATCCCAAGCTCTTGATAATTATTGTACTTCAATTGGGATAAGTGTTGTACATCTTGTAGCTCATGTTCATACACAATTTGGTTTAGCAAAATCATTTATAAAGAATTTGCAATTAATTGCAAGACCATTACTTATGAGAGCTAAGCTTCATTCATTTATATGAGGACATGGTATTTTACATGTAGCGTCACTTGTACGTGTTAGGCCAATAGCTTATCATAAGTATTTGCCATTACAATTAGCTTATAATTTTTGGATTTGCAGTATATGTTACAATTGTTCCACCACAACGCATTAGGATGGGTCTTCAAAAGAAGTTAGGAATGTGTATTGGATACGATTCCCCATCAATTATTAAATATCTTAAACCCCTGATGAGTGATGTATTTACTGCACGATTTGCTGATGATCATTTTAATGAGACAAATTTTCCAATATTAGGGGATGAATTAAGAAATTGGAAAAGAAAATTACATGAAATGCATCGTTATTGTCTCATTTAGATCCTCATACAAATCAATATGAACTTGAAATTTAGAAAAATAATCCATTTGCAAAATATAGCAAATCAATTACCAAATGCAATTATAGATGCAAAGAAAATAACTAAATCACATATACCAGCGGCAAATGTTTCATAAAAAAATGATATCCCAACACAACAAGTTGTCACTAATGAGTTTGGAAGACACTTGAAGCGTGGTAGACCAGTGGGTTTCAAAGATAAAAATCCTCTAAAACGAAAAACAATTAATAGTAAAAAAGTCGGTTGATGATGTAAATACCCATAAAGAAATCCTTGACATGACTAGTGAGGAAGATGAAATACCTAAAAATAATAATGAGATTTCAATAAAGTATGTCATGACAGGAAAAAGATGGAATCAAACTATATTTTTCCATACAATATTGCTCTTGATATTATATTTGAAAATAAGGATCCTGAACCAAAATCTATTGAAGAATGTTAACATAGAAAAGATTCGCTTCAGTGAAAATAAGCAATTGAGGTATGAATGGCAGGCTTTTGGACTAGTAGTCCGAACACTAGAATGTCCCATGGGATAGAAATGGGTATTTATGAGAAAAAGAAATAAAAATAGTGAGGTCGCAAGATACAAAGCAATACTAGTTGCACGAGGTTTCTCACGAAAACCTGATATTGATTATGAGGAGACATATTCTCTAGTGGTGAATGTAATTACACTAAGATATTTAATTGGTCTTACTGTGTATGAAGTCTGAATATGCATCTTATGGATGTAGTCACAACATATTATATGGATCTTTTATCTATATGAGGATCCTATAATGATTTAAGGTACTTGAAACATATACATCAAATTCCCAAAAATTATATTCAATAAAGTTACAGAGATTACTATATGGATTGAAACAATTAGGACGAATGTGATACAATCGCCTGAGTGGATATTTAATGAAAGAAAGATATCAAAATAATCCAATATGTCCCTGTGTTTTTATAAAATAATAATAATAATAATAATAATAATAATAATAATAATAAAATCACAATTAAGATTTGCTATTATAACTGTATATGTTGATGACATGAATATAATTGAAACTACTAAAAAGCTTTGAAAGGTAATAGAATATCTTACGAAAGAAATTGAGATGAAAGATCTCGAAAAAATAAAATTTTGCCTTGGTTTGCAAATTGAGCATTTAGCAGATGAAATATTTATTCATTAGTTAACTTATACAGAAAATTTTTTGAAAAGATTTTATATGGACAAAGCACATTCATTAAATATTCCAATGGAAGTCTGTTCATTGGATATAAAGAAAGATATATTTTGACCTGGAAACGATAATGAAGAACTGCTTGGTCTTGAAGTACCATATCTTAGTACAATTGGTGCGCTTATATATCTTGCTAATAATACAATATCAGATATTGCATTTTTAGTAAATTTATTAACTAGATATAGTTATTCTCCTACAAAAAAACATTGGAACAAAATTAAGCATATACTCCATTATCTTTGAGGAACAATTGATATGGGTTTATTTTATTCAAATAAATCAAATTTTGACCTAGTTGGTTATACAGATTCTGGATATTTATCTGATCCACACAAAACTAGATCTCAAACAGGTTATCAGTTTACATGTGGAGGAACTATTCTATCATGACGATCGATGAAACAGACCATAACGGCCACTTCCTCCAATCATGCTAAAATTCTTGAATTCACGAGGCTAGTCGAGAATGTATATAGCTAAGATCAATGACTCAGCACATTCGTGAAACATGTGACTTGTCTTCTAATAAAAGTCTTCAAACAATATTATATGAAAACAACACAAGTTGCATAACTCAAATCAAAATAGAATATATTAAAGGAGATAGAAGAAAACATATTTCACTGAAGCGTTTCCACACTCATGATCTTGAAGAAAATGGCGACGTCAATGTACAACAAATTTGTTCGAAGGATAACCTGATGACTTATTTACAAATGTATTATCAATCGCAACTTTTGAAAAATTGGTACACAACATTGAAATGCAGCTACTCAGAGATGTTAAGTGATGTTTTCATGAGGTGGAGTAAATATATTGTATTCTTTTAGGAGTATATATTATATGAAATATGTACTCTTTTTTCTTCACTAGAGTTTTTTTTCCATTGGATTTTTCCTAGTAAGGTTTTAACGAGACATATTTCATATATGTATGAAGGGAAAGTATTATAAATATTATAAAAATAAATAGATGCACATTGCTTAGTGTCCTAAAAGCCATGTGTCAGTCTTTATGTTGTCCATGTAATACCACGTCCTACTTGCCACTTTGCCTAGTGACATTTGGTGGATCTTAAAATCACACATATTAGTGAGAAATCCACTCCAATTTTTCACTAAATTTTTATATGATTAAATTTTCATAATTTTAATTATTTTATTTTATTATTATATTATATTTTTCCATATTCATTGTGTTGGTTGTGCTCTCAATTGCACAACAAGTCCCAATATTCTCTTTTTTCGTTTCCCCATCTTTTTAGTGAATATTAGCTTTATTCTTCTTGATGACCGATGTGGTAAAAGAATTGGAATCTCTAGGATTAAATGGTAAATTTGTAGTGATTGTGACATTTACATATTAAAGTCATTGGCTTCTATTCTTTATTCGTACATATTTTTCTCTTCTAGTCTAATCTAATCTATCAAAATTTTCTTTTGTTTTCTTTCATTTTTGAAAGAGTATTTCTTTTTCTTGATTTTTGATTCTCTCTTTGGTGTAATTATTGGGTAATTAATGTATTCAAGGTTTGATTTTTATATGCAAAATATATTAAACAGTTTCAAAATTCCATTTTTATCCAATTTATTACACATCCTCTACTAGATTTTTCCGTTAAAAAATTAATTGATTTGATGATAAAAAAGCTAATATATCATTAAATTATTATTTTATTAACACATTTAAAGAGTGGATCAATTCACTAGAATATAACTTGTTATATATAATCCAACACTCCTATTAACAAAATTCAATCTATATATCAACCAAATATTTATTAAAGATAAATTGGTACAAATGAACATTTCTATAAAAGAAAATTGTCATTTTCTTTCATCTCAATTTATGTTTGTGATATTTGTTAACCTTCGTTTATCATTATTTTTTAGAGAAAAAAAAAAAGAGAATTTTGAATCTTCATCTATGTACAAAATGACATCGTATTTTTTTAAATTAGTAAATTATTATAGTTGTTCAATTTATTTAACCCCAATATGCTTGAGTAACTTTACTATACCGTGCATAATTTTTGACATGTTCACATAATATCTATTTTGAAAAAGAGTGGAAAATGTGGATATAGTAATTATGATAAGAGGTGAAAAGTTGGACGTAAGATTTCAAAGAAAAAAAAAAGTAGATGCTTTAATCCATTAAACTATATTGAAGCAAAAAATTGAATAAATTAAATTATGCCCATATTCGCATCATAGGTATCATCTCAATTTTATTAATAAGCATGATAAAAAATCGATGGGAAGGACAAATTTCCCAATTTTAAATTATTTTTGACAACTAATCAACAATCATTTAACAATTTTATTCCTAAACGAAACAATTATTCTACCGATTCCTTGAGATTGTCTAATTAATAAATCTTAATTGGAATGAAAAAATTGATAATCATAATTTATATAAAGTTTCAAATTTCGAATTGTTATCCCGTCCAACAAATTGGGTCCATCAATCTCTCAACAGGCGAATCAAAGAAAAAGTTTAACTAAATGAAAAGTCAATAATTAAAAATTATGAAAATTTCAAAATTGAGGAAAGACTTCAAATTTAAAACAATAAAATCAATTAATTTACAGAAAAAAGGGGCATTTTTAAATATAAAAAATATTTAAAAATATTTACAAGTAAAATATTTCAAAAATTACACAGCGGAACTTTTTGTTATAAAGTGTAAATATTTTTGGAAGTTTTCTACCTATAAGAATTTTTCGTTAAAAACATTTACATTTTGACATCACATACCTTTATGTATCTCACCAAACTGAGCAATCATGATTTAAAGTGTGACAAATTCTTTGTGTGGCAAATTCTTTTTATTTCATTTAAAAGATATTTTAATTTTTTTTTAGCGTGAACTCATATTTATAAAAAATATTTACTTGATCATTTATGTCAGTTTTTCAATACTATAGCAAACAAAAAGTTGAATTAACATTTTTTCAAAAAATATATAGGTGTGTGTGCGCACGCGCCTAAGACTAATTACCACTTCACAAGACAGCAAAATCAACTAAAGAACAAGCTAAGATTAAATCTTTCTTCTTTGAACATTGATTTTACAGAAATTTGTTTTTTATTATTCAATAAATAACCTCACACAATAATACATATGGTAATCCTAACAAAGATGCTTCTCGAACTTAAATAGCATAGTGAAAAGGTGAAAAACATCTCCAAACAAATTTGACAAATCAATAAAAGGAAAGCAACTCAGAAAAATACTATAGAGAATAATTCTTTATAGAGTTAATATCTTGAAAAACAACATCAGAGGCAATTCATAATCTCTTCTCCAAGCAAATGATAAGAATCTTAAACAAATATATATAGTCAAGCAAAGACTGTTTTATTATTAAGTGAAAAAATTTTACTCAACTCAATTTGTATTATTGGGAGATATTTTTCTTTAAAAAATTAAAATATTTATAGATTTAAATATAAGAAAATATCACATGTATTTTGGGTTGAATTATTATTATTTTGAAATCAATAGTATGGAGATTTATTTTTAAAAAAATATAAGAATATGGAGATTCAAACTTCTTAAGAGGCGTTTGGGCCCAAGGTTATCACCAAAATATAACCACCACCATCATGTTGACAAAAATATCAAATATTTAATTTTACGAAAATTTTGATGGAAATACGATGAAATATTGATTTCAACAGATATTTCTAAAAAAATTATAAAAATGGAAAATTAAAAAACTAAGTTTAAATTAAACATTTTATGGTTTTTAAACAAGTTAACATGTCTATTACTTATATTAAATTTACATTAATGATATTTTGTTGCTTTTTTTTTTTTTATGTTCGTGAATTTTTCTATGAAATAATGAAAATACCGATTCTATTTCATTAGTTTTAAAAATTTTGAATTTTGAAATTAAAATTTGTTTTCTTTTTCAAATTAGTCTGCTTTTAAATTTTTAGTTTTCCAGTTCATTAAAATATTAGTTTTAGATTATTAGATTTCGTTCAATTAGTTTTAGATTATTTGTTGGTTAATTTAAATTTATTAGATTTGGTTTTGTTAATTTTAAATTACTAGATTTGAACATGGTATACCCATCTATATTTAAATTTAATATGTTAACTGATCTAATTGTTAAATCATTTTTGTAAAGAAAAATACAGTTAGTCCTATTTTAAAAACAAATTTTTATTTTAGATATTTCTTCAATTGCCCCATAAATAAATAAAATAATTAAAGAAGTAAAAAAATTTACAAAGAGTAACTACCTACGGTGATAGCACCCTTTCCTCATTGCACCACCGCTTCAACCTTCTTTTTCCTCTTTTTGTTCTTAAACCAAACATCTGTAATATACAAAATGGAAAACCATATTGATCCCAATTTTAATTAAAAACAGAGTACAATATTTCGATTTAAACAATTTTCCACCTCTGAAAATTATCTCTCAAAATTGTTAAACTTTATAATCAACTTTATAATCCAAATAATTCCAATAACATGTTGTTTATACTTTAGATTGTTAAAGTTGTTCTTAAGATTCTGTATTTATAAGTTGTTTTTAGGATTTTCATAATTCTTACTTAAGTCAGATCCACCTTGTTCAAAAAAATTTTTTTTGACAACATTTTACTTATAATTATAATTGAGATCATGCAATATGTTCGTTAAATAGTCCAAATATAATTACAATTTAATTTATATGAATTAATTATTAAATTAATTTCAACAAATTGATGACAATAATATAAACTTGATAGCTAGTGACAGTTTATAATTTTTGGTAATTGTTTCAATTATTTATTGTCATTAAAAGAAGAATTATATTCTTGATCAAATTTTAGTTAGGATGGTTTTTAAAGTTCATAAAATCGAGTTCTGTCACAGTGATAGTAGGGGAGATATTTTTTTTTTCCAAAAATTAAAATATGTATAAATTTAAATAGAAGAAAATGTGACACATGTATTTTGGGTTGAATTATTGTTTATTTATTGTTTTAGAAATCAATGGAACAGAGATTTATTTCTTAAAAAAAAAAATAGAACGAGATTTAAATTTAACATATTTGGGCTGAATTATTAAGTTGAAAAATCAAGCACCAAAAAATCATAATTATGAATAATAATAATAATAAGGACCACTCCGCTGAAGCTGAAGCTGAAGCATGGATCAAGATTGGAGACAGAAATAGAGGTTTTCTGAGGGTCTTTCGGGTATTTCACTATAAACGAAGGGGTATAGTTGGAAACATGCCCCACATAAAATCAGGGAATTCGCCTTCGCCTCATTTTCTCCCTTCCTGACTCTCTCTCCTCTATTTCTTCTCTTCCCTCTCTCTTCTGATTTTTTTTCTTTTTTTTTGTAATCTGAACGGTCCTTTTCTTTTATCGCTCCGTCGTCATCGCCGCCGCTCGCCGGGTGGCGCCACTGCTCAAACCGCCGTCCGTACGCCGATCCAAGCAGTGCCCTCAGGTTTCATCCGCCACCATCTGGATCCGATTTCACTAAAACATTGACCCCTTTTCCCAGTTTTCGTTCCTAAATTATTAAAAAAAGAAATTATATTTTCTTTTTTTTTTCTTTTTCCTTTTTTTTCGTTTAAAAATTTAGTCGCTTTCAATCCTTTTCCCTTTTAGCCTTCACTTACGTTATCCCCATTTTTAAACCTCTTCTCTTTTTTTACCATTCCCCACTAGCACTCACTATTTTTCTTTTTTCTGTTCTTTTTTTTTTTTTTACCTCTAGCCAAATTCTTCCCGTAAAAGAGGAAAAAAAAAGGGGAAAAAATATAAAATCTTATTGGACGATTTTACCCCTTAGAATATCAACTTTCTACGGTTCTGCCACCGAGGAATCCGAGTGTTGGTTGGCGCCTAGCTTACGTGGCATTTAACAAAGGGCCAAGAAGAAAAAAAGCCAAAATGAGTTTCCATTTCCACAGCCATGGGCTGTTATCGGCTGGGCCGTCCAGAAAGCGTAAGGAGCCATCCTCGCCGGCGGCTCCTAAAGCTGGTGAGCCATCGGTTTTATCGAACCGGATTCTAGCCGGGTACATGGCTTATGAGTTTCTAACAAAAGGGACTTTGTTGGGCCGGAAGTTCGACCCGGCTCGAGACGAAGCAAGCCCATCCGCCGCCGCCACACAGTGGAAGAAGCCAAAGTCGGAAGCCGCACCGCCGGAGATCTTGAAGAAAGAGAATCAGATTCAGAGTTACGCTGAGGTGGCAACCATCCTGAAGACTACTGGGGCCCACATATACGGAATCGTTAACCCGACCCAACTGGGTCGGTGGCTTCAAAAGTGACCCAACAAAAAAAACACTGTCCACATGGCGAAACCCCATTGGTCAGTGCTAGCGTGACGTTTTGTCCACGTCATATTTGACCGAGTCTTCGAGCTTTCTTGAACTTTTAAAAGACACGGAGCTCTCACTGAAAACTCCCGTCCCATGATTTTCCGTTTGCGGCTGCCGGAAAAATCAGAGTATCGGTGGTAGATTAATTAGTTTTGTTGGATGGAATTTCTCTCTGTTGGGTTCTGTTTCTTTTTGTTGTGTTTGTTGAAAATCAATGAGGATATATATATGAAATGATTATAATTATGAGCTGTGTGCTGTAATTATATTATTTACAGATCGTTCTCTTTCTCTCTATATATACAAACATATTTTTAAATTTTATTTTTAATGTCTGTGGAAATGTGAAGGGTATTTGCATGGATGACAAGGGGCAATTGGCGGTGACAACTATAAGAAATGGATATTAATTAAAAGTAGCGTAAAATATAGGAATATATAAAATAAAAAGTGAAGCAGAGAGCTGGGTGTTTGTCGTTATGTTCAATGGAACAAGGAAGAACATGCATGCATGGCGAATCTCTGTCTGTCTCTCTTTATTTGCTTTTGAATTTTTCGTTCTCGCAAAAGCCCTTTTCTTTGAATTTTGGTACCTTAATTTATGAGGATTTGAGAAATTGTATAAACAATTGTTTGAATCACAGGTCAAACTTAATAAGTTGTTTTTTTCCCTTCTTCTACCCAAAATTTGGACGAAAAAAAGAATGTTACCTGAGCCTGAGATATGGGAAAGTGTGTGAAAAATTCTAAGATTTAAGAGTGAGAATTGACTTCTCAACAAGATTAAATTTTCGAAATACAATTAAGTTAATGTCGAGTGGACTGGGATATGCATTGGACATGCTTCATATACCAAAATGAGAGCCTGTGAATGTGGTTTTAACTTGGGTCTTACTATTTTCTTGATTCGATTGCTTCTAAACTTGGCTAAATATTGATTATCCTTGATTCAAACTCACCTCAGGGACGGTAGTACTGTATATATTGGACTAAATCGAAATGGTGGGCTTGAATAGAAGCCTTTCATTTCATTTTATTTTATTTATTATTTTTCTGGAAGATTAGAAGCCTTTTCATTGAAGCTTAGATTTACAAGATCATTCGATCAGGCCATGAATACGTTAAAAAAAATCACAAGTTTATTTCAAAATGAGTGCCCACTAAAAAGTAACTCTGTTGTGAGCAATTATTACACATTACATAAAGTATTCTCCCCAACCCCATGACAATTAATAAATGAAAAAAAAAAAAGCTCACCAAAAACTTTGAACCATTCGCATAATTAAGAGTTACCCACATTAATATTTGGTGCGTTTCTAACGGACAATCTGAGGGTTTTTTTAAAAATTTTTCTTTTGAAAAGATACAACACAACTCAACAATTACACTAAAAAGTTCCGCAACATAAACAAATGAAACCACTGCCAATACATTCCGGCTCCAATTAACATGAAAGAAGGAGACAACCCTAAAGCACTATCTCTATCCTTAGCCTCCTTAATAATAAAGGAGACTTGGGTCAAATTAACTACATTATCATTCAACAAATTTATGACCTCCAAACGATTAGACTCAACTACATAAGTTCTCAAGACTAGAGCATATCGTCAAAACTTAAAAATCTTTACTTCTCGGCATATAGGGACAAACTTCAAACTAACCAACCACACACGATCCAGATGATCTCGAAGCACCCAACCCAACCCACTTGAATTTGTATAAGGACTCTACGCCATGTCAGTATTCAACTTCTAGCAATTAAGTTCTCGGGAGGACGGTCCAACCGAATTTGAGAATATGTTTGATAAAGACAAAATCTCCCTACACATCTTCACAATTATACAATATTGTCTACCTTATGCATAAACTCTCGTGACTTTATTTTATTTATATCAAAATCACTCAAAAAGTCTCATACCAAATGAGATATTTATTCTATAGATCTCTTCTTCCTCGAGTTAATGTAGGATTTTGTTTGTACTCTAATAATTTTATTAAAGAATCAATTAAATGTAAACAAAATACTCAGAAAATATGAGAAGATCTAATTGCTTTCTTGGCAAGGGATTGGATAGAAGTCAAATAAATAGGAATTTGATCATTGGGTAGATTCAATTGCAAGAATGATCATATAAAGAAAAGGACCCGAAAATAAATTGTCGTGAAAAATCTGAAGTTGAAAGAGTAGAAATTAAATACGTATTTCTCATTTTTAGGTTCATAGCCATTGAAATTGCTTATATCACCTTTTTTTCCTTCAGCTCTTGTAAGTTTGGAGGTTAAGACCAAAAAATAAAAAAATAATAAATGCACCAACAAAATTGGAACTTGTTCTCCCACAAGGACATAGACTATTTTACAACATTGTTTGAGTTAATCCCATGTCGTGGATAAGATATCAATTATCATCTCCATTCCAACTCATTGCTATAGAAAAAAAAAATATATATAGCAAAATTGTTTGATAAGACCAACCAATAAACAAAACATAAAATGCTTATCAATTTTTCTCTCTTAATAAAGTAGATTTGTAATTTATGTGAGTATACGAACCAGACTATAAATGAATAAGTATTGACAAAGCGAGGATAAATTAATTGGCATGTGGATGTGTTAACGATCAAAAGGTTTATAGTTTAAACCCCTACCCCGCTTTGTATTAGTATAAAGAATCTATATCAACCCTACCATCTTTTTTTGAAATAATCACAAAATATTAAGAGTATATATATTGTGTAAATCAATTATCAATTGGTAACGTTTTCCATACTCATATTATGACTAACTAATTGTTATCATTGCAAATCTTGTAGACAATCATTATATGTTCTTTAATTAATTAAGTTTAAGCTATCTTCAAGTTACTAATCAATCATATTTTTCATGATCAACAATTTATTATTTATAAAAAAAAAATCAACTCTTTAAATTGATTAGAATGATTTTTTTTTGATAAAGTACAAAAAAGATGTGATCGTTTTGAGACAGTTGCACATGTAGCAATCAAGTCCAAAATATTAGCAGATATACTATAATATAAAAATAGATTACAAATATGACAAAATTTAGATAGTTTATCCGTGGTAGACCATATCTCTGGTAGGAGTCTATCAATGATAGACACTATCGTTGGTAAAAATTTATTAGCGAAAGAAATCTTTGTTATATTTACAATTTATTAAAAAATATTATTATATATTTGATTATTATCCCTAAAAATGCTATTTTTTTTTTTTTTTTGTAATTAGTTATCACCTCGCGTCACCTACAATTTTCAATTTGATTTAGAATAGAAGGCTGTTTTGGGCTATTTATAATGTCAAGCCCATGATGAAGGCCGATAAAGTACTGGGCCGTCATTAAACTTGGGCCATTTATATCACAATAACACATGGCTCTCCGAAGCCCACGTATAATGAAACATTACACATTACATTTTTGTTTCCACCAAAACTAATCATTAGCCATTTAATTTGAATTAAAAAAAAACAATGAACAAACAACTAATTAAAAATACAAAAAGCAATATTTTATTTTTACAAAATATGCATAAAATTACAAATGCAGTATTAAAGTCCATTGTTCAACTATTATGATCACATCATGATTACATAATTATTATGTAAGCCCTTCTCCTTATGAATGAAAAATATGAAATTGAAATATTGAATAATTAAAGTTCAAAGAGAAAGATATGTATATATAAATATAACTACTGTTTGGGGCCCAACACGAGATGCTATATCTCCACATCCTATATCATCTCAGTGTTTAGAGGCCCATTATCCTATCTCATTGATTTTAATTGTTTGTGGGTCCATTTTCAAAACGTGTTTTATATCTCACCGTCATTTTCCTTCCGTGTATCGTATATCATTTTAGTGCTTGAACATACCCGTTCATACTTGATTAGAACTCTCTAGACATTAGAACTCCACATATCCTATATCATATTAGCGCTCCAAACAACCCATATATTTATGTAGAAGATCAGTTGCTACAATAAGTACCACTCATTCAAGTTGTACAAAAATGAACCACATCCATTTGTTTAAGAAGCTCATTCTTTTTCTTTTGGGCAAAAAATTGAATGGAATGTACTATTTGGTTGTTTGATGTTATGCTTTTGATATCATCACCACATCCCAAAGCATTAGCTGCTCAATGACAGGTTTTTTCTTGAACCATAATTGGTAAAGATTATTGGAAATAATCATTTTCTTCTTTAAATTCCCAATCATTTTGTAGTTTCATTGCCCTCTATGTTTGTAATTTTTCTTTTTAGAGGGCCCAACAATATATTAACTTTGACTTTTAAGATATCTTATATATAATTTGTGTCTTATTTATTCTTAAGCTCAAATTTATAATTAAAATACATCTTTGTTGGCTCTTTTTGTTCGTATTTAAATTAATAAAATTATTTAATTAGATACAAACATTCATAATTGCCTCATATTAAAAAAGGATTTATTCATTTTGAATTCATTCTTAGATTTAATTTAGATTTAGGCTTCGTTTGATATTGTTATAGTTTTTAAAATAATGATTTGTAAATGTGGTTTTTGTAAAATTAGTTATAATATGAAGCATCGGTAAAATTCAACTTTATACTTAAACAAGTTGGTCATGTTTGGTAAATAAATACAAAATTATTGTTTTTATATATATATAGAATTTAATTTTAAATGATAAAACTAAAAATTAAATTCTATTAAAATTGTATTTGGTTTTAAGAGAATCTAAGAGTTAATAAATAACTTATTTTAAAAAGGTGTAAAATGAGCGTGTGATCTAGAAGTGATTTTAGTGGATTTAATCGTAATCTATTTTATTAACACAAAAAAACAATTAGGATTGTTTTATTATCACTTCTTTTCTCCCAAAACCAAATTCAAAAGGAACCTTAATTTTAGATGATAAAATTAAAAATTACATTTAGTTATAAGAAAATCTAAAAGATAATAAATAACTTATTTTAAAAAGGTGTGAAATGAGGGTGTGATCTATAAATGATTTTAGTAGATTTAATCATAATCTATTTTACCAAACACAAAGGTTATTTTATAATCACTTCTTTTCTCCCAAAGTCAAATCCAAACAGAACTTTAGGATATATAATTAGTAATTTGGTATGGAAGATTTTGTATTTTATTTAGATTTTCCATTGATTTCCTTCTATATGTATATATATAGGTTATTTCCATTCCAAAGTTTAATACAAAACATTACAATTTTATCTCCAAAACTTTTAAAGTGAGGGGAGGGTTACTTGAAATATAGATGCATAGATTCATTGAATGAAATTCTATAAAAGCATATCTAAGTCCAAACTCCAAAGAGAGTATATAATTATTTTCCCCTAATTTTGGAATAATGATGTAAGTGATTTAAGGATTCTTGATAATAGACCTGCCATATATGTATAAAAAAAGATGAAGGGTGGTTATCAGAGAGAATTTGGAAATGCACCCACTAAATAAAATTTGTTTTTCTTGGGGTTTAGTGAGGATTTGGTTTGTGAATGTTTTATGCAATTAGAAGTAGAACACACCAAAGTTTTCCATTTTGTAATCAATGAATTGTAATGGGCTTCGATGCTTAAATTTTTTTCAATGTTCCCTACTGGATACTTATCCAAGTTTCGTGTTTGTCAAACTTTTCATTTTCTTTTTCTTTGTTCATCTTCTCTAAATCTTAATGGACCGTTTTTATTTGAGAGAATAGAAGGTGGGAATAAACATGAATGTATAAAATCCTTGTTTGGTTGAAGAATTTGAGGTATTTATCTAAGAAAAACGTTTTTCCAAACATCAATGATGTCTCTCTTTGCATGCTTTTTATTCCCATCATAATTTTTTTCCTCTGTTCTTTATTCATTTTTCTTGTTGTTTTTCTTTTTTTTATTCATTATTTTTCTTTTTTATATTTATTATTTTAACTTTTTTTAATCATTTTTCTGCTTTATGTGATATTTTTATATGTTTTTCTTTAATTTATTTATTTTCCCTTTCTTCATTCTATTTATTATTCATTTTTTCTATTTCTATTTTTTATTTTTCTTTTATTATTTTTCTTTCTTTCATTCTTATCATTTTATTCTCATGATTTTTCATCTATGAATGAAGATTAAATTAAATTATTTTGTTTAAAATTATTATGGTTTAAATTAATTATTGAAAGGTAAATTTGGTTTAATCTAATACTTTATAATTGCTCATTATTCTAGTAACTTTAATTATAAATTATTTATTTTTAAAATACTTGTAATTAATAATTTAATTATTATTATTATTTGATTGTTGAATAATTATTTTTCTCAAAATTTTGAATTGAATTTATTATTTATCAATTAATCTATAAAATTTTATAGAGTTGTCACAATTAATTTTATAAATTAAATACAAAGATAATTTGTTCCTATAAAATTCATATAGCATTTCCATACATAACCAAACACAGTCATCCTTGATTCCCATCAATTTTATTCCCAGGTTTATAGTTCCCAGTCATCCTTAATTCCTAGGCATCTAGAAAACCTTAAACCAAATGGCCACTACAAACCTTTTGATTTAAAATTTTTTCAGCTAAAATAGAGTACGATATACAACCCACATTTTTCAATTTATCCAAACTCTCGTCCCTTAATATTAATAAATTTTTTTGGCTAACAAGTGTTTGACATTTTCATTAACCATATCATTTTATAACATTAATTTATATAATACACATATTATAGGTGGATTTTGGAATCAAGGGTAAAATGGTCAATGAACAACCAATAGAGAAGAGAAGAGCAAGCCCAAAAGAGATATGGGCCTGGTCGGCCTCACGAGCCATCAATAATGGCCCAAGAATAATGAACCCAACATAACTTAGTCAAAAAAGATGAAACCCTAAAAGCGCTAAGTAAGAATGTAAGGCTGGTCGGTCTCGGCCCAAAGGGAATCTATGAACAGTCGAGCCAGTCGAAAATCCTAGTCAGATAAGGAATAGGAGAATGGTTGAAGCCTATAAATAAGAAAAAGAAGAACGTAAATGGATAAGCAAGTTCTCAAACCAGTATCAAATGCTCTCTTCTCCCAGAGTGGTTGTGGCGTACATCGCACAGATGTCCAAGTTTCTTTTTGTTTGCAAACAAGCTCTCTTCCCTAAAATAAAAATATAATATTGTTGCCACGTGGAGATCAGGTATGTTAGCTCGGTCAAAATTCGACATCAATAGTTGGTCCCGTCTATGAGGCAGAATACTCAAGAGCACGCTTAAAAGATCTTTTTAGAATGATTTAAAGGTTCATAAACATGAATTTGGATGGAGACGAATCTGACCAAGAATACCACAATCGCCAAATATGAAAGGAAGAAGCTCCTTGGCCTTGACCCGAGGATCAACCCGTGAAAGACAAAGAGGATGGTATCGATCAAGATAGTCACCTATTAAGAATCCAAGGTGAAGAGTCTCCTCGACCTTGGCTAAATGAGGGTTAACCTGAAGAGATATTTAAATCCCAAGGACAGGGGATGGGTGAATTAGATCCCCACGACTCCATACCAAAGAAATTTAACGTTTTAAAGTCATTTGATGAAGCAGGGGACAAGGAAGACAGTGCATGGAACGAAGTGGAGCCAAAACATATTTGTTCATTGAGGCTGAGGTCGAGGTCGACCACTAGACTTTTAAGAAAGGAGAATCCGGATCGAAGGGATTCTTGATTCCTCCATAGAAAAAAGAAACAACTAATTTCCCAATGTGCTAGGGAGATTGGTCGAGGCCAAGGCCGAGGCTGACTGAAGGAATTTTAAGAGGGGAAGACCCAGATTGAAGAAAATCTAAAACCCCCAGAAGAAAGAAGGAATGATCAAATCTCCAACTAAAGGGGAGAGGCCGATCCGGACGTCAAGACCAACCAAGGAAGCCAACCAACAGAAACTTTGGAATCAGTCTCACTCACCACAGAGGATAAGAAGGTAAATATTGGAACCAGAATGAGAGCAGAGGAAATAGAGAGCTTGGTCAGATTTTTTAGGAAGAATGCTGACATATTTGCTTGGTCACATGAGGATATGCCCAGAATTGATCCCGACATAGTAGTACATCGTCGACAAGATAGCAACCCTATATAGATTTCTCCGAAAAAAATTCAAGCAATCTTCTGAAGGAAATCAAACTTGAGATTTCCATGAGCAGCGGAAAATAGATAATTCCAAATTACAATCATGTATGAACATTACAATTACAATCGTAAACAAAACAAACAGTTATGCAATTGTTACAAAAATTATAGCATGATATGATAACTGAACAAGGAGAAAAAATACGAACGTTTGTCGACTCGTCTCCATGCTCCTTGCTCACGAACGCTCGAACACAACAACCTCGAATGCTTGAATAACACGACCGCAACACTGCACAAACACTTCGCGTTCGCCCTTAGCAATCGCCTCGATCACGAACATTACAGCAAGAACACGATTGGGCAACGGCCTCCACAAAACCTCGACAGTATCGAGTTGAGTATGACACCACCAAGAAGGTTACCTTGGTATTCTCGGTGTGAGAATCTAGAGGGTGGGCTCTGTGTGGACTTGGAATGAGGTAGATGAAGGAGGAATGAAAAATTGTGTACACGACTGGGCAAGTGGGAGAAGACAGAAACCTATCGCATAGGTCGATGCCCAATCGTTTAGCTAAAGCTAAGTGATCATTTAGAAAAACCTAAGTGATCGTTTAGTTTAGTGTCTGTCGCCTACAAACACTACACGATCGTTTACTAAAATAAGTTGTCGCTTAGTAAATCGATATTTACTTGACAAGCTTCTGTGAGATATTTTTCCAAGAGAAAAACTCAAAAACACTTTTGCAAAAACTTACTAAAATTAGGAAAACAATTTTCCTTTTATCTCATGTTATCATGAACCACCAATAACCTCCCACTCAATTGGTTATTAGAGAAAAAGATTTAATTATCCAATAATTAATATTATTATAAATATAAATGATAACCAACTTATCATACTATATTTATAAACCTATAGTTTTAATATTTCATCTCATGAAACATATAAACCATAGTTCTTTTTCTATTCCATGGTACTTAATGTAAATCTCATTTACATCAATCCTCCACTAAATGTATCTCATACATCAAACCGATTATATCATATATAATCAAAATATCTTTTGTCAATTTGAACATTTCAAATCAACACCAAAGAACTGATCCTCAACTGAATCCATTGAGCTACCAAGGGAACATTATGGAATTGTAGCTCGAAGCTCCAACGATACATGAATAACTGACTAAACTCTTTAGTCACGGGATCTACCATTCGTTAACTGCAGGGCACTCCACTAAAGACTGATAGCTGAATTCTTCTTACCACAAATATATTATGTGTCCATTTAACCAATCATCAGTGCGACAACCCTTCACAGATCGCTCGTAAGTATAGCTCGACCAATAACGTTATACCCCTGTAGTTACATCTAACTCCTTAAGTACCACTGATCCCTCTAATGAACATAAGTCATAGTCCTACTATGACTGAGTCCTCTCTTTCAAAGAGAAGCTGTGGCCACTATGTTCAAGCCCCAAAATCAGCCCTTAAGGGATCAATCTATCTACTTATCCCTGCTTTGGGAAAGGAGTGAATTCCATCTTGTGGATTGAGTTTCCAGCTCCCAGATCAGACAAGTCCCCAAAAAGGTAGACATGTTGAGTTGGCAATTTGACCACTTTCACCTATACTAACAAAAGGACCGCTCTCAAAGGCAAGAGTTCCCAAAACACTCAGAATTGAGGTCGTGTCACCTATGGTCGTTTAGGTGAGGTGTAAGTCTCTAGTATCAACGGCGTTATATACAGAGTCTAGTCATGTCGTGGTCCATGTCTTATATAAACTCACACGTCTTCACATGAATGGTTAGGATCTACCATTTCTAGTAGTTTACAACACTTGCAAACCTCTACAAAACGAGCCGTATTCGTAGTGTCACCAGGATTAGGTATCCCACTTGAATCCTTATACTACAGACCTATTTAGGTTATCACTTAAGGCATGATCCATTTATATATCACATATACATGCTTAAGTTCACATAAGATAACCAAGGAGCTTTTTTATTGGATATGAGTAAATGTCAGAATTAAATAACATTTATTTTATTCATCAAACAATGTGTATCTTTACAATACAGCGAGACTCTGGGAGAATTAGGACACCAATCCCAACAATCTCCCACTTGTTCTAATGACTCGGGAGACTAATGTATAATACAATATAAAAATGTACTATATACAATAAATTAGGGCATACCCCAGTATCATCTCCCATTTGCCCTAGACAAGATGCCGCATGTCCCGCAGACCCAGACTCTCCAGGTGACCCTCGAACACTTAGCCATGAGGGCCTTTGTAAAGGGATCAACAACGTTGTGCTCCGATGCGATCTTTGTGACTATCAAATCACCGCGATGCACAATCTCCCTGGTTAGGTGATATTTCCATTCGATGTGCTTACCCCAACAATGACTCTAAGGCTCCTTCGAATTTTCCACAGCCCCGCTGTTATCACAATAGTGAGTGATAGGGAAATCCATATATAGAATAACTTTCAAATCTGAAAGGAACTTCCTCAGACAAACAGCCTCTTTAGCTGCTTCACAAGCCGCTACATATTTGGCTTCCATAGTGAAGTCTCTGATGCATCCTTGCTTGATGCTTCGCCATACTACAACCACTTCATTCAGAGTAAACACTAACCCCAATGTCGATTTGCAAGAATCTGTATCGATCTGAAAGTCAGAGTTCGGGTATCCTATAAGGATCAGATCCTTATCTCTATACATAAGCATGTAGTCCCTCATTCTCTAAAGATACTTTAGGATCGTCTTGACCACCGTCCAGTGATCAAATCCTATATTGGACTGATACCGACTGACAATCCCTACTGCATAGAAAATGTCGGGTTTAGTACACAACATTGCATACATCAAGCTTCCTACAGCAAAAACATAGGGAATCCATCTCATCTTCTCAACCTCTTGGGGTGTCTTAGGACATTGATCCTTAGACAAAACGATTCCATACCTAAAGGATAACAAACCCCTCTTGAAATCCTGTATCCTGTACTTGATCAACATTTGATCAATGTACGATGCCTGAGACAGGGCTAACCTTTTGTTCTTGCGATCTCAAATGATTTGAATCCCGAGAACATATTGTGCCTCACCCAAATCTTTCATTTGGAACTGGGCAACTAGCCAATTCTTAATGTCAGTCGGATACCCTACATCATTCCCAATGAATAGGATATCATCCACCTACAGTACTAGGAAAGCTACTAAGCTGTTGATGATCTTCTTGTAAATACAAGGCTCATCAACGTTTCGATTAAAGAAAAACGACTTGACAGCAGTGTAAAATATGATGTTTCAAGATCTAGATGCTTGTTTCAGCCCATAAATGGACCTATTAAGTTGCAAACACTTTGCTCTTGATCTGGAACTACAAACCCCTCTGGTTGAGTCATATAGATGGTCTCCTCAAGATTACCATTAAGAAAGGCAGTCTTGACGTTCATTTGCCATATTTCATAATCATAAAACATGACTATGGACATGAAAATCCAGATAGAATTGAGCATGACAACAGGTGAGAAAGTTTCCTCATAGTCAACTCCCTTGACCTGGGTATAACCCTTTGCCACAAGTCTAACCTTAAAGGTTTGCACCTTTCCATCCACACCTCTTTTTCGCTTAAAGATTCACTTACACCCAATAGGTCTTACCCCATCAGGTGGATCAACAAGCTCCCAGATGTTATTGAAGTACATAGACTCCATTTCCTGGTTCATGGCTTTAACCCATTCATCTTTGTCAACATCCTTCATTGCTTTCTTAAAATGCAGCGAATCCTCGACCCCATCATTCGTAATGACGTTTTGGACTTCAGTCAAACCCATGTAGCGATCCGATGGATTCATAACCCTCCTACTACGTCGAGGTAGTCTCAAATCTTAAGCTGGTTGACTAAACGTTTCGACCTCAACAACTCTTGTCGATTTGTCGAACTGTTCAACAACTCTTGTTGAACCACCAACAGTCTCAGTGTCACTAGAGGTTTCATGTAAAACGAGCTTATTCCGTGGCTTATGATCCCTCATGTGGTTTTCTTCCAAGAAGATAGAATTTATAGAAACAAACGCTTTGTTGTCACTTGGATCATAGAAGTATCCACCTCTCGTTTTCTTGGGGTAGCCCACAAAGAAGAAAACCTTCAAACGCAGTTCCAACTTCTTTGGGTTAGTCGGTAGCACATGTGCCGGACAACTCCAAATCCTGAAGTGGTGTAAAATATCTTCAAACGCAATTCCAACTTCTTTGGGTTAGTCGGTAGCACATGTGCCGGAAAACCCCAAATCCTGAAGTGGCGTAAAATACATTTATGACCTTTTTATAACTCATAATGTGTTTCAAAAAAACTTTTCGAGGGAACATTGTTCAGGATATAACATATAGTCTGAACTGCATAACCCCAAAACGAGTCTGGATGATGAGCATAACTCATCATAGATCAAATCATGTCCAACAAAGTTCTATTTCTTCTTTATGATATTGTAAGAGTTAAAAAACATGCAACGGAAGTATCAAAGATCCATAAGCATTCTAATTCACTAATTTTGGCAAAAACTAAAACATGCTCTTCATAAAAATGGGTTTTTCAGAACATACCTTTGATGAACTTTCCAAGAAAACGTCTGTTCAGTTACTATCTTCACTTGATATCAACGTGAACCACCTCAAAGCCTTCCCTACTATGCTCTTGGATCTTTAGGCAGAGTTATGGGACTCAAGAACAGCTTGTAGATGTGAATAAACACACAACAGCAGAATGAAGAAGGCAGTTTCTTCTTCACCGTGATTTTTCTTTCAAAATTCTATATTCTTTTTTTTTCTTCTTCTACTTCTCCAAGTCTTCTTTATATATTTAGATGAACATGCAAAGTGATGGAGTGCATGGCTTACGGCTCATGCTTGGAGAATTAAAGTAGAGAAGATAATGGTTTGTGTGTGAGCATAAAGATGATGGTAATGGAGAAAACTCTTTTTCCATTTTGTTCAACCATGAAAAA